>NC_044906.1:41236814-41548966 GCF_001633185.2 Quercus lobata | reverse complement strand
TGCAATACAAAAATCTAACTGTTTTTCTTTTTGGGGGTATAAAATCACTTTTTTCAAACCTGGAAATCAATATGCGATCTATTGGAAGTATTCACTTCTTTGACTGAAAAAATAGTTAGGTGTTACGCAATACAAAAATCTAATAATAGTTGAGACTACATGCACAATTCTGATAAGCACGTCCACAGTCCACAATATCATCATGTAATGTAGACACCAAAATGTAAAGATTTTAAACAAAAAAAATACTATCAGGAAAAAATAGTTTGTGCTTCACAACAATAATGGAAAATAAAATTTATAAATGGACGCATCTAACAGGAAAAAAAAAAAAAAACCCTAAACCTGACCTTGTTCATATAGAGATCCTTGTTTAGAACATCTTCAAGACACCACGAAAAGACCACATCAATCAAACTGAGCCTGTTTGAAGTTGGTTTCTTCTTCTTAGAACATTCACCTTCCATTTTTTTCACTCTCTTTCTAAGGCTCCTTTAATTTTATCTCTCGTCAACTTGAAAGCCTAAGATTGCATCAAACACATTATTGAATCATCTCTTCTAGCTAAGCCATATATAGTATACAACTCGGATTAGTTGAAGAGCCCAAGTTTTACTTCCTCTTTATCGGTATATATGTGTTATTTATACGGACATTGAGAAGCCGAAGAGGTGGAAAAGTGGGCTTCCAAAAATGGTTGTAAATGGAGAGTGTCGTTTACGTGCCCAATAACATAGGGAAACTGAAGGGTTCTGACTGTGGTTACTTATACGTATGCATTGCTCACTTTAATTCTTGGTTAATATTTAATAGTACATGATGTTGTTAATGCTGGAGTCGTGTTAAGTAGTGTTGTACGTGAAGGGTGATACCCAACTTTTAAAAGCTAGCTTGAGGGAATGAGGTGCGGCCCAAATTCTCAACCAACCGAGAAGAGCATTGATTATGCTCGTCAATTCCGATCTTGAAGAACATTCGAACCTGTATTGTTAGGAGCTTTACAGGTTGCTGATGATGGCATGAGGAAACGGAGTGCTTGGACAACATCAGGCTAGTCACATGGCTCAATGTTTTCTCAAGACACCAATGGCTCCTCATGCCTATCCAATGAAGCTCCTAAGTGCTCTTTGAGGGGGACAAGCCCAGTCCCCCTGCTGGGATCAGTTTGATGAGCATGATGAGGGGCAGCATGTGGAGGCACCTTGCTCCACATGATGCCCCAAGGCCATGGCAGAGGAGGGCCATGGTGGGCAGAGACGGATTGTTGATGATGGGCAGTAGCAGGTGGTGCTGACCCTACGTGGTAGTGCATGGCATGATGGCTTGGTTATTGGTTGCTTTGTATGTGGGCTTGGTGGCTTGGGTGCAAGGCAGTGCTGGGCTACTGATGTTGATGATATGTTGTGCAAGACATTGGACTGGTTGGTGCTAGCTAAATGTATGGACTTATGTGAGTGGGCTAATGACAGTTACTTAGTGTGCTGCTGATGGACATGATATATGGGCTGTGATGCTAATAAGAAGGGCTTGGGCAAAGGGCCAAGGCTTCTAAAACGTGATGGGCATCACGTGTGGGCTGCTGGAACATGGGCAGAAGACCCATGATGAGATGCTGAGTATTGGGCTAGCATGTGCTGTGTGTGCAGCAGCAGTTGGTGGCAGTTACCAACATTTCCTAGCATTGTGGATGCTTCAGACATGCAGTGCAAAGGTTGGAAACGTGTAAGGTAGACCCAGATAGCAGCAGTGAAGGTGTCCTAAGTCAGACTACATGTGGCAGCAAGTCCAGGACAAGGGGCAGTTACTTGGTAGTAACTGCCATGACAGTTTATTCTGTATATTATCCTAGGCTGTTGGGGTTGTCAACAGCAGAGAGTGTATTATTTTGCTTTGAGAAATTCGTGTGGATTCTCAGGCTTCCTTTGTACTTGATATTGAGTAATGAAGGTTGGGGTTGGTGCCCTGTAAATATTGTGTGTGTTGTGTGTGTGTGCATTCTCTTGATAATTCTGTTCATAGTGTTCCTACAGTGCGTGTGTGTGGTGTGTTGGCTGAGACTAAGTCAGTGGGCTTAGTGCCATCACAGGCAGAAAATTTGAAAGAAAAATTTGACCCAGTGACAATTGGTATCAGAGCCAAGTTTGTCCTAAGTTGCAATGTCTTCAGACACGAAGGCAAGGTTGACAGTTGTGGAGAACATACTGGGAGTTCCTGCGGATGGGGAACAACTCTCTGTGTGTGACAGGCTAGGGGCTGTCTCTACAGAAACCGCTGTAGTGAGGAATGATCTTGCGGAACAGAGAGAGTTGGTGTTGAATCGTGTTGAAGAGTTGGCTGCTGCAATGGACGCCTAGAACGAGGCAGCTAGAGAGACCCAATGTGAACTTGAATCAGAAATTGCTCTGTTAAAGAGAGCAATGAGTGGCCTGCCTAGGGAGGGGGAAGTGGCCACCAAAGTAAAGGTCCCTGAACCAAAGCCTTTTAATGGTGCCAGGAATGCCAAGGATTTGGAGAATTTCCTGTGGGATATGGAGCAGTACTTTAAGGCTGCCAGGGTGCCTAGCCAAGAGATGGTTACAATTACTAGCATGTATCTTTTAGGGGATGCCAAGTTATGGTGGAGAACCCGTGTGGAAGATGATGCAGATGCTGGTAGAGGGAAAATTGACTCGTGGGAAGCCTTAAAGAAGGAATTGAAGGATCAGTTCTTGCCTACCAACACTGCCTGGGTTGCAAGAGATGCTTTGAAGAAATTGAGACAGACTGGTACAATGAGATAGTATGTCAAGACGTTCAGTTCTTTGATGCTGGATATCAAGAACATGTCTTAGGAGGATAAATTGTTCAATTTCATGTCTGGCTTGCAGCCTTGGGCACAGATGGAATTAAAGAGGCAGGCAGTGCGTGATCTGCCTACTGCTATGTCTGCTGCAAATGCGTTAGTGGACTATAAGTTCAGTAAGCCCAATGGGGATGAGGAGAAACGAAAGTCCAAGGATAAAGGCAAAGACAAGCAGAAGAAGGATGGCAAGAAGAAAGATAAGTAGAAGAAAACGTGGGGTAACAAGAATAAGGGGGAGAGTTCTACCTCTCAACCAAGCAAAGAACAGCCTAAGCTTAATGCTGGTTGCTTCATTTGCAATGGCCCTCATCGTGCAAGAGACTATCCAAAGCGTGAGAAGCTTAATGCCATAGTTGCTGAGGATGGTAGTGGGCAGTCCGATGAAGAAGTTCCCAGCAGAATGAACCCTTTGCAATTACTAAATGCATTGAGTGCAGGAGGCAATTCTAGGGGTTTGTCTTACGTTCAAGTGGAGATGAACGAGAATGGGGCTGAGGGTATGCTTGATTCTGGTGCTACCCACAACTTTGTTGCTGATCGAATGGTCCAAAGGCTTGGTCTTAAAGTAAGCAAGAGCCCAAGTAAGATCAAGGCTGTAAACTCAAAAGCAAAACCTGTGTTAGGAATTGCTTATGGAGTGAAGTTTAAGGTGGGCAAGTGGACAGAAAAGGTGAATTTCCTAGTCATGGAATTGGATGACTTTGAGGTTATTCTGGGTGACGAATTTTTAGTGGCTGCAAAGGCTGCCTTGCTGCCTTTCATTGGAATTTTGTTGATCCTTGATGAGAAGCAGCCATGCTATGTTCCTGTGAGGCGTGGGGCAGGAAATAGCAAGACTAGCAAGGGGAAAGGACCTATGGTTTTAGCCATGCAGGTTGAGCATGGGCTGAAGAAGGGTGAGATGACTTACTTGGCTGCACTAATTGAGATGAAGCAGGACAAGTATGTTGAAGTTCCAGATGCTGTGGCTGGATTATTGGGGGAGTTTGTCGATGTGATGCCCCCAGAACTACCTAAGACCCTTCCACCAAGGCGTGCTGTTGATTATAAAATCGAATTGGTTCCTGGATCAAAGCCTCATTCGAAGGCTCCTTACAGAATGTCCCCAATGGAGTTGGCTGAAATGAGGAAGCAGTTGACAGAACTGCTTGATGCAGGCTACATTCAGCCCTCCAAGGCTCCTTATGGTGCCCTTATGCTGTTCCAGAAGAAGCATGATGGCTCATTGCAGATGTGTGTGGATTATAGAGCCTTGAACAAAGTGACTGTGAAGAATAAGTATCTAGTTCCTTTGATTCAAGACCTCTTTGACAGATTGAGCAAAGCTGTGTACTTCACAAAACTGGACTTGAGATCAGGATATTGGCAAGTGAGGATTGCCGAAGGGGATGAGCCTAAGACTACTTGTGTGACCCGGTATGGTTCTTATGAGTTTTTAGTTATGCCTTTTGGTTTAACGAATGCCCCTGCTACATTCTATAATTTGATGAATGATGTCTTTTATGAGTATGTGGATCCCTTTGTTGTGGTTTATCTGGATGACATAGTGATTTATAGTGAATCCTTGGAGGATCACTTGGAACACCTTAGGAAGGTGCTGTCCAAATTAAGGGAACATCAGTTGTTTGTTAAGAAAGAGAAGTGTGAGTTTGCCCAACAAGAGATTATGTTTTTGGGGCATAGAATCAGCAAAGGTATGGTGATGATGGATGAGGGGAATGTGCAAGCTATCCTTGATTGGCCTTCACCAAGCAAAGTGACAGAATTGAGATCTTTCCTTGGTTTGGCTAATTACTATAGAAAGTTCATTCAAGGATATTCCAAGAAGGTTGCTCCTCTCACAGATTTGCTGAAGAAGGACAAGAAATGGGTGTGGATAAATGCATGTCAAGAAGCGTTTGACAAGTTGAAGGTTGCTGTATCTAGTGAACCTGTGTTGCGTCTGCCAGACTTTGGGTTACCCTTTGAAGTCCATACTGATGCTTCTAACAAAGCAATTGGTGGTGTTCTAGTGCAAGAAAAACATCCTGTTGCATATGAAAGCAGGAAGTTAAATGAGGCAGAACAAAAGTGTTTAGCTCATGAAAAGGAGATGATTGCAGTGATCCATTGTTTGTTGGCATGGCGTGTATATCTGCTAGGACCAAAGTTTGTGGTGAAAACAGACAATGTGGCTAATACCTTCTTTAACACACAAAAGAAGTTGTCACCAAAGCAAGCTAGGTGGCAAGAGTTACTGCAAGAGTATGATTTTGTGTGGGAGCACAAACTAGGCAAGCACAATGAAGTAGCTAATGCACTTAGTCGTAAACAAGTGCAAGAGTATGTGGCTTCCTTGACTAGAGTGGAGTCAGATTTTGTGGATAGGATCAGGGAGAGTGCTAAGCTTGATACTACCTATCAAAAGCTGGTGCAGGATGTGACTGCAGGCCTTGTGAGGCATTATTGGCTGGAAGATGGGTTACTGTATGCCAAGGGTGGCAAGCTGTTTGTACCAAGTGGAAAGATCCGAAGGGAGTTGCTGAAAGAAACTCAAGATCCACAGTGGGCAGGACATCCGGGTAAGGATAGGATGTATGCCTTATTGTCCCGTTCTTATTTTTGGCCTAAAATGGAGTTAGATATTGAATTGTATGTGAAAACCTGTCTAGTTTGTCAACAAGACAAAGGTTTAACTCAAAAGGAAGCAGGTTTGCTACAACCTCTTCCCATACCAAAAAGTCCATGGGTTTCGATTTCAATGGATTTTATTACTGGTTTGCCAAAAGCTAAGGGGATAGGTTCAGTGTTTGTGGTGGTTGATAGATTCTCAAAGTATGCTGTTTTTATGGCTGCACCGAGTACATGTACAGCAGAGGTGGTTGCTGACTTGTTCTATAAGAATGTGGTGAAATACTTTGGGTTACCTGAAGATATTGTAAGTGATCGAGACTCTAGGTTTACTAGTCGATTTTGGACTGTTCTGTTTGGTTTGATGGGTTCTGAATTGAAGTTTTCTACCACAAATCACCCACAAATAGATGGGCAAACAGAAAGGAATAATGCTGTGTTGGAGGATTATTTGAGGCATTATGTGACTGCCAGCCAGAGGAATTGGCTAGACTTATTGGATTCTGCATAGTTTGCTTATAATCTGCATAAGTCTTCATCAACAGGGATGAATCCCTTTGAGTTGGCTATGGGGCAGCAGCCTCTCACACCCCATGAGATTGTTAAGCAGCGATCAGGAGGCAGATGTCCTGCAGCATACAGATTTACTGTAAACAAGCAAGAGCTGATGCAGGAGGCACAAGATAGCTTGTTGAAAGCACAAAGAAGAATGAAGAAGTATGCTGATAAAGGATGAAGACCTCTTGAGTTCCAAGTGGGGAACAAAGTGCTGTTGAAATTGAAACCACAGATTTGGAGGAAATTTCGAAATGAGCAAATTCACAGAGGTTTAATCCCGAAGTATGATGGTCCATTCGAAATAGTAAAAGAAGTTGGTGCTGTGGCTTACAAGTTAAAGCTGCCAGAAAGGTTGCAGATTCACCCAACAATCCATGTTAGCTTCTTGAAGCCTTATCATGGTGATACAGAAGAGCCTGCCAGAAATGAGGCAAG
The DNA here is from genome assembly GCF_001633185.2 of Quercus lobata. Classification (NCBI taxonomy): domain Eukaryota; kingdom Viridiplantae; phylum Streptophyta; class Magnoliopsida; order Fagales; family Fagaceae; genus Quercus; species Quercus lobata. The sequence continues at coordinate 41,542,521 of NC_044906.1, read as the reverse complement.
GCGTGCCCCGCCTACTATCATGGTTCAATTTGACAAAGAAGTGGATAGAATCCTTGACAAGAAGGTGACAGGTTATCGAAAGGGAGGAAATATGATAACCTACTACTTAGTGAAGTGGAAAGGGGTGGCTGAATCGGAGGCAAGTTGGGAGAAAGCATCAACATTGTGGCAGTTTGAGAAAGAGGTAAAGGCATTTGAGGATACCCTCCTGACGAGGACGTCGGCTTCTTCTGGTGGGGGTGGTTGTTAGGAGCTTTACAGGTTGCTGATGATGGCATGAGGAAGCGAAGTGCTTGGACAACATCAGGCCAGTCACATGGCTCAATGTTTTCTCAAAACACCAATGACTCCTCATGCCTATCCAATGAAGCTCCTAAGTGCTCTTTGAGGGGGACAAGCCCAGTCCCCCTGCTGGGATCAGTTTGATGAGCATGATGAGGGGCAGCATGTGGAGGCACCTTGCTTCACATGATGCCCCAAGGCCATGGCAGAGGAGGGCCATGGTGGGCAGAGACAGATTGTTGATGATGGGCAGCAGCAGGTGGTGCTGACCCTACGTGGTAGTGCATGGCATGATGGCTTGGTTATTGGTTGCTTTGTATGTAGGCTTGGTGGCTTGGGTGCAAGGCAGTGCTGGGCTGCTGATGTTGATGATATGCTGTGCAAGACATTGGGCTGGTTGGTGCTAACTGAATGTATAGACTTATGTGAGTGGGTTGATGGCAGTTACTTAGTGTGCTGCTGATGGACATAATATATAGGCTGTGATGCTGATAAGAAGGGCTTGGGCAAAGGGCCAAGGCTTCTAAAACGTGATGGGCATCACGTGTGGGCTGCTGGAACATGGGCAGAAGACCCATGATGAGATGCTGAGTATTGGGCTGGCATGTGCTGTGTGTACAGCAGCAGTTGGTGGCAGTTACCAACGTTTCCTAGCATTGTGGATGCTTCAGACATGCAATGCAAAGGCTGGAAACGTGTAAGGTAGACCCAGATAGCAGCAGTGAAGGTGTCCTAAGTCAGACTACATGTGGCAGCAAGTCTAGGACAAGGGGCAGTTACTTGGTAGTAACTGCCATGACAGTTTATTCTGTATATTATCCTAGGCTGTTGGGGTTGTCAACAGCAGAGAGTGTATTATTTTGCTTTGAGAAATTCGTGTGGATTCTCAGGCTTCCTTTGTACTTAATATTGAGTAATGAAGGTTGGGGTTGGTGCCCTGTAAATACTGTGTGTGCTGTGTGTGTGTGCATTCTCTTGATAATTTATTTCATAGTGTTACTACAGTGCGTGTGTGTGGTGTGTTGGCTGAGACTAAGTCAGTGGGCTTAGTGCCATCACAGGTAGAAAATTTGAAAGAAAAATTTGACCCTGTGACAATTCACCATACATGTAGGTACAAACCTTGAACCAAGTAGTAGTGGGTAATTATTGAGTACACTTGGAGTACTATAAATGCATACTCTCCCATTTCACATAATTGTAGATTCCATTAATTAAATTCATGGTGGGACCCACAATTCATGTGAGAGAAGAGAGTACACATTTATGGTATTCCCAGAGTATTCAATAATTTTCCATACTTGCATATCCAAATATTTAGTTATTTGATGATGCATTAAAACATGTTTATATTCTATGATAAATGATACCTAGCTCCAATTTGTTGATGTATTGAGAGCATTCATATTAGTCTAACTATTTTAATATTTTAGCAAATATATAGCTAAAAAATAAAAAAATCTACCGTCTCACCAAGTTGGCCAAAATACGGGAAATTATTGCTTAGTCCCGGACTACAAGGTTAGCATGTTGTCCTTGTAGTTCTAACCAATAAGAGCATGCCAACACATATTAATTTGCTTACATCAGTTGGGCTGCCAGTTCAGCGTAATAATGGAAGCTTATTAATGTTTGTTACCATTTAGAAACCAATTTCAAGATTTGCATATTTGAATTGGCGGGTCATGAAGCTTAAGTTAAAACATTTGGGTCCACTTTTCCTTGAGGAGTGAGAGCACGAACCATGTTTTGAATGGTATAGCAAATAAAATAATTAGCCTCACTAAGTTTGTAATTGAATATGAAAATGTATTGGTAGATATGCATTCCTCATAGTTAGGTGAAGATTTTTGATGCAAGCAAGGTGCCCCACAAAAAGCAGTTTAGAAAAGTGACATTTTGGGTCATGTAGCTCAAGTTTACACCTGTAAGATATTCAATTTATTTGAAAATCAATTTCTTAACAGTCTTGAAATGATTTGGGATCAAGTTGATTGACAAGATACAATTGGTGTTTTTGAGTTCAAAGAAGAAAATAGTGAAAGAGTATGCATTGTCCGATTTGATCATTTCAATAGCAATATTTCTTATTCTTGTAAGAAATTTGAGTAATTGAGGATTCTTTGTTGTAATGCATTGCAGGTTTTTAGTATAAAAAAATTTAACTAGAATTCCAAGTCAATAAATTTTGAAACATTGGACAAAAGAGGCTAAGAATGGGATGATGACTTAAGAACAAGACAACCATTCACTTATTAATGATAAAGAGGTAAAGATAGTATGGCGTAATAGCATGATGCGTATAGCTAATACAATCATATATAAAAGTCAAGGAGATGATAGCCTTAAGAGAATTTGCCAAAAAAATACTATTGGAACTTGATGAAAAAATTGAAAGGGAGTTATCAAAGTTCAAGTTTGGTGCAAATGCAAATGTGGAAGAGAATGAAGTCATACAATGTGACACCACTGATGAAATGCTTTGCTTGCTAAATGAGATGTCGGTGTTAAATCCCCCATATGTGAGATCAAAAGGTTTAAGAAAGACTAGACTTAAAGGGCACTTTAAGAAGCGCAAGGCAAACACATCTAATGATGCATCTTCTTCAAGTGAGTAACTTAAAAAAAGAAAAAAAAAAAAAAAAAAAAAACACAATATATGCTACATTTTTATCATCAATAAATATTTTTTGTATATTAAATTCTTATTTTGTGTGTGATTTTTTTTTTTTATGTACAATTTCATAGGAAAAAAAAAAAAAAAAAACAACAACAACAAGCAGTCGAAGAACATTCAAATGTCTCATTTGGTGGCACATATAATACACCAACATGTCAATCACCTAATCCCTACTTTTATACAAGCTTTACAAGTGCTTACTTATATGGTTAATCTTACTCGGCTTGGACAATGCATTCTTAAGTATTAAGCACATTTTAACATATATATACATACATATATATATATATATATATATAGTCATAATTTGATTATTGTACTTGATACCTAATTATGAGTTATTTTCTATTTAGGACATGAATTGTGTAAATGTACCATTTACATCTATGTTGCAAGGTACTGATGTTATAGCCCAACTTAGTTAGTAAAATTGAGACAACTCATTCATTCAATACTATGTGAAACTATATGTACAAAGCTTTGTTTTGATATAATGTGTTATTATATTTTAATCCCTATAGAATTCATCCATTTCCCAAATGAACTTATTGATTTATAATTCCAAGCAATTAGATTACACATACAACCAAGAGGTAAATTTGGAAATCCTTGTGGCAAACTTGTTTTATCAATAGTGTCATTTATTTCTTGCCCTCAAGGATTACTTACTTTATACATTTTATTTATTTATTTTTCTTTAAATTAGATTGTGAACCACATAGAAAAGCTACAAAAGTAAGACATAGGCAATGGCCACAATGAACTAAGTAAGAGAGTTCATAAGGTATTTCTGATTATAGTTTATATTAATTGGGATTTGGTTTTGTTCCATTGATGCTTTGTTTTAAATGTTTCTAGAAGGAAGATTTCATGCTACCATTAGTATAGTCCATTCAAGAACCAAGAACCATGGGAAGTTCATAAGACAAGCAGAACTTACTATTACAGTTGTTCTCTACTTTGAAACTGGAGTTGCAATGGTGCCAACATAAAAAAAAATTGTCATGAGAACACTTATTCTTGTAATGTATATGATTTTTGAACTAAAAGAATGTCTCATCTTATTTTAGTTTCTTTAAACTTTTGGAAGCATTTGGAGGAAGTGTATATTATGGTACACTTTTATGATGTGGAATGTTCCAATTTTAGTGTAATAACCTTCAAATACATTTAGAAGATTTGTTGAATTCCATGATTTCCCCCCCCCCCCCCAATATGGTATAGAAAGCAAATGTGAGAATTGTTTTATTATGGTTAATGGTCTTGCTTCATAGTCATGACCAAGGGAATTACCTTGTAATTAACTCGATAACCAAATCCAATAATCCTTAAAAATAAAGTCAGTAATAGTTAGCAATGAAGATACAAACTCACATTACATTAAGTATTTTGAAATTACAAGAATTTTCAAATTCACATTGCATATGTATTTTGAAGTTACAAGAATTTGTACTAGACATGGTGAGGAGAATTTTGGAAATAGTCTGAATGCTTTATTATTCAAATCTCATCCTTAAAAAACAATGTTTGTTACAAACTAATTATCATTTGCATCACAATGACATAAAGGAACCACTCTAACTAGGTTGTCCAAGTTGCTATTCATCTGCATCTTCTGCTACAAGATATTCATGCTACAACTTCTGCTACAAAATATTCATGCCACAAAGATAAGTAGCATTTCACAAAATTATATAACAAAGGTCGCATAAAACACAATCCAAACAAGAATGACCAAAAAAAGAAGAAGTGAAATAATGTAATTTTAATTGTCATAAGGACAATAAATTTCATTAACTTATTTTAGCGTCCCATTTACATGAATACAAAGCCACAAGAAGTTTAAGACTATTTTGTAAGACTATTTTTTGAAATTTGTTTTTAATTAGATCATCCTAACATGACAGATCCTTTTGATATTTTAATACCCATTAAATCACTTGGTACCACCAATCATCACTTTAACAAGATAAATTCCTCATAATGCAACCCCAAATTAATGAATTTCTGCATTATCTCCACATAATAATTTTGGAACTCCTGGTAGTTAAATGTGTTATACATAAATTTACTTGCGAATTCCAATAATACTCTCACAAGTACTTATGCTTTAAAAAAAAATGGAAACTACTAAATCAATAATAGATTCACTGCAAAATAGGAAATACTTCACTAGAAAAAAAAAAAAAAAAAAAAAAAATTCTTATAGCACTCTGCAAAATAAGGATTTGGCTCTATCTTAAAAAGTTGGACAAGGTGTCTGTATGACATATGTCTGGCTTATAGTGGTACCAAGTGAGTAAGAGTTGGCTTATTGTGGCTTGAGAAGCATTTAAACAACACTTTCTATGCAACAAAAAACAAATCGTGAGACATTGTTAAAGCCTCACCAGCCACAAATTACATGACAAATAACATATCCAGCACCTAATTGGGTAAAAATTGCAAATCCAAAACACATTCAACCTAAACCCCAAATTACATGTAGCCTCACCAGCCACAACTTACATGACAACATTACAGATCCAAACACCTAATTGGGTAACAATTGCAAATCTAAATCACATTACAATCAAAACCCCAAACAATAGATTTATCCCAAAAACATGGGATTCTAATCATCAATATTTACAGTATATAAGAAATTTCCACAAAAGATGATTTAAAAAAAATTACACTCACCGTTTACGGATGGCTGTACCCGTGAATGGGGCCTGGAGCGATGGATTAGAAGAGGAAAGTGCTTGATAAGGTCCATCCATAAAAGAGTCTGGAAGGGTATCGAGTCAAACCAAAAACCCAGATGTTTTTGAGACTCGAGACTCTAAGAAGAAGCTGGACCACATGATCTTGCGCTAGATAAGTTTTCATTTTAAACGAATACCGAAATGGCATTAGAGAACAACCAACCATGACAAGATGGCTGCACAGTGAACGCCCATGATGCTAACAGAGATGAGAGAGGAGCAACCCATGGTACTTGAGCCGCTATTCATGGGAGAGGAAGAGAGGAATCATATGTGAGAGTCTAAGAGGAGAAGTGAAGCAGCACCCTTGTTTTAAAATGAAAAGTGAAACTCCCTAAAAATTTGTTTAAATCTACAAAATTTGAATTTGGTTTCCAAACGTTAATAGATGTTAACAGAGCACCCTGAACCATGGTTTTAAAAACCGGTACGGTCAAAGAACCGAAAAAGAGACTGATTATTGGTTTTTTGGTCCGACCGGGGTCGAATCGATGGTCCGACCGGTGACGTCATAAATATTTATTTTATAATTTTTAAATTATAAAAATAATAAATTTACGACTAATAATATTTAGCTTAAATATATATATATATATATATATATATATATATGAATTTGGTTTTCTTATACTGTATTTAGAAAATTAATCTACAACTTATAAGAGTATATAAGAAGTTATATGTATTAAATATCAAATTAACTCTAATAAAAAAAAGTATTAAATTAACAATAGATAATAACAAAGTTGTAGTAAGGTTGGTTTATTATTATGTTCATATATTTGGTACTTATATAATTAGTCCCACTGTTTGTTTTTTGTTTTTTTTTTTGTTTTTGGTTTAAACCCGGTGTCAGTGTTGTGGTTTTCTAGGATTAGCATGCAAATAGTCCCACTGTATAAGCTGTAAAGTAACGTGGATATCTAGGTCTAGGAAGTACAAAGAAAAAAGTATTAATTAATAAATACACTCCCCATTAAATATCACACCTACCTCACCTAACCCCACTAATTTACACTTCAATTTTCTTCTTTTATTCTTTAAGTCCGATCCAATCTTTGAAGTCTCCAAAGCCAAAACTGCTTCTTCTATGCTGCACAGCTACTCTTAGTCTCTCTCTTTGCAGCAAAACTCAAGATAAAAAACCAGTGAGCTAAAGAAGTTGAAGAAGCCAAAGGATATCCACCTCAAGAAATAGTAAAGATCACACTCTCTTTGTAAAACACATATCACGGTTCTAAATTCTTTTTACCTATATTTCATATTCTTTTTTTTTCCCTCTTTTTGTTGTAGCTGTTGTTGTTCAAAACGACAGTGTTTTGATCTATCATCAAAAATTCCAAAACTGGTTCAACCATACCGATTTCCAGTTTTACGGTTGAACCGGCCGGTTTCCGACTATTTCCGGTTTTTAACTATTTTCCGGTTATTTATCATAACCGGACCAGATTCATGGCCGGTTCCCGGTTGAACCGGTCGGACCGGCCGGTCTGATCCGGTTTTTAAAACCATGCCCTGAACTGCCAATCTAGTTGATGTAAGCAAATTAATATGTGTTGGCATGCTCTTATTGGCTGGGACTACAAGGTCAGTATGTTGACCTTGTAGTCCAGGACTAGGCAATAATTTTCCCCAAAATACTTGGTGAAAAGCAGTGACATGCCACTAGTGGCAACACACCTTCCTCACCAAAGCCAAAATTTTGTTTTTAAAATTGTATTTCTGCTTCAATTGTCTCTCTCTCTTCTATCCTCTATCTTCTTCTTCTCTCTTGCTTTGTCCTATCTCTCTCTCTCTCTCTCCACTGCTAATCCGGCGAGATAGGATCGCTGTTAGATTTGGTGGCTTGAGGTTCTTTGACTTGATTTGGTGATGGTGGTGTGGTTCCTTGCTGGTTTAATCTTGGGTGTTTGATCTTGGGTGGTGGCTAATTGTTTGATTTTGGGTGTTTGCTTTTGGTTTGGCAATGGTGGTATGGTGCTGTGATCTTGGTTTTGGTTTTAGTTTGGCAGTGTGGTGTAGTGCCGTGATATAGGTTTGATCTTGGGTGTTGTACACGGTGTTGGTGGTGGTTGTGTTTGGGTTTAAAACGTTGGGTTGTATATGGTGGTGGTGTTGTCTTTGATGGTATGTTGAGAGGAGAGACAAGAGAAAAAAAATATTTAAATGAACTAAGAAATAAAGAAAAATTTTTATTTAAAAGAAATAAAGTATTGAGTCTGATATATTTACGTAAAAAAAAATATATGGATAGCTAAACTATAAGACATAAAGTTTTTTGGGTTAGTTTAACTAAAAATTTGACGAGATTGATGTGAATACTCTATGGATTTAGTTTAGGTTGGTTATCTAAAACACCCTTAATGTAGTAGCTATAGTATTTTGGCTAAATATTGCTCTAAATTACAACTCCCTAGCCACAAAAATTGGCTAAACCGGTTGCCAGTGCCAAGGATTGAACCACCTCTCCTTTAAGGAAAATTTCTTCTCCATAAGACATGATGATCTTATGTAAAGAAAGGGAAACTAAAACTATTTATTCCAAAATGAGTAGATATTTCAAGTTTTCCCAAAAAAAAAAAAAAGACACATTTAAAAAATAAATAAATAAAATTTGATAGTTAATATTTGACAAGAAGGATGGTAGATTCAAATCTTGAACATTTTTGTTAGAAACATCATAAAGTGTCAATTAGTGTAAATCAATAAAATAAAATAAAAAGATTTTTTTAATCTTTATTATAACTAATATCTTTATATTTTTTTATTTATTGTAATTAGTGTTCACTCAAAATAATATTTATTTTTTTCCTAAACTTAAGAATTATGTTTTTTTGTTTATGTAACCATGCCATGTACTTGAAGGATTAACTATATGATCTTCTTTTTTAACTCATGTAATATGTTTGTAAAATATTCAAATTTTTGTGGATATATTTTTAATTAGGATTACTGGCTTTTTAATACTAATTTTTGTCACAACTAACTCTTTCTTTATTGTAGCAAACAAAAAGAAAAAAAGAAATACTAATCGTTTACAATAATGATGAACCCAATTTGGTAAAAAAAAAATACTAAATAAAATTTGATAGTGATGACAACAAGGCATGATTACATAAACAAAAAAATAATAATAATTTAGGAAAAAATAAATATTATTTTGAGAGAACACTAATTACAATATAAAAAAACTATGAATATATTAATTATAATAAAGATTAAAAAAATATTTTTTATTTTATTGATTCATACTAATTGACACTTTATGATGTTTCTAAAGAAAAAGTTATCTTTTATTTTTTATTTTTTTTGAGAAGGAAAATGTTCAAGACTTGAATGCACTATTCTCGCTATCTCTTTTTCTTTTTGGGAAATGCTAACGAGTGTCCTAAGAATAATCCATATAAATAAAGTTTTTATGGGAAATGGAAAAAAGTAATTAATATTGTGATAGTTTTTTTCATTTCCCATAAAAGTGATATTAAAACTTTCCTAAAGTGGATTATTAAAGAGTGCCCTAAGGATACTCGTTAGCAAAATCCTTTCTTTTTTGAGAAACCAGACCAGATGTCATGTTCATTAATTTGTTTGGTTGATCAATAAATTCCTAGGCATCTGGTCTATTATGTAATGTTTATTGAAGTTTATATCATGTAATGTTTTTCTCTTTTTATTTAATGGGTAATAACATTTTATTTATGGGAATTTCTTTCACCCTTGTCCGACCATGAGGGCAGTTTCGGGGTAATGACAATTTGGCAGCACATCCGCGCATAAGTAAATTTCGTGCCTGACTCGTCAAATATAAATAATACACCACTCTTCCCATACAGATCGTCATCCGTACAGAAATTGCACCATATTTTCGAGTTATAAACAATTTTTTGGGTTTATTCATTTATTACAATCGGCCAATGACTCAGTATCCAGTAGAACTTTCAGAGTTGATATTGTATACATCTTTGACCGATCCATATTTTAATATATGCGGGAATTTTCTAAGTTTATTACGTTGACACTTTACGCCAATCAAAGGAGAATTGGTCACATACTTGAAGCTGATGTTTCAAGTATGTGACCAATATGGATAGCTAAACTATAAAAAGTAAAGGTTTTTTTGGATTAATTTAGTTAAAAAATTGATGAGACTAATGTAAATGCTCTTAGGATTTAGTTTAGGTTTTGGTTATACAAAACACCCTTAACGCAGCTATAGTGTTTTGGCTAAATATTGCTTTGAATTACAACTTCCTGGCCACAAAAACTGGCTAAACCGGCTGGTTGCTAGTGCCAAGGATTGAACAACCTCCCATTTAAGGAAAAATTCTTCTCCTTAAGACATGATGATCTGATGTTTAGAATTGGAAACTAAAACTATTTATTCTAAAATGAGTAGATATTTCAAGTTAAAAAAAAAAAAAAAACCACACATTTAGAATATAAATAAATAAAATTCAATAGTTAATTTATGACAACAAAGGATGGTGGATTCAAATCTTGAACATTTTTGTTAGAAACATTATAAAGTGTCAATTAGTGTAAATCAATAAAATAAAATAAAAAGATTTGTTTACCCTTTATTATAATAAATATTTTTACAGTTTTTTTATTTATTTATTGTAATTAGTGTTCTCTCAAAATAATATTTATTTTTTTCCTAAATTTTAAATTTATTTTTATTTATTTTTTATATATGTAATCATGCCATGTACTTGAAGGATAAACTATATAATCTTCTTTTTTAACTCATGTAATATGTTTGTAAAAAGAAATACTAATCATTTACAATAATGAACAACCCAATTTGGTAAAAAAAAAAAAATACTAACTAAAATTCGATATTCATGACAACAAGGCATGATAACATAGACCAAAAAATAAAAAATAAAAAATAATGAAAAAATAAATATTATTTTGAAAGAACACTAATTACAAAAAAAAAAAAAAAAAAAAAACTATGAATATGTTATTTATAATAAAGATTAAAAAAATATTTTTTATTTTATTAATTCATACTCATTGACATTTTATGATGTTTCTAATGAAAATGTTCGAGATTTATTTTTTGAGAAGGTGGAAAATGTTCAAGACTTGATTCCACTATTATTCTTGCTGTCTTTTTTTATTAGAAACCTGACCTGATGCCATGTTCATTAGTTTGGTTGATCAATAAATTACTAGGCATCTGGTCTATTATGTAATGTTTATTGAAGTTTATATCATGTAATATTTTTCTCTTTTTATTTAATGGGTAATAACATTTTATTTATGGGAATTTCTTTCATCCTTGTCTGACCATGAGGGCAGCTTCGGGGTAATGACAATTTGGCAGCGCATCCTCGCATAAGTAAATTTCGTGCCTAACTCATCAATATAAATAACACACCACTCTTCCCATACAGATCGTCATCCGTACAGAAATTGCACCATATTTTTGAGTTATAAACAATTTTTCGGGTTTACTCATTTATTACAATCGGCCAAAGACTCAGTATCAAGTAGAACTTTCAGAGTTGATATTGTAATTGTATACATCTTTGACTTATCCATATTTTGATATATGCGGGAATTTTCTAAGTTTATTACGTTGACACTTTACGCCAATCAAAGGAGAATTGGTCACATACTTGAAGGCTGAAGCTGATGTTTCTACGCGTTATCGCATAGTGACCCTAATTAATGTACCATACCATACTTCTCTATAAATTGGTGAGCCTTAAGCTTCATTCTCCATCTTCACTCCATTGCTCTTTCTTTTAAGTTGAAACTTATATATAGCATAAGTAGCAGCTAGCTCGCTCTCTTATTTCGTCAAATCTAATTAGTTCAATGAGAAATTCTTTCATTTCCCATGCAAGCACTGCGACAGTTGTGTTCATGTTGCTCCTTTTGAGCACTACATGCAAAGCGCAACTATCTTCTACATTTTATGACCAAAACTGTCCAAATGGACTAAGTACTATTCGGAATGCTATTAGAACAGCTGTTTCACGAGAACGTAGAATGGCGGCATCTCTAATTCGTCTCCATTTTCATGATTGCTTTGTTCAGGTACGTACTGTGACCTTTGCCGGTTTCTCAAGCTTCTTTCCCCAAATATGCCATTTAAGCATTGAAATTTAAAGGCTAGCTTGGCTTTGCAGGGCTGTGATGCATCAATTTTACTAGAAGATGGCGAGAGGAATGCACTGCAAAATAGGGGTTCTGCAAGAGGTTATGAGATCATAGACAGTGCAAAAGCTCAGGTAGAGAAGATATGCCCTGGAGTTGTATCTTGCGCAGATATTCTTGCAGTGGCGGCTCGAGATGCTTCCGTTGCTGTGAGTAATAAATAAATCCTCACTCTTCTTACTATATATATTAGTATGTCTGTCTATATATGTATATAAATGCTAGGGGTACTATATTTAAATTTTAATAAATAATCCTCATCACCAATCACCAAAAAAGAATCAAACATTTATTTTTTTATTTTATAATTAATTGTAACAAAAGAGGATAGGGGGATTTGAACCCTTTTTCTACTAATAAAGATCTATCAATGCCATCAAGTTATAAGACTTTTAAAAACATTCATTTACAAGTTTATTGAAATCTGCCAATCACTTTAACATAGTCTCTTTACAAAAAATCAATCATGAAAACAAAATTTAATAAGAATCTCTTTGGAAAACAGGTTGGTGGTCCATCTTGGACAGTGAAGCTTGGAAGAAGAGATTCCACCACTGCAAGTTCCTCTCTAGCTGAACAAGAACTTCCAAGATTTACTGACGGCCTTGATAGTCTAATATCTCGTTTTGGTACCAAAGGGCTCAGTGCAAGAGACATGGTTGCATTGTCAGGTTAGAACTTAGAATAAATACAACACCTAAGATATTCTTTCAATCTTTTAGTTGTATATAATGAATGTCTCAAAGATGAACATATATACCATTGTCCTGATACAGGTTCCCACACACTAGGGCAAGCTCAATGTTCTTCATTTCGTGGTCGGATATACAATAATGGGAGTGACATCGATGTTGGATTTGCTAGCACACGAAAGCGTCGTTGTCCGGGTACTAGTGGACAACCTGGGGATTCAAACTTGGCACCACTTGACTTGGTGACACCAAATTCTTTTGACAACAATTACTTCAAGAATTTACTGCAAAAGAAGGGTCTCCTTCAATCGGATCAAATCCTTTTTAGCGGAGGAAGCACAGACAGTATTGTCTCAGAATATAGTAGGAGCCCTGCCACTTTTAAGTCTGATTTTGCATCTGCCATGATTAAAATGGGAGATATCGGTCCTCTCACTGGTTCAGCTGGGCAAATTAGAAGGATATGCAGTGCTATAAACTAATTCTTGCACAATTTCAATACCTTGAATCAATTAAGTTTAGATTCTTGTTCTATTATTCCTCCGGTCTGTCATATTTTTTGCGTGTGATTCATTGTTTATATTGTGGCAATTTTTGAATTATTCCAATTGTGAAATAAGTGTAAAAAATTATTGTAATGTGATTCATTATATTAATTGTATATTTTTATTAAAGAAAACTTACATTTGTTCTAGAAAGATACATATTACATTTCTGTGTGTATATATATATATATATATATATATATATATTGAATAGCATTCAATCATAGTTATTAAATTCGAACCGGATGTTAACGTACACAATCATGGAGTTGGGGCATTGAGTTACATGGTGGGTTTTCTATTCCTTGCTACCACCCGACTCTCACTTCAAGGCGGAATTTCTTTCACCGGCCCTGCTCTAGTGGATACACGCAAGTATCTATCCCCTACCACACTCAATTTTGTTTATATAAAAGTTTGTAAAATTTAATTATAAACTTGTAAAATATCTAAAAACAAGTTTTAACATTCTCAGAAAAAATAATAATACAACAATTCAAGTATTAAAAAAAAAGATAAAAAAATTCAACTATTAACAATACAACAATTAAAAATTAAAAATTAAAATCAAAAGACATAATAAATTTATAGTTTGGAAGCTAAAGCACATATATATGCCTTATAAAAAAAATTCCAAAAAATTCCTATAAGAATATTTTTAAATTTTAAAATATAAACCGGGTGAGTTTAGGGAAAAAAATTTACTCCCATCCCCGCCCCATTTGCTTTGTGGTGTGGGTAAAACCCATCCTATTAGGAGCGGGTACCCTTGGGGGACAGGTTCAAATTATTGACATCCCTATTTAAAATCCTATGTTTTCATTACACTCTCATTTAGAAAATAGTAGTACAGTGGACATACAAAAGTCATTTGGTATGGAATTACAAAAAGGTGGAAACAACTTGTATGGGTTACACAGGTTACAAAAAACCTAGTGGTTTGCTAGGTTTTACTGATTCTATAGCTAGCATAAGTGGTCTAATTAAACAACTAGATTTGCTTAGGTACAAGCTCATTGGGTTACCAGTCCAATCAACGTGATCAATTTTAGTTTAATAGCAAAAGTTTTTATATCAATTTTTTGTGAGCATGGAGTTTATGTGAAGTAAAAATAAAATGATTAAAGAAACAATTATACATGGAACACAAATATTCACGTGGTTCCATAGGAAGTGTTTAAGGAGAAAGTTTCACTAAAAAAACCAAGAAAATTACAAAGGTGATACAAATACAATCTCACAAAAACCAAACCCAAAATACAATAAAGGAACTGTCTCTCACTACAAGAATTCCTAATTCTTTAAACTTGACATGCAAAAGGCCAAAGTTATTCTCTCTCTCTCTCTCTCTATATATATATATATATATATTAATTATAAGGTCGGCATAGTGTCGTGCTATACTTCGAGTATAAACATATTTGCAAAGTCATTTAATTATTTAAGTCCTAGTCTAAATGGTGGACACGATTAAAAGATTTAAACCATATTATGCCAGACCGCAACAAATTTTCACCCTAGTTTAAATTTGGTCGAGCCACAAGACTAAAAACTCCTTTACCAACAAAGCCTCTATAGGCTATCATTAGTATCATAGATGGCAATCACCAATCACTTGTACAAAGGAACCAACTGAGTTCAAGCCTCACAAATGAGACTTGTTATGACAAGAGAGGACGGTTTCAAGCTAATAAGTTATGTGGTGTTTGAATTGCTTAGGAGTTATCTTTATCTTAGCTATTGGTTGTTATCTAATATTTCAATATATTTCAAAGTATTTGTTATTAAGTAGGATAGCAATTGTAGGAATTGTTTCTATCTTATAGGTGTTGGTTTGTTTTTATGTTCAGTTGTAACTTGTAAGCCTATATAAGGCCTTTTATGAACAATAAATACTACATAGATATCAGAATATTTTAGTGAAAAGCAAGCTTTGCTTGTTAGAGAGGTCCCAGTTATCTCTCAAAATATAACCAAAAATTTCTTCTCATTTACTATTTTTATTTCTGAAAATCCCTCGATATAACTATACCCCCTCATGAGAAAAGAGGTGCAGCACGTGGCTGTGGAGGGAGTCGTTTCAAGACTCCTCTAGCGCCTCCATCAAAGCACCTAAAGATTGTCATAAACCCAGGCTACATTCACACTAAGGAACTGACTTATTCGTCATTTTGTTGCCCTCTAAAAATATCTAATAATTTTCTTTCAAAATAGGATTCACAACTAGAATTCCACACATTTGTGCAGAGAATTTCCTTGATGAACGCCTTTCCAAACATGTGCAGTAGTGCATTCCAGATTCTTTGGTATGTTGATGTTCCTCTAGAAAACCACAAACCATGATTTCTGAATGAAATAATTGACATCAAAGCAACATTATGCTTTCACTTTAAAATCAGTACTTTGTCCCTTCAGTGGTGGCTTCAGTACTGATGCTAAAGCCCATGTTCTTCCCTCTTCCCTCTTATGTTTTGGAAACATTAATAGATAAAAGTAAATTAACTTCTGTTTAGGGGTTTTTTTTATGACCACGACACGCATCATGCTTTGATAAGCTAGCGACTAAACCTTGTATTCTTTTTTAGGTAATCGAGTTCGGTACTCAAGCTAATGGGTCACTTGTTGGCCGCTACCATTATGTTTTCTCTAATGGTTAATTTACTCAGATAGTATTCCTTGGATTTTCTACTTCTTCATCACTTTATTGCTGTCTGATTCTGATTGACTTATATGCAATCAGCGACACCATGTACCATATGATTAATCTATTTTATTTGGTTAAAATTAACGAAATTGGCATAATTGGACTCAATTGATTAAAATGGTTGCATAATATATAACTAAGGTATAAATTACCCAACAAAGTTTAACAACGGGTATTTGGGTGGGTTAATTAAGTTTATTATGTAAAGTTTTTCTCTTTTTATTTTATTTATTTAACTGGTGACAACATTTTATTTTTGGAATTTTCATTCACTCTTGTCTGACCATGAGGGCAATTTCGGGGTAATGACAATTTGGCAGGCGCATAAGTAAATTTCGTGCTTGACTTTGTCAATGTAATAAGTAATAACAGTAACACCGCTCTTACCATGCAGATACAGATCATCCGTGGTACAAATGTAGGACCAAATAAATAATAATCGCATAAACGACAATTTGGGTTGCTCATTTATTACAATCGGCTTAAGACCTAGTATCCAGTAGACCTTTCAGAGTTGACAATTTTATATATATTCGACTTTGACAAAACTTATATAAACTATTTTAGGTGTTATTTTTTTTTAGGTCTCTTTCTTAAGATTTTGTCACATATTTATTTAACTTAAAAAATATACTTTCATTAATAAGAAAAAAACCACATAGCAGAATTTTAAAAGAGGAACCTAAGAAACAACACCTAAATACGATACCTAAGTCTTACTCATTTAACTTTTCCATATTTTAAATTAAATATATGCAGGAGTTTTCTAAGTATATTAGGTTGAACCTCTACGCCAATCAAAGGAGAATTGGTCACATACTACTTTGAAGCTGATGCTTCCACACGTGTTATCGCAGAAAATTAATTAATAGTGACCCTAATTAATGTACCATATATACTTCTCTATAAATTGGTAAGCTTTCTCCACCATCTTCATTCCATTGCACTTACTTTCTTTAAGTTTTTTTTTTTTTTTTTGGATGAATACTTTCTTTAAGTTGAAACTTAGCATAAGTAGCAGCTTTCTCTTTTCGTCAAATCTAATTAGTCCAATGAGAAATTCTTTCATTTCCCACGCAAGCACTGCGACCATTGTGCTCATGTTGCTCCTTTTGAGCACTACATGCAAAGTGCAACTATCTTCTACATTTTATAACCAAAACTGTCCGCTTGACTTGGTGGCACCAAATTCTTAGTAAAATATTTTTAAAAAATACATGGTGGCTTCTCTATTCTGGTGGCAGGTCACTAGTTTGGTGGGCTGGGTAGCCAAGGCCAACAATTTGGTGGCTAGAGCCACCGCTCGATCTGGTGACCGGTGCTGATGATTCGGTGGTTGGAGCTGCTGCTCTGGCGATAATCAAAGCCATCGCTTCTACGACTGGTGCCAAGCCACTACTCCGACAACCAGTGTTGGTGGTCCTATCACCAAAGACACCATTTCGAATATTGGTGTTGAAGGTCCAAAAACTGAAGTTGTCATTCCGACCGCTAGTGTTAGAAATCTAATGGACGGAGACGCTGTTCTCTGACAACCGGTGCTAGTGGTCCAATCATTGTAGAGATGGCTCTAGCGACAATCCGATCGTCGAAGCCGCTGGGACCAACGACTCCAGTGGCTGAGCCACCACTTTTGGTGCTTTACTTGAAAATTTTAGTTGTCATACTTCTATTCATTCACCCTTCCACTTTTGGTACCGGTACTGCCATTATTGGAGGTGGAGGGGTTGGGGTCTCTAATTAACCAAGACATATTGCAGAACATTCTAGGCGAGGTTACCTGGCTTAACCTCCGCATCAACTGTGTACAGCAGCAAATCATGGAACCGCATTTGCAATCGAATCCTCACGCGCCTTAAGCTTGCATCAGCACTCTCTCTCAATCCTCTCTGCACCTAAACACCCCCACTAGTCCCCATTCCCCCAAAAGAAATCCTCATTTTCAATTATTTTTAAAATTTTTATTAAATTATGAATTATACTTTTTAATTTTAACATGTATTAATTACGCTTTTGGATAAAATCCATTAAACACCCTTGAAGTTTGGAGTAATGCCAAGCACAATCATAACAATTTAGAACTAACCAATGTAGTCCCTAAACACTACACACCGTTTGTGTGCTCTAAATTACCTCCCCTCCTCTTTCATTTTCACACGTCTATTCATTCACCCTTCACATACTAGCAAGCAGTAGCAACATATGCAGTAGCAACATATCAAAGTTAAGTACACCATAAAAATTGAAATTTCATTTAGAGCTGAAAAACCCAAAAAACTCAAAATCTAAATTTTCTTTAATTCATAGCCTCATATTAGATAGCTCCCTAGTCTCTCATAGTTCACTGCTAAAGCACAAAAAGCATATTTTTTTCTCCACAAATTTTGAACCATCAAAAGCCCACATTTACTTCGTAAACCATTTCTCTCTCATTCCTATTTCCCACACTCTATTATGTTTATTAAAAACCTCATTTGGTTGTTGAGAAAGAAAAGAAATTCAATACTTCGAATCTTCATTTCATTGCTTTTGGGGTGTTGATACTCGTTTTTGCAAATTCGTACCCAAAAACCCATAAGGAGGAAAGCCCAATGGAAAACAAGGCCCAAAGGCCCACCAAGAAGACCAAGAAACAAAAACCTAGACTTAGCCTAGGCTGAGAAAGAAATGCAAGAGAAAGTGATCTGCAGCAGAATACAAATATGTTGCAGAATAAAAATCTTCTACAAAATACAGATTTCTTCTACAGAATGACTTTGGTAGACTAAGGTAAATTGGTTCCAAGACCCTTTTGATCCAATAAAGAGTATTTGACCCATAAAGGCCCAAATCCTTTTGTATAAAAGGATAGAAGTCAAACCCATCCTACGGAGATGCAATAAAAAGTGATAAGGATGAACTCCAAAGTCTACAAGGCAAACATGGTGAAATAATGCCAAGTCATAGTGGCAGAAATAAGACAAAGTCATAGTAGCAGGAAACACGTGAAAGAGAAAAAAGCCAAACCAAAAGAAGAGACAAGCGTAGCAAAGCTGGGGGCTTCGTCATCCTGCAACTCAGCCGATGTAGGAGAGGCAAGGCCCACGGCTAAAGAGAAACAAAGGGTGTGGTTTGGTGGACGAGGGAAAGGACCTAGATTTGGTATCCTACCGAGACCACTTTTGGGAATATGCTTTGTTGGGAAAGTATCATTACCAAAAATAGGATGAAGGTAAGTGAGAATCATCTGATGCTTGCTAGAGAGTGCAGACAAAGAGAATTAATGGAGAACTTTACTGTTTTTGGAAAAGAGGTGTGAGGTGGCACCACTGCAAATTGGCCTTACCCCAAAATAGGGAGACCATTTGTCATGAGAGGTTGAAACTCCCTAGTGGGATTGAACCTACTAGTACATGGTCAAAAGATAATGGCCAGTATGTTGTAGGTGTTGGTTGAATGCCTACAACAGACAAAATAGTTGGTGAAAATAAGGGTAAAGAAGGAAAACCATCTAGGCTTGATCTTGGGTATAAAAGGAACAGTACCCATGAATATGGGAACAACAAGCACTGTAGGAGGAATACCACAGAAACCAAGGAAAAACATATGAAGGAAATCTGAATAGTGAGTTAAAAATGAAAGAAGAGAGAAGAGAGAAAGAACGTGATATTTGAGAGAAGGAAGAAAGTAGAGAATACACGGTAGAATTAGCACGCATAACTAGAAATCCTTTCCCTCCCTCAAAAAACACCAAACTGCACTCTTTGTAATCTCCAAATAATGACTACTCTAACTCATATTTCAAACCACATAACTTTATAGCCTTATTTGGTAATAAGGTTGTGTGAGTTGGGATTGAGATCTTTTTAGTCAACATCCTGTTGTGAATACTCTTTACCCATGAATATTTCTACTAAAGCTTTAATTTTTTCTTTGGTTACTACGCACATTACTTTTAATAAGAACAAATCATTATTTTGCCATATATATATATATATATATATATATTATATGTGAATACGTATAAGTATATATATGGATATATGTATCAATGTTATTAAATCTGTTCCGTTCCGGTCGGAATGGCCAGAATATTTCGTACCGGGATGTAATCCGGAACGGTAATACCACCCATTCCACTTCGGGTCCAATTCCGGCCAGTTTCGGGTCATTCCGGCCATTCCAACCGGTTCCAGTCAATTTCGGCCAAAATGTAAATTTCAGCCGGTACTAGTTTTTAGCCAAAAAAAAAAAAAAAAAATTGAAACTAACAAACCCATCAGCACAGCATGTTTCCATCACTGATCGCCTGAAGAAGTTCAAATCAAATCTGCTATGAAGCTACCAAATGATTTGAAAAAAAAAAAAAAAAAACAAAGGAAGAAGAAGATAACAGAAATTTAGAGCAGTTATGGAGGAAGCTCAAATTTTAGCTGCGTTCGAAACTTTCTTCTTCAGTCCTGCACTTAAATGTGGGTCTGGGTTTTTTAAACTTTCCAATACTTCTATAAGGAGGTATTGTGCATATCAGATTCCTTCAGCCATTCAAAATAGTAAGTTACGCACGTTTTCAAACAATTAAGAAAACTAACATCTCGAGTTTTTGAAACTCGAGATTCAACTTAAAAACCGACTCTTATACACTCGCTTTCCATTTGTTCTGCATTGCTGAGGTGGCAAAAATTGCCACGCGGATCTCGAGTCTTTAAGACTCGAGTTTTGCCTGGCACAAACCGAGTCTATAAGACTCGAGATTCAATTAGAGGAATAAATAATTTCAACAGATCTCGAGTCTTATAGACTCGAGTTTTTCCTGGCACAAACCGAGTCTATAAGACTCGAGATTTACTTATCCAAACGGTGTTCTAAAAACTTTGAACAGAACTCGAGTCTTATAGACTCGAGTTCTGGTGGAACTATTTCACTAGTTCATTCCGTCCACACTCAAAAACAGATAGCAGTAGTTTTCAGAACGTGTTCCTTGGACTATATTATTCAGTCCACACTCAGTATCTTCAAACTCTCACCCAAAAACAGAGCATCCTCAACTCTCACCCATACACTCAGCCTTACTAACTCTCACCCATACTCAGCCTCACTAACTCTCACTCTCACTCACCACATTGCCTCTCTCACTGCTCTTCCCTCTCAAGAATTTCATATTTCAGGTATGGGTTTTTTGATTTGATTGTTATTGTAGTTGGGTATTAGTTGTGTATGGGTTTTGCCACTAAGAGAACTTCCCAATGACTTTATGGGTTTTCCAATGGCTCCATGTATTTTCCTAATATAAGATGTTCTTCTTGTAGTATCCCACTGTTGTTGATTTCAATTCCGTGTTTTTATTGGCTTGCATGTCATTTGAGCTATATATTATTTGTTATATTTTCTTTGATTTATTACTAATTCATGTGATTAATCTTAACCATCTTGATAAAAATATGTTTTTGCATTAGCCATTTTGGTGGAATAAAAAAAATTCTGTTCTCATTGACTTTATTCTTTTTGAGGTGTTTCCCTGCATTAATTCTTCTTGATCAAATCTGCCAATTTTAAAGAGAATGAATCTTTCATGAATTAGATTCACCAAATTCTTGTAGGTTAGAAAATTTTATGAAAGATTCATAGCAATGTACGTTTCCCTTGTTATCTGATATGTGGAGTGTTGCTTGATTGTGGAGTCACCACTTTATCTTGAAGGAGCTAGTGGATTGTTTGAATTTATTGTTAAAAGACATAAAATGGGCACATGGTTATAGTAATTGTTGAAGTTACAAAACTTCAAACAATAAATAATGCATACAAAAGACTAGCAGGACATGAGTATGCAGATATCTCAGGGGATTTAAGTGTGGATGCTGGGATGTAAGTCTTGCTTTGGAGTTGACTGTGTTGTTTGCCATGCCTGGAAATTGTGAGCATCTCAGAATATAGTAAAAAAATAACTTGGAGAGGATTATTTGTGTAGTTACTAAGAAGTACTTTAAGGGCTGCCTAATATTTCCTTCATTTTGCTTTCTAACATGGTGCTAGAGACATTAATGTAATTTTAACTGCTTGAGTTGCCCCTTTTTAGTTTTGTAAATGGTAAACGTAGCACTAGAACATGACAGTTCCTTTATTTAGGAATTGTCTGCCTCTATACAAGATGCAAACTTAAGAACCATTGATTTTGTTATAGGTAAATCATGTGGACGTTTACATTTTGTTTTTTCCAGTGAAACCTCTAAAGTCCCTAAAACTTTTTATAGTGGTGTAGCAGATTGAGTTTAGATGTGTATAGGTTAATATAGATGTGTATAGGCTAGTACAGGTTAATATAGGTTAGATGTGTATAGATGTGTATAGGTTAGTATAGATTAGTACAGGTTAATATAGATGTGTATGTGTGAACAAAATATTATGGAGCAGAGGTTCTCTTATTCATTTTTGAAGGGGCTTTTGCAATTATTTAGTCCCCCATTATCTTTTGCAATTTTGTATGTGTTAAAAAAAATTGCGTTTGCAATTATCTTTTGCTTTACATGTGTTTACCTCTCATACCATGTTGCTGTAATTAGCCTCTTGTATATAGGAAGGATAGATGGATTTGTATATGTTCAATTGTTAAATATAGTCGTAGTACACTAAGAAATGGCACGAAAAAATGTTCAGTTTGTATGTATGATGAAAAGCAACTTATAAAAGTTTCTTGGCCGCATCTTTTTATTAGAAAGTTAAAGACCTACTAAAAAGTTTGTTTCAGATTAGGAAACTTGAAAATGTTTGTTAACTAACATAGTAACTTGACTGTAACAGGTTCACAATGCCTGAAATTGATATAATCATATACCACGGTGGTCCGTTGAAGAATGCCAATGCGAACAAGGGATTGCCATTTGAAGGGCCGGGTATAAAGACCTATTATACCCAAATTGATTGTAGGTTGAAGACCCTTGACGAATTGAAGATGATGGTTATGGAAGAGTTGTGTAAGAACCCTGCTGTGCACAACATACACATTACTTATCGCATGCCAAATGAAATCCTGAAGCATCGGATTAATTACAAGTACATGGAGATAGAAGCAGACAAACATGTGAAGATCATGTTTGACAAGTTGGAGAGAATACCTGAAGTAACTAACATTGAATTGTACATACAGTTGGAGCCACGTGCAGAAGTTGGTATTGAGGAAATCCAACAAACACAAACAAGTTTACAAGTTACAGTTCCAGATGCTCAATACCAGTATTTTACACATGTAGAGCATGTTGATGTTCATGCCGATGATGATGATGATGAGGATGAGGATGAGAATGATGATGATTATGATGATGAGGATGAGGATGAGGATGAGGATGATGACTATGTTGATGAAAATATTGCCATTAACGGTGAAGATTTTGGCGATAGAGATGAGATTGAAGACATGATTGAACAAGGGGACTTTAGGGACTTTGAGAGGGACATTGATGACGATGAGACATTGGACGGTAGTCAACCTGATGCATACAATGTTGTTAGTGTCCAAAACATTACAGACACAATCCCTGTGTACTCACCACCTGCCTTGTCATTTTCTGAAAATACTTGGGAAAATTTATTTGATCCTTCACATATTGAGACACCATTTGTGTCTAGTTGGAGAGAGGGGATGAATTTGTGCAAAGGCTTGACTTTTGCCAATAAAATGGAGGTGCAACGCGTATTAACAGAGTGTGCCCTAAAGGAAAACAAACATTTTATGATCAGTAGGTCAACCACGACAAAACTTTGTGCGAAATGCGTTGATGAGTCATGCACGTGGTATGTCTGCGTAGTCATGAAGCCCAAGTTCCACAATCTATGGATGGTCACCGTGTACAAGGGTCCTCACACGTGTATATGGACTGGGGTACGAAATGATGGTAGAATGATGAGTTGTAAATTTATTGCAGATGACATCCTTAAGAAGTTATGTGAGGATCACACTACCCCAATTAAGCATCTTAGATCTATGATAGAGTCGAAATATGAGGGACAAAAGCCTTCTTACTACAAGGTGTGGGATGCGAAACAAAAGGCGATTGGGAAGATGTTTGGGAATTGGGAAGAGTCTTACCAAAGGTTGCAGAAGTTGCTAATGGCATATATTGATCAGGATCCGACTACGCAGGTGTTCTATCGTACCACATCCACCGGTGAAGATGACACAGTATTTTTGAATTATGTGTTTTGGTCTTTCGGTCCAAGCATTGATGGATTCAAATATTGTAAGCCAGTTATCAGTATTGATGGGACCCATCTGTATGGTAAATATCAGGGAAAGTTGTTGGTTGCAATGGCAACCGACGCTAACAACAAGGTATTCCCTCTTGCCTTTGCTATTGTGGATTCTGAGTCAGGGTCTAGTTGGAGGTGGTTTTTACAATGCCTCAGAGATGCGATTGGCCGCGTGATACCGTACGAAGGCATTTGCGTAATTTCTGACCGACATCTCGGTATCAAAAATGCCATTGCAAACTGGCCTAGAAGGGATGATGGAAGAGCACTGGTATTTCATAGATATTGCCTTCGACATGTTGCTAGCAACTTTAACACACATTTTCAGAACTCGACTCTGAAGTCAGCGGCGTTGAAAGCCGGATATGCTAGTCAGGCAGTGAAATTTACCTCCATAATGGAGACCATTAAGCAGGCGGAAATTGAGGCCATTAGAAATAAGAAGAAGTTGACGGGGAAGGATGGCAAGGAAAAGAATCAAGATTATCTTCCATACACATACCTAATGAGCGAGTCTGTGGATATGTGGACCCAGTCACATGATGGTGGGAGACGCTTTGGGGCAATGACAACCAATATATCAGAGTGCTTCAATGGTGTATTGAAAGGTGCACGGGGCCTTCCTATTGCCGCGTTGGTTGAGTTCACTTGGAACAAACTTGTCAGTTATTTCCACGACCGTCGCAAAGAATACCTTTTTGAGTTCTCAGAGGGTAAGAAATGGAGTAAATATGCCTTCTCCAAGTGGGATGAGAATAAGAGTAAATCTGAGAAACATTATCTCAAGCCATTTAGCAATGAAGAGCTGATATTTCAAATAGTTACCCAACTCAACACGTGTAGTGCAGGAGGGGGAAACCACAGTTATGAAGTTCGGTTACAGGAAAGAACATGCAGTTGTGGGAAATGGCAAAACATAGGGATCCCGTGTTCACATGCAATCAGAGTATGTGACTATTTAAATATTGATTCGACCACATATATTCACCCGTGTTATGGTTTGAACAATGCCATTAACACTTATGAGCATGCATTTGTGGTTCCTAAGTCTCCGGCCTTGTGGAGGGATCCCATAGGGCCAAAGTGGTTGCCTAATCCAGCATTGTTGCGGGCCAAAGGTCGACCAGTGAAGTCGAGAATAAGGAATGAGATGGATGGAGTGAGGAATAAGGATCGAGAACCGGGATGGCGGAGGGAGGATGCAGATTTGATAGAGAGTCAGCCCAAGCAGACATGTGGACTGTGTCATGCTTCTGGGCATAACCGCAGAAAATGTCCGCAGTCCCGTGGCGCTTCCACAAGCAGTCATGTTCCACACTAGGTAGGTAGATGGCAAATACTTATGCATCGGTTAAATATTTGTTGTTCATTCCATGTTGACCTAATGTTTACTATCTTTTCTCCTAATGTGATTACTCTACGTTTTTCAGGCATGCTTCCAAGGACGATGTTTTTGTTGTGTGGACAACCGATGTTAGGAAAAGTGACTACATTGTATTGGCTCTATGTGAACTTTTTGGTTTTTGTTGAATGTGCTTGTAAATCTCTATTCAATGTATGCCTACGAAGATTGTGATTTCAGTAGTATGGTTAGAACTGCAAATTATGCGTGGTTGGGCATGTTTAGAATGTTGATATTGAGAATGCCTTTTCTTGCGATGTAACTGCATTTTGCATTGTAAAACCATGTTCATACAGAGAGCGTAGAAGTTTCAGTAGTTTCGTTTGATGTAATCTACGTGTATTTACATTCTTAGCTTCTTTGCCTCTAAATGAGTGTTTATGGATTATATTCGTAGTTTATCTATCTTTGCTTCTCACCAGGTGCATGCACACGTTTCAGTTTTTGGTTTGTCTGCATAACCAGGAAAAAAGAAAAAAAAAATCCCCAGTCAATGATTCCTGGAATGAGCAGAGGAAAACAGAGCAAAACAAAAAAAAATAAAAAAATTTCCAAAGAACTCTAGTCTATGAAACTCGAGTTCCACTGGAAAAAACAGAGGAAAACAGAGCAACCCTCCTGGACCTCTCTGAGTAAACAGAGCAAAACCAATAAAAAAAATTTTCCAGTGGAACTCGAGTCTATGAAACTCGAGTTCCACTGGAAAAAACAGAGCAAAACAGAGCAACCCTATTGGACCTCTCTGAGTAAACAGAGCAAAACGAAGGAAAAAAATTTTCCAGGGGAACTCGAGGCTATGAAACTCGAGTTCCACTGGACAGAAAACAGAGATTGGACCTCTCTGAGTAAACAGAGCAAAACGAGGAACTCGAGTCTATGAAACTCGAGTTCCACTGGAAAAAACAGAGCAACCTATTGGACCTCTCGGAGTAAACAGAGCAAACAAAGAAATAAATGAAATCTGGAACTTGAGTCTAAAACTCGAGTTTCAGTATTTGATTCTTGAGTTTTATAGACTCGAGTTCTCCTGGAAAATTTTTTATTTTATTTATTTAATTTTGTTAAAGAGAGGAACTCGAGTGTTATAGACTCGAGTTCCATGAGGATTGAAATTTTTTTATTTTTTTATTTAATTTTGTTAAAATTTTTTATTTTATTTATTTAATTTTGTTAAAGAGAGGAACTCGAGTCTAGTTCCATGAGGATTGAAATTTTTTTATTTTATTTATTTAATTTTGTTAAAGAGAGGAACTCGAGTCTTATAGACTCGAGTTCTATGAGGATTGAAAATTTTTTATTTTTTTTATTTAATTTTGTTAAAGGTGACAATTGTTGTTCTTCTCTAGAAATTAGCTTTTTAGAACTTTTGAAGGGAAAAAGTTCTGTTTATGTTTTGTAATTTTGTTTTTAACCACTTGGCCTCCTTTTATGTGGAGTAGATGTGTACACTGGGATTTTTTTATTTTTCTTTTTCTTTTTAACTTTAATTGATTGAGCTCCTGTGTTACCCAAACCCCAATGCCAATACTATTAACTCTAAATTATATAATAAATACATGTTTCATAAATGGTCCTCCTCATGGAAGTAGCTTTTGCCGCACTCAGTCTTCAATTAATTGGAATCACCGGCTCCTATATTGTTATGCCTTCCAGCTAGCATTATTGCTAGGTTATATTTAGATACTTTGCATATGACTGATCATTTTAAATTCACATATACTCTATATTCGATTATGAAATTTTAAAATTTTTATGTGCATTGTAACCTGTAGATGCATTGCATTGAATAAACTATTCCACTCCATAACACCAAATGAGTGCTTTTGACAATATAGTGAAATGATCTTAACTCCAAATAATATGAGACACAAGGTTTTGATCCAAAAAATGTGTCAACTACATAGTTCTCTCTATACAAAACATAAAATTCCTGCCAATCAAGGCTTAAATATCCACATCTCAATACATTGTTCTCACTATACAAAATTTGCAATCACACTAAGAAATGGCACGGAAAAGAAAGTTATCCACCCTTTTAAGACGGTAACCAAACCAAGATAAGGTGGCAATGACAATGTTGGTCTCAAATCCCCCCATTCAACTTCCAACTGTCAGGCATTGGAGATGGCTTGAGAGAGTCCTTTGAAATCGTCATGATGGTGCCTAATACAAATCACAAACAGAATTTTATCACATTTCCCATATAATGCAAAAACAAAAATCTATCATTCATATATTTATCAATTTAATTAATTATATAGTTTTTGCAAACTATTTAGTTTCTTTACAAAGAAAACGAGGCCAAGAATACTAGCTAAGTAATAGAAAAAAGAAATAAATATTTGCAAGAGCCTCTTTGAAATAATACCATCATTCAGTATTGCGATTATCAGAAGCATGAAAGGTGGGAACTTATCTTCCCATATCAAAGCTAGAAGCACAAAACCAAGCTGCAAAAAGGTTGCGTTAACGAATTATAAGAAAGTTGAAACCAAAAAGCAAGAATTAAACCTTTAGCCAGACCAGCTAGTGAAAATGAACTAAACAATATCAGTTTTAAATGCAAAATACTCCTAGCTTACCAATGTCCTTATGGTTATGGAGACAACATATATCTGTATATTCATGCAAGCTAATTAGTTTTACCATTAAACAAAAAATATATACAAACAAAACTATGGAAAAAACACATGACAACTTATGTGTAACAATCATGTTTGGTACTACAAAAGTTTCTGATATATTTTGCATGCTTATTGCGTAGACATAAAAATGACAAGTAACAACTTCAAGTCTAGGAATCAACCTTCCAGGGTGATATTGAGAAGCAAGTTCTTGTTTGAGATTATGAAATGGGAAAAGCACTTGCTTTTCAGCGTACGATAATTTGAAGGAGGTTCACACTTTAGATGGATATCAAATGTAAATCCAACTTACATTATTTATGTCTTTATCAATTTTTCCCTGGTCGATGCATCTTCTGGCGCTCATGCATACGGTGCTGAAGCAAATGCATCTTCTGCATCGAATGTTGACGAGCTTCATCAAGAAATCTCAGTTCGTTCAGTAGTAGTCATAATTCCATTGATTATTGTGTGGACACACACACATATTCCTTGGAGTATTTTCTAGAAAATCCATAGAGGAGGTACAAGAGAAGAAGATGTTGCTGGAAAAGCTACAAGTCAGAATGAATGAAGCAGAAGCAAAGGCCAACAAGCTTAAAGTGTCATTGGAGAATCTATGTGGTATACTAACAAGGTTTTTACATTTCATATTTTGTTTTTATTATAAATAATTCCAATCATTGAGGACATTTTTCTTCCATAATAATATGTTAGAGCTCAATCAGACGATGGGAAATATCTATCGTAGGAAAAAGCAGAACATGATCTGATAAAGCTTGAACAAGCCCTGCATGATGAAGAAGCGGTCTGCCTTCTTTTCCTGGACTCTTCACCTTCCAATGCTTCAAGAGGGTTGATATAACAGTGATATCTGTGCCTACAAATAAAGCAATAATTCTAATCAAAACCCAATGCAATTGAAATTTTGAATATGTATGTCATAATAGTTTTTTTTTTCAAAACATTGAATGTAATATTTGCCTAAAACGAGTATGTTTCTCAATGAAGGAATACAACTGGCTGCAACGTTGTACTACTAAGTGCACAAAACTTAGTTATATTTGTGGGGTTTTTCAGTGGTTAAGGTTGAACCCACAACTACTTTTGGTGAAAGGCACTTGTCATTGCAACAAGGCTTGACCACTAGTGCAACTGCTAATTCAGACCACTAGAGCAAGGCTTGATTCAAGGCACGATTTATATGTGCAACTGCTAATTCTCACTCTTAACATTTTCAAAACGCATTATTAAAAGAAATTAATTTTAAAAGCCAATCGACCATACCTTAACCCTTTTCAAAAGATCTTTTGCATTATTGTCATGCTTGAAGTGTTCTCTTACACGCTACAAATAGACAGAACAAAGATGGTAGAGCACAAAATTTAGGAATTTGATGATTTATAGGGTCCCTTGAGCATACTTTGCAATAGCCTCATAGTGTCCAAAAATTCACCCTATGTTTGGATGGGGCAGTTCCAAACTTACCCTAAAGGATGTGGGCCAATGAAATTAAGGTCCTACCAATTTAATCATATCAACATGGTAATGGGTTGCAGAAGTCGAACATCATTTATCCAAAATGTGTAAAGTAGTGGCATGACTCCCCAAAGTGATGGGGAATCAATCTACCTAAGAGGCATTAATTAGAGCTAAATGGATAAAAGGAAACAACATACCTCTAGTATTTTATTGAAAGCCTTTGCCAAGGCTGGTTTAATATCAGCGAGATGTAGCTTTCCACTTTCATAGTAAGCAACCAATTCTTCAAAGCTTTCGAACCTCTTGGATTGTAGAGAAAATTTACATTGCAAGAAAACAATTTAAGTTACTATTCCCAATGGAAAATGATTTTGGAAAAATGGCGCAAGCAACTATAGGTCTATTCTTAAGGAGAATGGACTTTGAACAAGATGCAAGGGTTGACATGCATGTGAAAAGGCAGATGTCGTACCATTAACTAAATAAAATAAGTAAAGCTTTCATAATAAAATCCTTATGACTTACTTGTCACCACCATTCTTTGCACTGTGCTCTACTACAAACTTTTTAAACCAAGGTAAAATGAGGTACTTCACATACTCCAAGCATGGATTCCCTTCCACAATATCTGGAGGACAGTGTGCTCTCTTTATCTTCAAATTTACTTTCGCCTACAACATGGAGGCAGACTAAATCTAAGGTTAACCTAGTTTATAATCCAGTATCATTATGCTATGCGCAACTAATAAAGAAAACACTATGTAGCCCCCTATATGGCAATTTGATACCCCTATACATGCACCCTACCTCGTCATCTTCCATAAAAGTTGAAGATAGTGGATCACTTTTCGACATCTTCTCCTGACCTTGTTGTAAACTGGGTAACATGTTTGTAAATGACCAGTAAGCAAAACAAATAAAGACCACACATAAGCACATTGCATGCATGGGTAGAAAATTTGTGCTGCAGTGAACTCGTCCTCATCACTTCGACCCATAATGTGACCACACCTTCAGCAAAATATAATAGAAGTAAAAATAACGACTACATCACCAGCATATTAAAGTAATAATAATAATAATCATCATACCATAATTCACGTTTTTATCCTTGAAACCGTATTCCTTTGTGCTATATCCATCACAAGAGGCTAGTACTCATGAGCTTGATTCGGTTTATCTCGTTCGACGACCGCAGAAACTCCACCTTCCCTCCATCAGTATCCATCCCAATGGCCTTCCAAATCTGAATGAGGTAGCGCCCAACAACATCAATTTTCTTCAACTGACCTCCCAGTAGATTGGTTAGCTGGGCAAACCAATCTACAATCCATATTTTCACTCTACACCCAGCAGATGTCAACTTGTTCACATTTATTTCTAATAAAAACAAAATATGAAATGTAAAAACCTTGTTAGTATACCACATAGATTCTCCAATGACACTTTAAGCTTGTTGGCCTTTGCTTCTGCTTCATTCATTCTGACTTGTAGCTTTTCTAGCAACATCTTCTTCTCTTGTACATCCTCTTTGGATTTTCTTGAAAATACTCCAAGGAATATGTGTGTGTGTCCACACAATAATCAATGGAATTATGACTACTGCTGAACGAACTGAGATTTCTTGATGAAGCTCGTCAACATTCGATGCAGAAGATGCATTTGCTTTAGCACCGTATGCATGAGCGCCAGAAGATGCATCGAGCAGGAAAAATTTGATAAAATTTAAAGGACCTGCATAGTCCAGCCCATAACAGACCTGCAGATTCTAGCCCATAAAGGACCTGCATTTGGGAAGTTAAAGGAATAAAGTTTAAAACAAATTTATGCAATAGGTCTTCCATGAAATAAGAAAAATCAAAAGAATTTAGTTATTACATAATAATGCAATAAGTATGGGATAAAAATTATGTTACGAACAAAGTAATAAGCAATAGCCACTGTAGCACATACACCAATTATGTTAGTGATCTCGAACAGAAATGAAGATTACAAAATTAAAAACATCCTCTAATCCAATCAATTGACAAGTCGCTCATCTAGGAAGTTGTACTGCACATAAGGAAATAACCTAAGAAATAACACCTAAGATACAATATCTGGAAGACTAAAATTTTGTAGTATTTTTGTATTTTTATTTTTTATTTTTTACAATTCAAGCCACAAACGAATCCTAAATTTTAGGATTTCAGATTCTCTACTAATGGCCTATTGGACCAGCACAGTTTCCCATTGCATTGAAAATAAAATAAATAAATAAAATGTATTAGGATTTTAGAATCCTAAATTATCTTTGTGTTTTACATTTCTTTTTTAACATTCGTTATTATGTTCCACGGTTGAGATTCAGGATTTTGGATTGTGCAATATTGTTAAGGATAAATTGCTATGTTTAAGAATAACAATATCCAATAGAGTTTTGGTGAAAAATAAATGCATTACTTTTATTGTTTCAGTTAATCAATTGTGATCCTTGAACGTTGCGTTGATAATTTTTTTACAATTTCAAGCAAAAAAAAAAAAATTTTCCAAAACCCATGTTTAGGTAATTTCATTCCTAAAAGTTTGCCTATTATTTAGAAGCCATTTTGGCTATGATTTTATAAATATAACTTTAAAGAGAAGAGGAAAAAAAAACGTTTTTACATTTTTACCCGGTATTTTTATTCCTAAAATTTTGCCTATTATTTAGAAGCAATTTTCTCCATGATTTTACAATTTTATCTTTAAAGGAAAAAAATTTAAATAAAAAAAACCCCCGCATTTTAGGTTTTTACCCGTAAAAGTTAGTCTATTCTTTACTAATAATTGTTCCATTTTTATCTACTTCCAGTGTGCCTATTGTGGTGTATTTGGAGGGAGCGTAATTGGCGTACTTTTGAGGATAGGGACAAGTCCGATGACCAGTTGCTCGCTTATTTTAGTGGCTCTCTTTTTGATTGGTCTAGGGGTTGGGGACTCACCTCTAGTGATTCTATCCCTATGTTCCGTAGTTCTCTTCTCTGTAATTAATATGCTCTTTGTTGTCTCCGTTTGTTTTCTTGTTTGAGTTATCTCATTGTCTCTCTTTTTTGTTTGTTTCCTTCTCTGTATTGTCTGTTCTGCCTTGTGTTTTCATGAGGTAGCTTTTAATATATATCTTTCTTACTTATCAAAAAAAATAAAAATAATTGTTCCATTTTTTCTCAATTTGTGGCAATTTATTTATTAATTTTAATTTTTGTTTACAAATCTATTAGTAATATGTATATAATGGTCAATCACTCTCCTTTGCCTATATATTGTATGCTTCGAAATAGAGGTCACTGCAATATAATTAACTGATATGTGATACTTATCCAAATTGCACAATTTGTATTTGTTGTATACAAGATCATACTCATCCAAATTCCACAGTTGTTGTCTTCTAATATTGTAATCAAAAGAGTGACAGTAATATTGCAATAAAAAAGAATAAGAAAAGCAATGACTAAGCTTTAACCTACAATAAAAAGAGGAAGTAGTTGATTTGGAGGGAACATTACACCTTCGCCCAGGCTCTTCCTCACCAAATTCTTTGCGAAATTCCCTAAACAACTTGTCTTCAATTCTTTTTTGTTTTCAGACTTGGAACCATCACCCATCATGCCGTAGTCGATGAATTTGACTGCACGACTGGTAAATACGTGGTACAATTCGTCCAGATTGGGTTTCTCCATTCTCTTCTTCTGTGCAAGATAAAACCATTAGCGAAGAAAAGTTACTGACCTTAAAATGTCAAATGCTGAAGAGCATAACTAACAGAAACGTATTAGCACATTCTACAAAATTGCATTATAAGGCTATTACAAGTCTAAAACACGTAAGGTAAGAAAACTTAACAAATTTTTTTCCTTCCCAAATCATAACTGCTTTGAATTTTTGCTCAATCGAAATTGTTTGGTATGCACTTTTAACTTCAGCTTGAACCCTCTTCAACCCAATACAAAATACACCTCATTTCAAGTATTGAAATAGAAATCGATTGATAAAAAAAGTACATGGAAAATTGTCCTGCAATTAGCCAATGAGGTAAAGATCCTAACAACATGAAAACATGAAAAGGCAAGGGATGTATATAAATGTAATCCCTTTGCTACTACATATCAAAGAGGTTCAGCTGTTCATGTGCTAGAAGGCCCAGAATGAAAGATTCCAATACCATGGTTTACTGATATAGGCCACTACCGATTGAGCTCAATCCAGATTAAATATAAATATATAAAGATTAAAAATATATAGGAGTAAATCTTGGTTATAATAATGTTGTTTTTACTTAAAGTTAGTTTATAGGTATCTCAGTTCATCAAGGTCCGCACCTTGCTTCATTATAAAGAATGCTTCATGACATACATCGCCCTTATTCAAATGAAGCATTTATTTGATTTTGTGTAGTTCACATGGGTTCTTTAAGACCTCTGGATTCTTTAAATGTCAAATGTCTTACATCTGGATTAAAATTAGAGAAAATTGGGGGGATTTAAATGGAAGGGGATCCTTTTCCATCCCATCAAATGTATATGCTAAAACAAACCAGAATCAAATTCATGGTCTTCTCATATTTGATATTCAAATTTTATTATGTTAAATAGACCAGAACCATCTCATGGTCTTCTAATTTTTTAAGTATTGAAATCTTTAAACCTTTCACTTAGTAATAAATCAATTGGCTTAGAAGAAATTATCCTCCTTTTTTTATGAAAAATAAGACATTATACTTCTACAAAGTATTCAAAGGCTATTTGCAATCACTTCATTATCTCGGACAGTGAACTTCTGAATAAATAAACTGTGCCACTTCCTTTATATGAAATAACAAGATATGACTAGACGTGATCAGAGGTGAGTTTTCCCAACTAACACAAAATTGTATCAGGGAAAAAAAGACTATATTTAATTTGTAAGCACTGTTGATAAAAATAAAAATAAAAAAAATATAAAGTTCAACTAAAGAGATGAAGTGCTAGACAACCAACCTGTAATAAAGCTGTTGGAAACAGCTTCCACATATCCTGTCATTGACTGTGCCTTTGTTCTGATTATCTTAGCTTTTTCAACAGAATCCTCAGGCCAGTCAATTTTGGCAATATCCTCATCAGCAACTTCATCCTGAACTTTGCTAGCATTAGAAAGAATGGATTTACCAAGCATCAACAGTTGAGAAACAGCAAAACAGCACATTTCTGAGAGTCTCTGCAAAAAATATATATATAAATAATAATTTCATTTTTAACTACCAACAATAAAAATTAAGCAACCATATTGAAAATAAGAGATTTGGGTCACATGTTTCCAATAAAATCCCTAATATCTACATACATGAACTCCCTCTGAGTGAAGCGAGTCTATTCTGCCAGCAGTCCTTTGGATCATATCATTAACAGCTACTCCTGCTAATGCATTAGTGAACCTGGAATATTGAAAGCAATAATTGCAGCATAGTGAAAACGGTGTTTACCAAGGTCATGGAGAATTTCATTAACAGTAACCCAGCTGGTATCACCAATACTACAGGACAGAAAACTACACACCCTAAAATCCCTTATGTATGACAGAGGATTGAATAACCACTAGACTAAAAATAGCTTCTTCTTTTTTGATAAATTTGATAGTTAGAATGGGGGCTCTTGGCACTACAAAGCTAGTCTAAAACTAACAATCTTGCACTATCTAATTTCTAAAGCATTCAACTGTCCCCAATTCCACCATTTAACTATATGTTTCCCGTATGTGTTGATCCATGCCAAATGTCAAATGAATGTGATGTTGAAATAGACTGAATCCAAAGATAAATTTCTTTAAAGAAACTTCAAGTTTGAGTACAATATGGACAAGACAGCTCCCAATTCCAATTACCTAATAGTTGAGAAGGGAAATTGGCACAGAGTAATGACATATTCTAAAAATGGGCTTAGTGCAAAATGTATCACACAAAAAGTCATTTACTGGTATCAAAATATCCACAGATTTACAGCTGGTATAATTTGATCCTGGCTTTGTGTTTGCACAAAATGTAGAACTTGAGGGGAAAAGAAGTCAGAATAAACAAGAGACTTAGAGGTTTTTTTTTTTTTTGATAAGTAATAAGAAAAAGAGACTTAGAGGATTTTATAAAGCAACAGTGATTACAACATGCAGTCATATCAGCTATACAAGATTTGGAAATTAGATAATGGGAACTAAATGAAAAATCATATATAAGTGCAAGCTGAAGCAAGACAACTAACAAACCAGTGCAGAATCACATGCAACATCCATTAACTGTTGAGAAGATGATAACTTTACAAGAAATTTACCCCACAGCCATGTCAGCAGCCTTGCTAACACTTGAGTCGTGTAATTTCTTCATCTCATCATCACTTCCCTCAGCCCCAGTCTCTACTTTCTTCCCTTTGTCTGTCTCTACACCATTTCCATCCATTTCAGTAGTCAAACTAAAAATTTGCTGGACCTGTTTAAGCAGTAGTCAAATGCAGGTCTCTGTTCCGATGATAATTTTGCTTTTCTTCGGTTACATAACAGGCCATGATGGTTGGACAATGCCTCCAGCTCCTGCCAGTATTAAACTTTAACAATGTCAATGATACTATTGTTTTAACTATCAAAATTCAACTCCAAAGTTAAGAAAATGACCTCCAACTGTTCTGGACCTCCATATATGTAGAAGCATCGATCAAATGTCACTTCCTCGTACAACTGATCCTCATCAGTTTGTTGTTCAGTTTCTTTTGAATTCTTCTCAACTTCAATACCAGTTTCAGTAATTAGTAGATCAATAGTCTCCTTGCCTACAAGTTCAACCACTTGCATTCCCTTTGCTGTAAAAGCTTTCCCAGTCTGTAACAGTGAAGGTAAGGAATAAGCAATTTGGCAACATTGATAAGCAACATGGTATGGATCATCACACTCATGCAAATCTCTAATATTGACGGTGCAACAGAGCCAGGTGCTGGTAATCCACCATGCTGAATAGATTCTGCCAGGTTAACAGCAGAATGCTCAATCCTGAAGAAGATAAAACATAAAACTCATTTGATCAACAAATGAAACAGCTGGTTGTGACGAGCATAATAACAAGAGAGTATCATAAATTCTAATCAAATGGAACATAATTTACTATCATCCAGTGAAAGAAATAAAGAGCTGAATTCAGAAATTGTCAAAATGAAATGATATTAGAAACAAGGCACCTTTAAATCTAAGCAGAATTTACTATCATAAATTCTAATGGAATGGAACTACTCCAAGGGTTTTCCATTTTCCTTCCTTCCTTCCAACCTCCCCAATAGATAGAATATATTAGAAAATAAATAGAGCTGGGGATGCCCAAAATACACCCAAGGTATGGAATGTAAAAGGCACTAACAAACAGTGTTGGTAAACGCATCAAGCATACTTAAAACGCATAGGCCTCTTGGAGTCTAGGCACAAAGCGCAAGTGCTTGCCTTATTAAAGTAAAGCACACATTTTTCAGATATAATATCTTATAACCTCTATTAGAAATATTCATGACATATGATGAAAATTCAAATTGAAATTCAAATTTTTTTTTATATTTGACCCATTATTAGTGCAATTGTATAATTTGTAAGTTCAAACTTTACTTTAAGTTATTTCAATTTCTTAATATTTTTATATAGTAAATTGAAAACAATTATCAATGAACAATATAGTAATAAACTAGTTGTAAAAAGTTTTAACATTACATTTTCTATAATTCTCCTGTGCTTTATAAAAATATGCAACCATGCTAGTTATGATCAAATGATGTATATGGTTTAATCAACATACATCTAAAAGGCAAAGACCAAAAAACATAAGAAGGAATAGTACATTAGCCTTTTCTGCATCTTTTGACATGTAAATAAAAATAATAATACAACACCTTAAGATTGGTGTATGTATAGCAAATCAATGGTCCATGTCATTTCCTTCAAGATCATGCAATTAATTTTATGAATAAATATCTTTTTTAGCAATAAAATCAAAAGGTGTGTCTACGCATGCTTTGTGCATCTTCAAAAAGCACCAAAAAAGCATTCCTAAGGCACACTTCTTGAAATGAGCTTCACTTTGGCCAAGCAAAGCACTTAGACCCTGGGGCTCCTTTGCTTTTAGACACGCTTTTAATAACATTGCTAACATAGTCAAAACATCTAGAGATGTATCTAACTTCAATACCTGTAAAGAATCCCCACAGAAACTTGAATTCTAATACAACACATTCTAGCCTGATTGTACAAGGCCCTAAATCCTACATTTTCACAACTTCAAAATGCACGGATAAAGACACAGAAGCAAGCAACACTGCATCTGATCACGACAGACTTGTCTTAAGAGGCATAGAAGTAGCAAAGAATGCCATTTAATTTTTTTCTAACACAAACTGACTATTGTGTTATGCTTCCCACAATATCTTATATTTCTTCTTTCAGATACATCTAACCTACTTACCAAATTAGCCAAAACAATTATATCTTTTTACGTTACCAAACTTCATAAGATATTGGCTATATCCAGACACACAGATTTCAAAAATCATGAAACATAGAAAGAATACACTCTATCAGCACAGACTTGTTCCCATAATGTGGCAGCAAGTCGAGGGGCAGTAACATTAGGCTGTTGGGGTGTGTATGAGAAAAATCAGAGTGTACTCTGTGGAAAAACATTGTAAACTCAGTGGGTTTGTAAGCCTGGGTGGCTGATCATGCTAAGGTAGGTTTTGAGTGAGGAAAACTCCTCAAAGTTCCTTTGTACTTCCTGTAAGCTTGAGTGTGTGCATTCACTCAAGCTCAAAGTTGACTCACTTGTGATTTGTTGGGTTCTTAACTAAGAGAGTAAGTCATACTTAGTGCCATCACAAGAAAAAAATTAGGGGTGAAAATCTGCCCTATGAAAAACGCAGAAATATATATCCAAAATGCAAGTTAGATTACCATAACTTAAAAAGTGGAAGCCCCATGTACCAAAACAAAACATTAATATATTAGTTAGCTTATGGAGGAATTGAAGCGACTTTCTACCAAACAAGCATCAGTAAGTACCACGTTTACTCCAAAAACTAACAACATAATACTCATGTGCTTGCAATATTCTCCTTTGTTATTTTCTATCTAAAAGTAAAGGCAAGAATTGAGCAATAGTATAATTATAAACACATCCAACCTAAGATACAATACTTGTGAACAAAATCTGAACCCCCTCTCCATGCACTTCGTAACGCTTGCCATGCTCCAGAAGCCAAATTCTCTACAGAATTGTCAAGAACCTTCAAACCCTGAAAATATTGAAATTTTTTAAAACAATCTATGGTTAATGACACAGAATACAAAGTATGAGAATGATAAAAATATCAATTAAATAACACTCGTTTCTGGTGAAACTGTGTAACTAAATTAGACTAAAACTACAATATAAGCATTTTGTGACACTGCCATAATCAATACCTTCCACATATTTTCAAGAGTAATCTAGACAGCAATGTCAATAAATGATGATTCTTCATATATGAATAGAGTAGAGACAAACATGAAAAAGTTGCATTAATGCCAGCTATAGCAACTGTAGATGCATTTAGTGTAATGTATAAAAGAATAGAGAAATAAAACAAAAAAAAACAACAGAGAAGTAAAGGCTACAGATTACATATTTACCATTGCATGTCCCATATTTGA
The DNA here is from genome assembly GCF_001633185.2 of Quercus lobata. NCBI lineage: Eukaryota > Viridiplantae > Streptophyta > Magnoliopsida > Fagales > Fagaceae > Quercus > Quercus lobata. The sequence continues at coordinate 41,503,273 of NC_044906.1, read as the reverse complement.
GATGGCAAAAGAATGCATACCATAAACACGGTCAGTGGAAATGCAATATCAGATTAGAGTTTGCAATACAAACAAAAATTTTCAGCACTCGTATGTATGACTTGCCTGGCCAAAGATTGACTCGTCACTAGCTTTCTCCAACTTATCCAAAGCAGCTTTCCGTATCTTGTCTTTATCATCTTCACTTTCCTTTTCATTGGTCGAGTCTTCTGCCTCTTCCTCATCCTTAGAAGATTCAGTATCCTCATCTGCAATTTGCATGTCTGAAATGCTTTTAGCTGCGGTCTGAGCAACAGCAGCAGCCTGCACCCACAAGGTCAACAAAAATACAAATAATTGGCCAAAGGACACTGAACAACAAACTACTAGAATTTAAAATGCAAAATACATAATAGTGCACGGATAATTGAAATGTTTGAGCAAGTGATAGCCACTCACCATTTATCTAATAATCTACCAAGGACATTGAACAGAAAACTGCTGGATGATGGGGTGGAAGAATGAGAAAATAACACTAAACTACATTGCTGGAGCAAGTCATTTTCTGAACAATCAGGGATATATCTAATTGAGTAGCAAGACTGCTGTGCCCAGAAAATTTACGTAATTCCCTCTCAATTCCGAGGGAGTCTAACTTTAAGGAAGAGAATTCTTATCAATTTTAAGATACTCAATTCATAAAAATTCCATTATTCAATGCTTTCATGTAGCATAGATAGCAACATATGTAAGATTCCAAAACCATTCGCTGTACAAAACTTCAGCATCCGGACTTTAGTTGAGAAAATACCAAATATATATCAGTTATGATCATAGGAAAAAATTGAGATATGGACTTTTTTTTTTCTTTTCAATTCGTAAGTTACACACACACCTGGTGGGTCTTAAACTCATGATCTCACCCTCCAACCAATTAGTATGGGAGAAGGAAGTGCCAATTAAGCTATAGCTCATTGGCCCAACCCAGCTATGGACTTGACATCAATGTAAACTATAGTTAATGTTCTGAAATAATTTTGCTTAAAATTCACAATGGCTACATTGCTCTCAAAAGTTGAAACATTCAGACATAATATGAGATTTTCAAGAAATAATTTCATGTTTTGGTCTTGAGGAAATCTCAATCTCAATTTCTTCCTTGATAAGCGAAACTAGAACCAAAACCCCTTGGGAAAAATCCACTACAGCCAATTCAACATCTGAAACTACAAAACCACAACCCTCATTCCTCATGAAATCGTCATGAACAACCACCACCACCATCTACAATGAAATTATTCTTTACTAACAAAACTGCCACGCATTCAAAAACAGCACAATCCAAACACCAAAAATTGGAACTTATAAATTCAACCAATTCCCCTATAAACCAACCCTAATTTCCAAAATTAGAAACCACTTAAATTTATTATATATTAAAAATAAACTTTTGCAGCACAATGCCATTAAACTAATCAAATTGGTTGAAGAAAAATATAATCAACCTCCAACCCCCCAAAAAATGGATCTGATAACTCAACCAGTTCACCTAAAAACCCTAATTTCCAAAAACTAATTACATTGTCCAAGCATTCAAATAAAAATCCAAACTAGTGCAGCACAATGCGACTAAACTAAACCAATCAGATTGATTAGAAGCAAAAAAGAATGAAAAACAATTAGATTTGATGCTAACCGCCTGACCTTACCAAACTAATTACATGAATATGTATGGATTTTTTGTTTTTTTTTTTTTTTGGGGTACAGAAATCAAAAGATATGAAGTACAACTAGAAGCCTTTAATGCTAACCGCCTGACCTTACCAAACCCAATTTACTAATGGGTCTCAACTAGCACAGTGGTAACCATGTTTGCAAGATCCCAATATCAGCTATCACAAGTTCTAATGTCCAGCAGTTCGCTCAAACCCCAAATAGCAATTTCACCCCTTCAGAACAATTAGTTAAACGCGGAGACACACAATAAAAGCTTTCCCTCAAAACCAAAAGTAAAGCTTCCCTAATAACATAATACCACATCTTGGAGTCAGCCACCCAACTGTGGGAAGCAGCTAGTTTCTTTCTACCTTTCCAGTATTTTCCAAGAAAGCTAAGTTGGATCCCTTCCAACAAGTACAACACCTAATGTTACATGCATCCAGCAACATTCGATTTCATATCATTTTCAAACCTCTATAAGTCAACATTATTTTTTTTTTATAGGTAAGAAAAAACATATTCAAAAACCTACTAGATGCCAAATAGCACCAGCATAACACAAGTACAAAAAAGAGAAGCAGAGAACAAAAACAAAAAACATTAATTACAAGGAAAGAGAGCTAAGGAAAAAAGGAAGAGAGTCACTAGATGTGAGCTAAGGTTTCAGAACGCAGTAATGCATATTGAGAAGTCAATATTATGGTCCAATTCCATGACTTTAGCACTTACTCAAGGTTCACCAATTTTGTGTTTTTTAGCCCTCGTGTAATGTTTCGGTGGGGGAGGAGGTTGCGGGGCATCAACCTTAGGGTCATCATCGTGCTGCAAATTCCATTAGATGCATGCAATCAATATTCGATATAATGGTAAGAATAAAGTGAAGTAGAAAATATATTATTACATTCAAATTAAAGTTATCATACCATAGCAGGGCCTCGGTGTCCTATTTTATGTCCACCTGTCCCACAAGTAGGTGCTCTTCTACTGCGTTGCGGTCTACCTCGTGGGGGTGAGGGCTCATGAGGGGGATGCTCGTCCGATGCATCAGTATGTGGCTCTACAGTGTCAATCCCAACCGGAGGTCCTAGAGGGTCAGATGAGGATGCGGTAGGTGGATAATCCTGCTCTATGTAGAGGCCAGGAGTGGGTGCACTAGAGCCGGTGTGTGGGTATGAGGGTGTCTCGGGGAGTATAGGAGGGGTGACATTTTGGTCAATACTGACATCAAAATTGGGCTGCGAAGGTGGGCTGGGTGAAGGGACCTCGGGCTGAGGAGATGCATATGGGATGGGTGAAGGGACCTCAGGCTGAGGAGATGCCTGCGGGATGGGTGGAGGCATCTCAAGAGTAGTTACAACCCGAGGGGTTGTTGCACGCCGACCACGGCCCCTGACTGCACTTGTGCTTGGGGTTGCTGTAGCAGGCCGAAGACGACCCCTAGCTGCCTTGTGCTTGGGCTTGTAGTAGCACGATGACCACGGGTCGGTGTACTTACGGGTGCTGCACTTGTGCTTGGGGTTGCAGCAGCTGCTAGTTCAGTCTCATCCCCATTGTTTGCATGCTCATTTACTGCAGGACCACCACCAAGGCCAGCCACATTATTTAGGACACGCCGGACATGGTTGTGAGCTTGGCTGCCTTCAGGAAGCATCGCCAACAGCGCTAAATGGCTTTGAATCTGAAACGAAGAAAGAACCAGTACAATTAGACTTGAGACATTTATGTATCAATTAATGAATGAATAATATAATACTTATGAATCTACTCAAAACTAACAGTTCTATTAGAATACTATATGTATCAAAAACTATTTCATTACATGTCAGTCAAATCAAACCAGATTTGCTAAGAAATTTATAGAAATTGATTCTATGTTCATACATGTACTCAAGTAAAACGAAGTAGGCAATCAAATGTAAGTAGAACACATTACCATAATATCTAATTTAGCGCTGTTGCGGTCGACATACTTTCGAGTGACCGGACGGTACCAGACGTAATAGGCATGATTGCGGGGCATCTCACCAATCTGAGGAGGTGCATGACAAAGTTGTTGTCGTCTCATTTCCCAGGAAATGATATATGGTCGATGCTCCTCCCTCCAATTCTTTTCCACCTTCCCACGTAAGTCGATTTTATGCAGCCTATCATCGTAGACAACATGGTCAGGCCGCTCCTGTGCCAAGCCAAACTGTCGAAGGACACGGTCTAGGTGGTGTCTCTCTACTATACAAAAACACACAAGCGGCACCCTTGCTGTCCACGTATCCCTGGCTGCAACGCAGAACTCAGGAAGGTGGCCGAAGTGTGCCTCATATGGCTGCCACACAATCTACGATAGAAAAAAAAAAAAAAACAATTATCATAGCATCTTCAAATGTGAAACAAGGGAAAATACATAGATAAAGGGTAAAACTAAAATTATAACAAAAGATATGTTAAAGGATGAAGCAATCATATTATTAACGAAGATGATCATAACCAAACAAATTTTTTTAATATTATTACCTGCTCTGGCTGCATTGTAACTAATAGCTCGCGATAATGGACCAAGGCCATGCCGAATGGCCTACTCTTCGGGCTTGGCACCCGCACCCATCTACAATTACAAGCAAGCAAATAACATAAGAACAATAATACAATTTAGTTACTAATAAGAGTACATTGTAGAACACACTTGGTATCAGGAAAAGACTTACTTAGATGCAAGTGGAGCATATGGCCATGGGCCATAATCACATCCAGGTGGGGGCTCTATCCTCGGGCACAAGAATGGCAACCTTGCCCATGCCCAATACTGGACCAACGTGCACGCCCCACCAATCTGCGATGCCCCTTTCTCGCTTGCCTGACACAACTCCCTATATAACCAGGCCAGGCAACCACTACCCCAACTATACTGTGGCGGATCATGAAGGTTACGCATGAAGTCTAGGAACATCAAATGCACCCTATCTCCTGACTTGTCCATGAAAAGTTTGTCTCCTATTAGCGCTAAAATATAGCACCGGGCATACCGGTGTATCTGCATCTCCGTTGCATCATGAGGCAATGGCGTTGCAACGGCCTCAACAAGTCGGCTAATGAGAATTTTTTGCCCCACCAATGTTTTATTGTCATTCGGCGGACTAAAACCCAGCAACTCCGTACACAATTGCCTCCAACCCCCATCATCCACCACAGCAGTCGGCCCAACCAAGACGTCACCGTCTATAGGAAGTCCGAAAATTACCTCCACATCTCGTAGGGTGATTGTCATCTCACCATGTGGAAGATGGAAAGTATGAGTCTCCGGCCGCCATCGCTCAACTAGGGCCGATATTAGGCAATTATCTATCTCTCTTGAAGGGGCTCTAAATAATCCTTCTAGCCTTAGCAATTTGATAATATCAATGACTCGATTATCTTCCATCTGAATGTTTGCCATCTCCTTAGTGCGACCACGGCACGTAAGTGGGCCCGAGTCCTACAAAATCGATCAAAATAATAGCGGTTGTTAGAACTAGAAATACAACATTGAAAGAACTTGCTAACTAACAGTCAAAGACAACGTAAATATTAAAGTAGTTGTTAGAACTAGAAATTTCACCTCGCCATTCCAAATGTCCTCTGATCGATGATATGGCTGTCATGTCAACAATGACCTCTGACGCGGACCGGGGTCCAAGACCTCTAACTCCTCATCAATCTGAGGCTCCATACTGCAAACAGTGCAACTGTGAGATCATTAATAGTGTAGGGGCAAAGGAGTGCTACTGTAAAATAGAATTTTCTTCAAAAAAGATAAGTTCGCAATCATACCAAAAAACATGCAAATCGATGATGTTTACGCAATCAAAGAAATTAGAATTGGTAAGTTAGAAAAAAACATAATGAATTTTTTGAAGTTGGAATAATTTTGTAAACTTTTACAATTAAAAGAAATTGAATTATGTACCAAATAAAATGACTACTTTCATTAATTCTGCTTTTTTTTTCAATCAATGTACTTTAGAATTGAGTTTATACCCCCACAAGAATAAGCTTGTTCATTTAGAGAGAGAGGTAGAGAAGTGACAAAGACACCTACAAGAATGAAACAATGCAACTAAAGGAGACATATCTATACTATCCAAAAAAATAAAAAAAAGAGGAGACCCATCTTGACATTAAACAATGCAGTTGTAACAAAACAGGGACAACACAAAAGAAAAATGTTTACTATCTTTTTCATTGTGGTACCTTCGCATATTTATTCAAAGAATGAGATTAAGAGGTTCTCATTCTCTTTCTCCTCATTCTCATTTCGAACTAGTGTTTAACCCGCGCGATGCGCAGGATCATTTAAAATCTTATAAGTAGAAGAAAATACAGGTAATTGCTTTAAATATATATTATACATTGTTAAGACTCTTAGTCATTACAACTCTACTGTGTATAGCTATAAAAATGGTTTCATTAGAGGTAATAAAGTTGTAAGAAGTAGATATCTTTAAATTTCTTTTAAAATAAAAAGAAAGAGAGGAAAAGATATGGAAAGAGAAATTATTTAACTTATTATATTTCTTAGGTAAAACTCCATAGTGTTCCATTAAGCAATTGAGAAGGAAAAATAGCACAATTGACATTATAAGGAAAATTTTGATGTATTCAAGCAGATATATAACTGATCCAAACAGCCATAGTATAATTATATACACTATATTGACATACATAACTTTTTACTTTACAATAACAGAACAATAGGGGAAAATCTATTTATTTTAATAAAGCAAATACTGTTGTCTACATTCTTCATTCAGCTTATACACTTTGAAATCAACCATTTTGGGCCATCACAGTGTCTAACATATCAAATTGTGAAATATAATTACATTTTATAGTATCGCTGTTCTAGTCTGTCAGCTTTATTTAAAGGCAAAAAAATAATAATTAACGATACTATGAAATACATAAAGACTCGTAGAGTAAGGTAGTATATACAATAGAGTTCAGTTTTTTTTCTTCTTTGTAGCAATTTGCTTAGTACTTTTTTGACGTTTTTGAAGCATTTGGAGCGGCATAAATTATGCAGATAATCCTAAACCTATTCTGCAGAAATCAAAATATGCAGCAACAGAAATACAACCCGTGGACATACATAACAGAAACAACAACAATACTTCTTAAACGAAATTATGCAGGAAAATTCTTGTAGAAATTTGAACAATCAATTTTCACAACAAAGCACCAAAAGGGGGAAAATGAACACAGAGAATTGATGCGTATATTTCGTCCAATTTTCACAACAAAGCACTCCAAAAAGGTAGAATGAACACACAGAGAATAATCCGCAAATTGACGGAAACAGGGAAAACTTATCCCAAAATCACAGAGAAGTTTCAAAACCGAATCAAAACAACAAAAACTCATACAGAGAAGGATAGAAAGTGAGGTTATTCCAAGATTATATTCCTAACAGATTATATTCCAGGTCAAACACAATAAAATGGCACATTTATTCATGACCAATCTGCAGTTAGATCCTATCCAGAAAAGAAAAAAAAAAAAAAACTGCAGTTAGAAAACATTGAGCAAAAGAATTAAAATTAAATCTATAGTCAACTAAAATTTAGCAAAAAAAAAATTGCTATAAGTTTAAGAGAAGGGCTGTCAAGGCCCTTAAATGCCAACAACTGGCTCCTCTTTCATTTCCTAGTGAGTTTTCATTTTAATTTTTTGTAATCTTCCCTCACCTTCACTAATTAGTCACATAATAGATAATCTTCATTTTGATGTTGGCCCATATGCTTAATAAACTTTGTCATAAATCTATGTTTTGAAGTTTGGTTTTACTCCCCATTTGTTCAATTCCTTCCTCTCTCCCGACAATAGTTCCTCCAATGTTTTCTAACTTAAAAGTAAAACCTTGAATGTACCCATCTATTTTAAGTTCCAGTTAAGTTCTCAAAATCTCTTTTTTTAAGATTTTCTTTTCCCATAAAACTTTTGCACTCATAGTCATATTAGTGTTGCTGTTAAGGAAATCTTTGTTCTAAATCAAAGCAATTGCAAATGGAAAAGAGATTTCATTGAACAATGAAACAAAGAGGAAAATTTAAGCTATCATACCTTTAAATTTATTGTAGAAAACCCAACGGTAATTCTTCTATTAGAGAACCCAATAACTTTTCTGGTAGGGAAAAAATTAAATTAACAATTGAGATAAATGACATTTGAACCAAATGGGGCACAACCCCAAAACCCTGTCCACGCTCAAATACAGATGTTCTGGTGTAAGTTCTCATTTTTTTCAAATGAATATTCTCACTTATTACTTCACAACTCATACACCGTTCATAGAAGCATTTCATCAAACCCATAATTTGCTTTACAAACCCACAAACGAAAATACAATCAAAAAATTAAAACAAACCCAAAACAAATCAGCGAAAATACCATGAAACAAGATACACAAACAAATCAAACAAAACCCACAAACAAATCAAACAAAACCCACGAACAAATCAAATGAAACCCCAACAAACTAGATTAAATATCAATGTAATCCAGATATTAACACTTTTTACACTAATGAAACCCAATCAAATGCTCAATCAGTTAAAAAAATTTAATTTCCCAAACAACCAAACAGAATAATATACATGCATTCACTGAAATGACATGAACCACCAAAACCCAGAAAGATCCGAAATTGAAAAACGAAATAGGAAACATCATGAAATTCCAAAACCTAAGATTGAAGTTGGAGAAAGAGAGAGTACCTTAGGCGCACGGTGGTTCAATGGGAGCAGTACTAACTTTGAGTGCCTGACTGTCAATGGAAGCAGAACTGAGTTTCGGTGGCTGAGTGTCAATGGCAGCAGCACCTTCGGCACGACGAGTTTGAGAGCGGAGTGTCTGAGAGTGAGTTGTTTTTGAAATTTTTACAGTGAGGGGAAGAGTTTGAGAGAGCTTGAGAGAGTTTGAGAGAGCTTGAGAGAGTTTGAGAGAGCGGTGTCTGAGATTGAGAGATTTTGAACCGGGTCTCTGTAGATTGTTTTAAGTGGGAAGGGAGAAAAAGCGTTAAAGCGAAAGCGAGTTTATAAAACTCGATTTTTGAAATCGAGTTTTATAAACTCGCTATCCAACTGGACACTTTCACCATGTCAGCAACTGAAAAACAACAAAAACGAGTCTTAAAAGCTCGATTTTTTAATTGAATCTCGAGTTTAAGAAACTCGAGATGCTATTATTACGAATACTTTCACAACAGGACAACTAACAAAATACTTAGCATATTACAGTTATTTAGCAACGAAAATCCTTCTATAAGTGTAAGTAACTGATGGGAATATAAAATGAAGAAGAAAGATTGGAGGAGAAGGTGTAAGGAATGCACGTGGGTGATGGAATGGGATTAGGTGAAAAGGTGAAAGGGGGCTTCCTAGAAGTTTCCTATTTTATAAAATATTAACATGTTTATTTACAAAAATACCTAAATTTGAATTTTAAAATAGTCAATCTAATCACTTGATTATTATAGTAATATTTATTTTAAAACACTATATTACATTCATTAAATGATGATATTACATTTATAAAATTTGGCTTAAGAATAACAATGAGTAATAACATTTGTTTTTATTAATTACTAATATATATATATATATATATATAAATATATATATATAAAGTGGTAATTCCGAAATGATCTAAAACGGTATGCTGAAATATGTCGGTACCGAAATATTCCATTCCAATAAACAAACCGAAACAGTATTCATAACAATGATATGTATGTATGTATTTGACAATATACGAACCCTTGTAAACTAACATTTACTTGATAAGTATTTTCTGAGTTTTAGAGTTGTTTATATACTAGAAGTGGAGAAATATTTCTACAGTAGAAAATGGAGAAGTTCACTCATGTTGCAAAAAAGTGCAGAAAACTTTACTGCACATCAAAAAGTTAAAAAAAAAAAAAAAAAGTCAGCTCTATAGCAAAAATTGGAGAAATGTTCCTTTTACGGTAGAAACAGAGAATAAGCCTAGTTTGCAGCATCGTCCCCTAGACTTTGTATTCAATGTTTGAGCACAAACTGATAGCAGCAGAATGGGATCTTTGAGCCCATTACGCGGGAATGTCAGTCCCAACTTCCTTCTTAGAAAAAGCCTAGACTAAATGTTGTCTAATAACATCAAGACACGTGTCTAAGGTACAAAAAGTGTAAAACTACTCCCAACATGGGAAAAAAAACAGGAAATATGGATCAAGGGGCACAAATCAACCAAATTGAATATATAACTTGTATAGCTAATTTAATACCAGAAACAATAAAAATCGTGGATAACGTTAAAATTTTGAGCTTTGTAAATTTTTTCAACTATCTTTGCCATTTCTCTTTTTTTTTGTTCTTATTGGGATAAAGCTAAGAATTGGAAAAACTTGTTGGATACCTTTTGAGCCGGAAGTAGTGCACACCTCTCTTAGGTCTATCACGTGGCATGACCTTAATGTTTCTTTCTTCTTCAATCGTAGAGATCTGTGTGCTTCAGTGTCGATGAAGATTAGAGGTTAAGTGACAATTTTAAGAAAAACCAGAATTTTGGGTTTTGGGTTTTTTCAACTCTGAACTAAAATTTCAGTTTTTATGGTACTTGTTTTGAGTTCATTAATGATATGTTGTTGCTGCCAACTAGTTTGTGAAGGGTGAACGAATGAATGGTAGTGTGAAAACGAAAGAGAAGAGAGGAGGTAAGTTAGAGTGCGCAAACAGCGTTACAAAAGGTTGGTGTTTATAGACTATATTGGTTAGTTTTGAAATTTTATGGATGTGCTTGGCATTGCCACAAACCTCAAGAGTGTTTAATGAATTTTACCATTTTTTTCTCTAAATTTTGGTTTTGGTTATTTTATAGTTTCTGTATTTTCAAAAAATTTATAGTTCAATTAATATCATTAAAACATCTAGGACCCGTTTAGTAATGTTATTCTAGTAACAATGTTTGTATTTTTTAAAAATATGTGTGAGTAAAAAAGTGTGTAGAAATACGTATAATATTGTTTAAATACTGAAACTATTGTTCAAAATGCACTACTAAACAGGGGCGGAGCCACGTTGCCCCTTGGGGGGGCCGTGGCCCCTGCAAAAAAAAAAAAAAGTCCAGCAGGTTATATTGAAATTTTAATTGGGCCCCCCCAATTATTTACATCCGGCCCCCCCTCCCTTTTCTGTTCATTTCACTCCCAGACCCAAGCAGCTTTAGTTTCAATTGTAGGCTACTTTTATCTTCTAATAAAACAAAACATGGCCCCCTTATATTTAAATACCCAAAGGCACTACTCAACAAATTAACATTTTATCACCCATTCTCAATCTCAAAATTAGAACCCTTTCTTTTGCTATTTTTTTAAAGAGTTGCTACATCTACAAAATTTTTACAGTATTTTTACAAATCATAAGTGGTTAGTTATTATTGGTTCAAATTTGAATCTAACACTAAGATTACTTTTTTGCTCCAACAATAACAATCAATAACAACCTGCCACTTAGAATTTGTTGTAAAAATGTTATAAAAATATTGTAGACATATCATTTCTCTTCTTTTTATTCTCTTCTTGTCTTCTGTGTACACGCCACCGCCCACTCCACTAATACCAGCAGCCCCCAAACAAAACAAAACCTCAGCTTAGCCCTCCTTTCAAACTCAGTCCTCACGATCCAAAAAAAAAAAAAACTTGACCATTATTTTCTTTCTTCTTGCTTTCTTAAAATAAATCATTCAGAGGATAAGTTTTCAGTTTTCTTTTCTTTCTTCAGCACACCTTCATCTCTTTTTTTAGTGTTTTTTTTTTTCTTCTTCTCAACTATATACGCTTACTTAAATATTTACATGCACTTTAATTTTTCATAGATTTTTAGAGAAATATATGATTGAAGGCATGGGGAGGTATGAATAACATCCATATAATTAATAATAGGAATGATGATAGGTTGACTATTTAAATTACAGTGGAAATTTTTTTTTTCTTAAGTACGAATAACATCCATATAATTAAGTAAAAATTTCTAATTAAGAGTTTATTTTTTAAGTTCTTTTCAGGTTAATTTTTGAGTTATATTCTTAAAACTTAAAGAATTATGAGCAAACGAAAAACAATTGATGCATTCTTTAAGAAAAAAGATGTTAGCAATTTAGAATTTAGGACACCTATGGTTGTAGAAACAAATGTGGTTATAGATATAAATGTTGATACTTCAATGCCTAATAAACACCCTTCCAAATATTCAAGAATTCAATCTGAAGAGATAGATTGTGATCCAGGATCACGTAAACAAATATGTGAATTTCCTATTAATAAATAAGATGAATCTGACGAGTTTATCTCAAAGGAGGTCCATATCAACCTAAAAATATAGACTGTCCATACAACAATGATAATTATCGTTGTCAAAAATCGGCCCCCCCATATAAAAAATCCTGGCTACGCCCCTGCTACTAAACATCCCCTAATATATAAATTTCATTAAATATCGTATGATATATATTTTTCATTCCATTTATATTGCAGAGTTAAATCCATAAAAATGTTTAATTATTTTCTTCGATGGAAGGACTGTAGTCACTGTACTGAAATAAGACGTAAGTTCTGCCCAAAAAAAGAAAAGAAAAAAGAAATAAGACGTAAGATAAAAGCTAGCGTAAGCATCCACTGCAAAGTTTTCAAAAAAAAAAAAAAAAGAAAAAAAAGAAAAAGAAGACAAAAGACAATGCACCACGTGTAGCCAAATCATTTCCCAACGCAGAATAATTTGGCTTTGTAAAGGCAGTGGAGGTGCAGAGAGAGTGATTGTCGAAATTAAGCGAAAGCGTTTTTGATTGGAAAGTAAACGGCAACGATGAGCTGTGGCGCCGGCGAGGCCTCCAACTCCAAAAGTAGGGGAAGGTTGGAGCTGATCATAAACGACGACATATTGGAGATGATTCTAGAGAAGCTACCGGCGTTGTCGTTCGCATCAGCGGCGTGCGTTAGCAAAAGTTGGAACAAAGTTTGCAATCACATCCTCTCTTCCCCGAAGCTCTCTTCTGCTCTTTCTTACTCTTTCAACCCCTCCACCTATGTACTCACTCATACTCTACTCTACTCATAATCATAATAATTTTTTACTATTTTATTCAAATCATATATAGCATTACTGGGTTGGGTTGGTTCAATTATTAGAATTAATTACATAATTTCTGTCTTTAATTTTGATAGATTGATGGTGTGCAAGAGGTTCTTCATAAGGTGCTCTCCAAGCCGATTCGACCTCATTTTGCTATTGCAAGTATAGGCTACAAACACAAACATGTCGAGGCTTTTAAGCTTGTATGTTTCATCTTAATCTTACTTTCTTTCTTTCTTTCTTTTTTTTTTTTTTTTTTTTTTGAGAATCTAATCTTAATTTTATTCCTAATATTATTATTAGGCTAAATTCAGTTTTATCTCTTGCCTTTTACTTCACTAATGAAATTATTACTCTTTAAAGTTTAATTTTTGTTACTCACTTTGTAAAATTAAACTGTACCATTTAATTGATATTTTTGTTCTATGAGTATTATTTTCTAAAAATGTTGAAACTACTTTATTTGCAAACAAATTTGGACAAAATGATCAAGATTGGCTCATTTTGAATTGATTAACAATTCAACTTTAAGGACTAATTTGACAATTGAAGAAAAATTAAGTGATTAAATCGGTTATTATTATTATTATTATTATTATTATTATTACTAATTGTAAGTTGGATTTTTGTTACTCAAATTGAAAATTTTGCACTTTTATCTTTGAAATTTATATTTACAAAATTGATTTTAGAGATATTATAAATTTTATTAGATAAGCGTTGCAAACAAACAAATAGATCAATTTTTGAACAAATAACAAAAAAATAGTAATTAAGAAATTTATTTATTATATTGTTGATGCATTACCAATTATATTCATTCTCATCTTAATTTGTAATTTTTGATAATAAAATTAATAGTAGTTTTAGTATTTCAACAATGCTAGAGCCAAAAACTTTTCATATTTTTATAGGGTAATGCTATTGATAAGTGTGATATTACCAATTTTACATAACCAAGCATTCTCATCAAGTGTTGTATCCCAAATGCCATTTTCACATATAAATACTTACTTTAACACACTACTTTACAATACACCATTCATAAGATATTCTATTCTTCCCTTAAACGTAATAAAATAATATATACAACACCTTACAATAATCTAAAAAGAACTCCTAAGCATTAAAACCCCACCCCCCATAGATAACCCCACCACAGCCCACAACCAACAAGCACCCACCGACCACCAATATTAGCCACTGCTACCAAAAAAAAAAAAAACTCAAACAAACACCACAACCAATATTAGCCCACTGCAACACCACAACCAATATCAGCCCCTGAAAAAAACCACCACGATCGAGATCTTGAGGAGAGGAGGTTGGGCAAATCGGTGGCGGCTTAGGGAGAGGAGGTTCGGCGATTAACAGCAACTGAGTGAGGATGGCGGCTTGGCGAAAGTCGTTTGGTGAGACCGTGGGTGATGTTGAGACTGAGATCGGCGGTGGCGCGGTGCTGGTGAGACCAGAGGAGTAATCGGCGGCGAGTTCAGAGGAGAGATTGGACGGTGGCGGAGCTTGATTGGATGCTGGCGTGGATTAGGTTCTTGATCTTGTCTGATTGGGAGGATTGGTGGAGAGGAAGAGAGGATGAGAGAGTAATCAGAGGGTCACGGTGAGAGAAGAGAGAGAAAAGTAGAATAAATAAATATTAAAATGTTTTAGCATTCTTATCCGTACAATTGTATATTTAGAACTGTACTGTTCATTCATGCCAAAACTGTTTGCATTTAGAACAGGCTTTTTTGTGTTTAGAGCATCCACATCCGGATCTCAAATCCTATCTTATTTTACCATCCCAAAAAGCTACTTTATTACTTATACCATACTATTTTTCAACATACCCAACATCCCAACTTTTATTTTCCTATTCTACTCATTAAAATAATATTTTTATACAATAAAATAATATATCCCACAATTACCATCATTTACAATAAAACACATTATTTAATCTTTCTCTCTCTTTATTTCTGTTCAACAACCACAACCACTACCACCGACTCACTACACACCTGACACCGCCACTGCCACCACCAGCATCAACTCATAATTTACCGTCAACACCCAAAAAAAAAAAAAAAAAAAAAAAAAAAAAAAAAAAACCTGGGCAGCAAACCACCCTGCCACCCACTGACCCAAAAAACCACAATCACCACCACCGACGCATTACACACCTGACACCACCACACCGCCACCACCAACAACAACCCATAATTTATCGTCAACACCCAAAAAAAAAAAAAAAAAAAACCCAGGCAGCAAACCCACCCTGCCCCACTGACCCAAAACCCACTCCAACGAAGCCATAGACACCCACCCCACCGTCGACCCACCAGCCACAACTACTTCCACCACCTCCACCGTCGGCCCACCAGCCATAACCACAAACCCAGTAGCTGAACCAAAAAAAAAAAAAAAACACAATCCAATGGCAACACAGCACAACCAAATCCAGCCAAATCAAAATCAAAATCCTAAATCAAAATCAAAATCCAAAATCCAAAATCAAAAATCAAACCCATCTGTTCTCGCAAAACCCAAACCCAAACCCATCTGTTCTCACCGGCAGCGATGGCGAGAGAGAGAGGTTCGCCCGTCGCCCGTCGCCGTCTGGATTCATCCCAAACCCATCATCATCGTCATCATCTTCGACCCAAACGCCAAACACCACTCAAACGCCACCCAATCGCCACCCAAATTCGACCCTCACGCCGGAAACCCACGACCTCCACGCCTCCACCACAGCTTTTCTGATCAAGCCTCCACGCCGTTGCCTCCATTCCGTTGAAGAAGAGAGAGCAGGAAGAAAGTGAGAGAAAAGAAACAGAAAAAATGAGAGAGGAGAGAGGAATTTACCGGGATAAATGAGAGAGGAGAGAGAAATGAGAGTATTAAAAAATTATTTTTTTTATAACATTCAGCTACAGTACCATCTTACATTTGAGATGGTACTGTAGCTAAATCCCAAATTTGGAATTGGCATATTGCATATGGCCTTCCCATTGTTGGGTAGTTTTGGGGCTTAAATGCCAAATGTTAGGAACATTTGGCATATAGAAGCCCCACTGCTGATGCTCTTAGTGTGTCAAATGCCAAATATTTGGCATTTAGCACACTTGATGGTGATGCTCTAACAAGCTTTATTTTTTTTTAATTTTTTGAGGAGTACATAAACCTTACATGTAAGTTGATGTATCACCAATCACAAAGTAGTATTAAGACATTTATTTATTATGTGTTGAATTAATAATCACATTTATTGTCATTTAGAGTTTCAATCTATGTCATCCGCTTCTCATGATTGATCTCTTTATAATCGAACTAAGATATCGATCCGTTTTTGGTGTAAGCGGAGAATGAACCCAAATCTCTTATTCAATAATCAGAGATGTTAACAGTTGAGCTAACTGAAATCTACTATTGCCACTTAAGTATGTAAGTCTTGTGTAGTAAAATATTTATGATAACTTTTTCATTTTTTATTTTTTTTTTCTTAAATTGTTAAGATGTTAAGTTGTAATTAATTTGTGAAACATCACTTCCAGATGGTGAGTATAGACTCTTCATTGATAGTACTATTATACACCAGTCACAATATGTTAGCTCATGTGATAAAGTTGTAAATTTTTGTGTCACTCATGTTAGCATTTTCCTTCTTTTAAATTTATTTTAGGCCATCTCATCTTTTTAACGCATCAGCACTTTGTTTTGTTTACCAATGCTGCAATTTCTTTAATGGCAAATAGATTGAAGGACAAAATTGATACATTTTGAGTTTTTCATGGATGGAATTGCAATTTTTTAAATTTGAGGGACCAAAATTGAATTTAAATCAAATTTAAGAGACAAAATGTGTATTTTGGCCTTTTTAAATTGTTACTTAATATTTTGTTAATGATTGTAATGCAGATAACAAAGAGATTGGGTCAGAGTACTCCATTAATTATTACTGTTGCTAGCGGAATAATCGGAAGAGATGCTCTTACCAATGAATTTAGAGAGGTTTTTATCTCTTTTCTTCTTTTGTTGGGTACTTTTTATTGGTAAATTGTCATTTTCTGGGGAAGTTGTCACAGAAGAATAAGGATTTTTCTTTTATTGATTTATTTATTTATTTATTTATTATTTTACATAAATGTTAATGTAGGTCAAATGGAAAGATATTGCTGGTGATTCAGACGAGGAATTTGGTGGGTACATAGGAAATAGATATAATAGGATTGCTTTGACTGTTGGCTATGTACCAGGATTAAAAGTCGATGCTGTCTCACTTCGACAGTCAGTAAGGGTGACAACTTTGGCACTGAAAAATGTATGCTGATTTTCTCCAATAGGGGTTTTATTATTGTGGAAATATTGATAATATGTTAAAATAAGGAATGTATTAAAAAATGCCTATCTTAGATGATGTGGCAGGGTAGGCAAGACAATGTGGTTACAACATTCATTTTTGAGAGAAAATTGGAAAATGTAGCAAGTATGCCAGTTCAGATTAGATTGAGATATGTGGACTTGTGTAAATTTTTATCAATCATTGATTTTTAAGGAAAGTGTTAAAGTTTTTATGAGCTCCTGAGCAGTTTGAGGACATTGACATTCAGAAATATTTGGATATTATTAGGAATCTCTTCAAGTGGTGCTTGACAAGTTTGTGAAGCATATTAGGGATTACACAGCAACTGTTTTGGCATCTTCAGACCCAGCTGGGATTATAATGTTTGGAGTAAGTTCATCCTTCTATATCTTTAGAAATGTTTATCCTTGGTTTTGTTGCTGATATGTGATGTGAATGATGTTATAGGAAGGACCTGTGGACTTGAAACCCTTTATTGATGTGTTGGGTGAGTGTTGATCTACATATACAGGATATACATACCTTGTATAGAACTTTCTTATTGAGAGAAGGAAATTAATCTTGGTTTGGTGTTAGGTACTGGATGGCTTCCTTTGGTCTGTGAAAGATTTATACTATTACCAGTGACTTGGGGAAGAGCGATAAGTGGTAAGTTCATGATTTAATCGATGACAACTCATGTATGGCAAACTATGCCATGCCAAGGAAAACTGTCATTGTGGGTGCTGAGAGAGGCGGCTTTCTAATTTCTATACAGGTGTGGGACTGAAACTAGAAATGTCTGGGGGAGTACAAAATGTTTATCAGATGCTGCAGCTCTAGTATTTGCAAGGAACAAGACAAGTCTAGTGGTATTTATTTTTGTGTTTATTTATGTAGCACTCTTCAAATTTTATGTCCCATATAAATTGATATTACATTTGCTAGCATGCACGCTTTATTTTTTTAGGTCTCTGTTGCTCTTATTATATTGCCTGATATAAGATTATGGACTTTTAAAATTTTACTAAGAAAGCTGTCAGTATTTTTATGCATATTGCCTGGAAATTTTTTCTTCAATCAATGTTATGGAGATAAGAGACAAATTTGTATTTGAGCAATTCAATTTCAATGTTTATACAAACTCAAACGTCAATCATTAAGTTTATCATCCTTGTGCTACATAAGTATTCAATTTCCTTCACTTGCCTCAAAAGTTCAAAGATTTGTATGCTCAACTGCTCTAGTGACTTAGCTTCAATGACTCGAAGACTGAAGCAGCAGTTGGCTCAACGACTCAATGACTAGCATCAGGGTCTTAATGTCTGAGGTGCAAATTGACTTTTTTTTTTTTTTTGGAGCAAATTGACTTATTTGGTCTTAAATAAGTTTGGTTTTAGCATTGTAATAATGTACAAGTTAAAATGGCAACTAGCTTCTGGTTTGACTTTCTTTCGTTCCTCGTCTTATAGTGTTGCACCCGCACTATTGGTCTCCTCTTTACTTTATGAAAAATTATACAATTGGTGAAGAAATCTACTTAACATCGATGGGGAATTGCAATCATCGAGTGTATGAATTCTTTATTCTTTTTAGACTAAAGAGATTTCTGAACATCAACGCCAAATTGGAAAGATTAAATAGTGATTAAATAAAGAAGTTTGTTTGTGCTTTCTTTTGTGCATAAACAAAGCTGTATAATTAGATAAAACAAAACCGAATGCTGGTGGAACTCCTCTTTATTCTAATATAGGTTTTCTAAACGGCAGGAAGATTAGAATCTGAAAGTTCAAATAGTGTAAAACATTATAACTTGTTTAGACCTCCAATTTTAAAAACACAGCTTAATTGCTTTTACTCTAACTTATCTTCGTGCAGATCAAGAGTATATGAAGTGCAATAAACCGGAACTACTCTAGCGCATGAACATAAGCAATAAACAATAAACACTCAACTATATGATTAATCATTATTGTTATTAACATCAACTTACCTAATTAATTTTGGAGAACACTGATTTCTCTCTTCCCTATTTTTTGCTTGCTGTGCAAAAATAAAATTTATAAAAAACAAAAAAAAAAAAAAAAAAAAAAAGAAGTCCATTACCAGCATTTTTTTGTTCCATTAGCCATTCTTTTCTGCTCAAACAAACATTCCCTCGCTCTTTTGAGGAAGTCGACAAAGCCAACTCAAATGTGTATGAGCAGAATGACATACCTTCTTCTACCCTTGAGTAAGTTTGTTTTCTTTTCTTTTTTTAGGAAATGTGTGTGTGTGTGTGTGTGTGTGTGTGTGTGTTTAAAAGCATATGAACTGGTTATATGAAGTCATTCTTGTATATCTGTGTTAGATTAGATTCACAGCAAATTTTTTTTTTATTATTTATTTATTTATATAAGTTTCCAGTGAAACTCGAGTTCCAAAAATTGTCACATAACTAATATAATATGTTTCATGTTTTGTCACATAACAGATATGTTGGCAAAAATATAATTTTTGATCAATGTATATTTTCTTCGGTTTCCATCTCTCCTTTTCTCATTTTCTCATTGAGTCAATTGTATGGGTTCAAATCAAATAAACCCAAAAATACTCATTACTGTGTTACTGCCTCACTTGATCTGGGCTACAAGAGGTTAAAGAATTGTTGGATTTTTTTTTTTTTTTTTTTTGTTGCTTTGATACTTCATTATCGATTGTAGCCCAGACCATGTCACCTGACATTCCGTCCCACCCAACCAACAACTTGAGACACCTAGATTTGATTTGAGACACCTAGATTTGATTGGCCATTCAATCGGCAGCAAATCCCTAATCCATTCACCCGATTAAATCAAGTTAAGTGGTGGCTCATCCCTAATACTAGGGGTGTCAAATGGGACCTAATAAAATTTCTAAAATGCCCCTTAAACTTGAAAATGACTAAAGTACTCCTAAAATACTTTAAAATTTCCAAAATACCCTCCAAACCTAAAGAAAGACCAAATATGCTAAAAAAAACAACTTAAAATTACCAAAATACCCTCAAAACTTAGAAAATGACCAAAATACCCCTAAAACCTAAAAATCGACCAAAATTACCCCCTAAACCAAAAAAAATGACAAAAATACATCTCAAAACCTAAAAAAAATGATAGAAATACATCCCAAAAACAAAATAAATTTACCAAAATACCCCCGAAACCTAAAAATTGAGCAAAATATTGGTGGGTTTCATTATTTGCTATTGTAAAGCGTAGACAAGCATCTTGCCTATGCTAATTTTGCACAATTTTGGTAGAATTTACTAGACTTTTCCCCCCTTACTAACGAAAGTATTCACTCTGGTTACATGATAAGATGAACATATTTCAGGTGGCTAACAGCGTGCCATTTAAAGCAAAGAAGTTAAGATGATATACAAAAGTAAAATAATCTTATCTTATACAATAACAAACGATAATTAATTAGTGGAGGAGAAAGCACAAAAACTAATAATAGTATAGAAGTTGAAGTATATACAGGAGAGTTCTTAGCAACCTTGCATTAAATTAGTTAATATTAGTTGAGTAGTTTCAATGGTGTGGAACTCAGGTATTGAAGTAAAAATAACTTCAAATCAAATGGGGTTACCATCATTTCGTACAGCAAACTAGCAATAGAAAGAAAACAAAGAACAATAAGATGGGAAAGAATTTAAGCATTGCAACAATTTCCTTGCTATTGGTGTTGGCATCCACCAAATCCCAGCAGGTCTTTGATGTTGAATCATATGGAGCACAACCTAATGCTAATATAACCCAGGTATAAATATGTAATTGGCAAGAAGAGTGTGTTCTAGTTAACATCACTAGTAAAGCCTTTTAACTTTAACAAGAGAACTTAGGTTCAGACTTCGTTTACACTAAAAACGGATCGATGTCATGACCAGATGATAAAACATTAACATGCAAAAAGATTATTATATACTGATCTTGATTTTTTATTTTTTATTAATTTTTTTTTTTTTGCAATGTGTTAGGCTTTGACAAAAGCTTGGAAAGCTACGTGCGCAATAGCAGGAAGTAAAGTTGTGATTTCAGCGGGGGTATACAAACTAGGTTTAGTGACTTTGTTGGGTCCATACAAAGGTGCAATTGAGTTTAACCTTCAGGGAACCCTATAGGCCCCATCAGATGTTGCCTCCTTCAACGGTAAAGATGGTTGGGTTGCTTTTGAACGTATCAACGGTCTCACTGTGTTAGGTGGTGGAGTTTTTTATGGCAAAGGACAACAAGCATGGCAAAAAAATGAGTGTGACAAAGACAAAAACTGCAACGTACTTCCTATTGTAAGATTTGAATCTTAATTAATTAGCATTTATATTCCATCATTTTCTATTAGATATACATAGACACTACAACTTTAAAAAATTTACTCGTTAAAAAAATTTCAAGCATTTATATGTTAAATGATGTTTTACTAATAATTTGACAAGTTTTGTATAGTGATGTGTCACAACTCAAAAAAGAATTAATTTTAAAATTTATATATGAGAAAGTTTATGGAGTACTTTTTGTGCCACAACACTAACATGTGTGACTATAAGCGATATAGAAAAAACAATGGTTAAATATAAAAGCGATAATTCACCAATCACAATCACACATGTAATCTTTTGACAAAGCTTGTGGTCTCTGAAGAATTGTTTATATAATATAATATTATTGAAGCAGTACCAACCACGTTCATAGAAACATTAGTTTGTAAATTTTTATGTAATAATATTTGCTACAACTTTACCATTTTTTTTTATATTGATTTAATGATCACGTTTGTTTCCAATCAATTTTTTTTATTTTTTTTTGTATAATTCAAAGAATCGTTACCATTTTACTAATTAAAATGTTTTTAAATGAAACTCGAGCGCTCATATTTAGCATTTTCATTTATCTAACTTGTAAACATGAACAGAATATAAGGTTCAACTATGTCACAGATTCAAAAGTCCAAGACATTACATCGAAGGACAGCAAATATTTCCATATCAACCTTTTAAAATGCAAGAAGTTGCAATTCCAACATGTTACCATAACTGCACCCGCAGATAGCCCCAACACCGATGGAATCCATGTGGGACGTTCATCTCAGATCACCATTACCAATGCCGATATTGGAACAGGTGATGATTGCATCTCCTTTGGTGATGGAACCCAAGATATTACTGTTAACCAAGTAACTTGTGGACCTGGCCATGGTATCAGCATTGGAAGTCTTGGAAGGTACTAGAACAAAGAACCTGTTTTAGGAATCAGAGTTACTGGTGCCACACTTAGCAATACATATAATGGTGTTAGAATCAAAACATGGGCTGCTTCCTCTTCTGGAGTTGCATCTGATATACATTTCGAGGATGTTGTCATGAACAATGTTGCCAATCCTATAATCATTGATCAAAACTACTACCCAAACAGTCAATGCTCAAATCAGGTTATTATAAACATCACAAATATATACACAAATTTTGATGTTAAAAAAAAAAGTAAAACTACTAATATCGAATTCTTGGATGCACTTTTTTTTTTTGGTTTCAGTCTCCCTCTAAAGTTAAGATCAGTAATGTTAGCTTCAAGAAAATTAGAGGCACTTCTTCGATAAAGGAAGCTCTGACTCTTATTTGCAGTAAGAGTGTACCATGCCAACAAGTGGTGCTTTCTGACATTGATCTCGCATATAAGGGAGGTGGAGGATCTGCTACTTCCACTTGTACTAACATCCAGCCTGCAGTTTTGGGCAAGCTAAACCCTCCTGCTTGTACCAATAAACATTAATGAAATGCTTCCCAAGCTATTAAAACTAACGTAGAATGAACAAATACAATTTGCAGATAGGTTATCGGGGTTCTATTCTAAATAGAATCCCATCTAACATGTTCCCTTTTTCTTTATTTAAATGAAATTGGGGAATTTTTTTAGTTATTTTTTGAGTTGTTTAAGTTCAGCCTTTTGTTGAAATCTGCTATGATCTGTAGTATTGTTGTAGATAGTAATTGTTCTATTATTGCAATTGAGATCATTCTTAATAAAAATCAAAAAATTTATTCAACTCTTCCTAAATGCTTTTTATTCTTAAGTAATATTGTCCACCAATATTGTTAAGCATCTACTACCAATCCAATTTAATACACAATCGGGTAAGTAAACAAAAACAAAATGAGCAAAATTTTAGGTTTCGATGAAATTTTGATCGTTTTTTAGGTTCCGGAGGTATTTTGGTCATTTTTGGGTTTTAGAGGTATTTCATTCAATTTTTATGTTTAGGGGGGTACTTTGGTTTTTTTAGGTTTCGAGGGTATTTCGGTCATTTGATGGGTTTAGGGGGTATTTTGGTCATTTTGTATGTTTTATAGGTATTTTGGTCATTTTTTAGATTTAGGGGGTATTTTGGTCATTTTAAGATTTAGGGGGTATTTTGGTCATTTTAAGATTTCAGGGGGTATTTTTTTCATTTTTAGGTTTAGGAGGTATTTTGGTAATTTTGGAAGTTTTATGGGTATTTTGGTCTTTTTAGTGGTTTTGGGGTACTTTAGAGTTTGGTGATTTGTAGAAATGATATTTGGGCTTAATTGGGTACCTAGTAAAAACTCAATTAACATTAGTTATAATTGGGTCTAATTGAGTTACTACCCATTTAACCCAATTAATAATTGGGTGGGTTTAGGTTGTATTTAAGTTGGTGGGTTTGCGTGGGAAAATGGGCATGGGTTGATTTTGCCAACTTGACTCGACCCATGGATAGCCCTGGGCATTACCATCATCAACCAAAACCAAAAGCCCATTCAATTGTATCTCTTTCACAGAGTCACAAAATTACATGCCAATCCTTCTGTAAAAAAATATTTTGAGGCTACTAGATTTATCCATTTAGCTTGGTACTCACACGCCTAACACGTATCTGTAGTACTATTTAAGGGTATTGCCCTATTTGGGATCGTTTATTTAGATGCCCTAAATACCCTCAAATTCATCTATTTCTAAAGCTTAAATCATAAGGTTAGACATGTAAAATTAGTATTTCAAAAACACCTAACTTTTAGCTAAATTAAAAATAAAATAAAAATAAAATAAACAGTTTTTTCTCCCAGCTCCATATTTCTCTCTCACGTTAGTTGTCAAGTACTAATACAACTTCTTCTTTTAGAAAAAAATATAAAAAATAAAAATAAAACTGTTTTTTTCCTTTTTCCACAAATGTACCATTTTTTTATTTATCACTGAACTGTTTTATCCCACCTCAACATTTCTTTCTCGCATTAGTAGTCAAGTACTAATACAACTTCTTCTTAAAATAAAAAATAAAACAAAGCTCCCATGAGTAAAATGTGTAAATCCAAAAAATAAAAAATGAAAAGCATCATCGCACGTGTGAAGCGCATGTGATGAGGCTAGTTACTTTTAATCAAGCTTATGAGAATCATTTCTAACTTAAAGAGTAAAGACTAAAAGCCAAACCAAGCACCCTACCATTACAGTAAATCGCATGCTAGTGTTCTCATATGCCATAAGCAATAAGAACATCAGGTGATATAAATCGAATAGAAACAACATTATTAGCACTGCTGCCACAAAGACACCATGCTTAAAAGGCATAGTGCTAGAATTTCTAACCTAAGAACATCTTTAACAGGTTCCTAAGTGTCAACAATAGTCTTACAAAATATTCAGACAATTAGAATATTCATATAAACTGAAAAAATAACACGAGTTTGCAGCAAGGTTCTACTAGACAAGCCAGAAGTCACAGATTATGAGAGGATTTATAATTCCCTATATTGCAAGAACAATATTTCTTAAAAAATATTTTTGTATGAAGATCCTTTAAACCTCTTGATCTTGAAAATATTTAAGCAACGATGCCATAAAGGAATTGGAAGCTCTCCAAGATTTCTGTGTTCTCGTTAAAATATTTCTCTAGCCTTGTTTCCTTTGCCTTTAGAGTTTCTTTATCCACAACAATTCTAGAGTTTTCAGTTATCACAGACTTTAGGCAATGCCTCCAACACGGAACTAGAAGGAGTTTGCAACGGCTAGGCTTTTCCCCTCTAAGATTAGGCTTTTCATAGGAGAACTGAAATCAAGTAAAGAATTGGTAACACTTTCAAAATGCTAAAAAAAAAAGGGTTAAGAGATTGGATGTAGTTAAATTAGTCTAGTTTTGTGACAAAATGAATCATATTTATCAAATTATGAAGCAGTGACGGTTATTGGGAAATATTTATTTTTATAAATACACTCGTTTAGAATACCATGATTATAACTTTTAGCATCTACTCCAAGAAACTAGCAAATTAGGTATAATAGGAGATATGCAAGACATATACAAACTTCCAAGATTGTAGGGAAAATGATAGAAGTCTCATCATCGTAACCTTCTTTCGCTCTAGATATATGGTAGTTTCAATGATATGATTTGGAGTAGCGGAGCATTCTAAGCCTAACAAATAAGGTGGTTCAGAAGAGGTGGTGATACTAAGCCAAAACCCAACTTAAAGGTGGTTCAAAAGTAGACTATCTGCATGGAAGAACTATGCCTCTAAGAGAGTCATGGCAATAGAAGGGGCTATAGCTCTTACCAAGCCAAGCCGTTGGTTGTTGAGGATATGACAGAATTTAAGACCAATAGCAGATAGTATAGTTGAGTGGAGGAACCATTCCCTAATGACATGCTATTATCAGCTTTACACTTAAAATTTTTTATTTCCATCGTTCTTTACTCAAATTGCCATTTACATGTCTTTTTATTTACCCACCTATGCTCGAACAAGCCATAATTTCCTATCCCCAGAAAAGGGGGGAGGAGGGGAAGGAAGAAGAAACACTTGTGGGATGATAGATTTGCATATTATTTAAAACCTTTCTTAGCATCAAGTTTTGCTGGCCTTACAAGTTTTTTTTTTTTAGTACTACTGCTACTACTACTACATTTTTCTATTATGTCCTACCAAAAAAAATTGCTAATTTATCTTGACACTACTTGTAACTTTTACCCTATGAACATGCCTCCCTTTCTGTAGTCTTCTTATGAAGATCATGGTCCTTGAGGGTGTTCGTCCCCCAACAGATGGAAAAATACTGTCATGTCTTCGACCATTATCCATGATATCTCTTTAAGCAAGTAAGAGTAACTCCTCTAAAGCACCTAAGAGTGAACCCTTCCTTCATGCCACTTCATCTGGTCATGGCTCCACTACACCTGTGCATACCGAGACTGCTTCTCCCATTACTCCTATGCTACAGACAACTAGCACTCAGCATGAACAATCCAACCATTAAGATGACAGGTTGGGTATTTTGTTTGCGAGTCTATATCAGCATATTGCTAAGTTTGAAAAAGTTCTCTTCTCCACCAACAATCAAGTTTAAATGCATCTCACAACCATTCAGACACAGTTAGATGCTATTCAACAAAAGCTGTAGAACAACCTTTAGCTATTTGTGCCAAAAAGGGGGAGAAATATCATACAGTAAGGGGGAGAGAAACACGAGAAAAAGGAAATGTGCATAGTGACAGGGGGAGTAAAAGGAAGCTGATACATACACTCACACATACTTTTGGATAGCCTAACAAACTTTTGTTTTGCTAGTCTAGTTTATATCTATTTGCTTACAGTTTTTATAAACTCTTGGATATGTTTACAGTGCTTGTGTGGATATGGTTTTAGTGTTTGTGGTTAAAAGCTTTTGGATCATTGGTTTATATATATAAGTTTTTTGTTTAAATTTTGTTTTGTACCCTTGCTTTGTAGCGTAGTACTTGTTGATTAATGTTATGCATTTTCTTTAAGTACATCACTCTTGTGCCCTTTGTTAGATTTATATCCTTAATGCAATTACCTTGAGTTGTTGCATTAGTTGAGTGTTGGACATGCAGATGATACTTTGCATTGAGATTATTAGCTTGCATGTCCGGATGTTCATTCCTTGTGTGAATGAGCATTGTGGTCACTAATTATAATGATTGTTCATTTTTGGTCAAGTCATGGTTTATTGCTTAATTCCATTTTGCTTGATTGCATTGTGCTTACTCCATATGCATTACAAGTTTTCTGCATACAATGATCATATTGTGTTGTTATTTTTCAGGAGATACTTGTACTTATAGTTCAAGAGCTACATAGATTCTAGAGTTAGGTGTGAGTGAGTTTTGTTCAACTGTTCCCAACTCACATGTTAAGTCTAGAGTTTGTTTTAGGGTTTTGTCATGGAATAGCAAAAAGGGGAGATCGTAAGGTTGAATTTACTCAACTATTTTGTTGGCTTTATTTCGTGCCAAATTTTCTTGTAATTCAGCATTTAGAAACCCTATATTTAGGTGGGAATCATGTAAGGGTAGTGTGTGAGAGAGTGTGAAGAAAAGCTCAGAATTATGCAACGTAGCAAGGCCTCGCGACTGGATCTCGCAACTGGCTCGTGGCTGGCAAGTCGCCAGAAAAGTCACACGTGTGAAGCATATAGAGGAGCTGAAGAGTCACACCAGCTGTTGCACTACAGGACAAAAGTCCCAGGCTGGCCCAGTAGTTAGGTCGCGACTTGAACTCGCGACTCAGTCCAGTCACAAGGCCAAGTCGCCAGACCACTCTGTTTGGGAAAAACTGACCTTTCTCATTCCAAACACACACCAATATAAATACCCCTTATACCCACGAAATGTTGAGAGCTTCCAGAGAGAATTTTGAGAGAAAAACCCTAGAGAAAAAAAAGATTGACTCATCCATAATCTTCATCTTTTGATTCTCCAAATTTCTCTACTCTCACCCTCTCCATTGTTACATCCTTGAGAGATACATTGGTCAAAACCTTTTCTCACCATACTCATATTTTTGAGTAGGCTTTTTGGTGCTTGTGAAGCAGTTAGGAAGGAACCAATTGATATTGGTTGATGCTATGGATTATAGCGGAATCCGGTAAGCTAGAGAAGACAAAGGTTCGACGTAACCTCGTTGGAGCAAGAAGCTTGGAGGGCTTAGATGCACTGGGTAGATTAGTCTTGGAGGGTCACAACTCAAAAAAAGAATTAATTTTAAAATTTATATATGAGAAAGTTTATGGAGTATGGACACAACTTTTTGTGCCACAACACTAACATGTGCGGCTTTAAGTGATAGAGAAAAAACAATGGTTAAATCTAAAAGTGATAATTCCCCAATCACAATTGCACATGTAATCTTTTGACAAAGCTTGTGGTATATGAAAAATTGTTTATATAATATAATATTATTGAAGTAGTACCAACCACGTTCATAGACACATTAGTTTGTAAGTTTTTATGTAATAATATTTGCTATAACTTTACCCTTTTTTTTAATATATATTGATATAATGATCAGGTTTATTTCCAAACAAATTTTTATTTATTTTTTGTATAATTCAATGAATCATTAGCATTTTACTAATTAAAATGTTTTTAAATGAAACTTGAGCGCTCATATTTAGTGTTTTAGCTTATCAAACTTGTAAACATGAACATAATATAAGGTTCAACAACGTCACAAATTAAAAAGTACAAGACATTAACCTTTTGGAATGCAAGAAGTTGCAATTCCAACATGTTACCATAACTACACCAGCAGACAGCCTTAACGTTGATGGAATCCACGTGGGACGTTCATCTTAGATCACCATTACCAATGCCAATGTTGGAACAAGTGATGATTGCATCTCCATTAGTGATGGAACCCAAGATTTTACTGCTAACCAAGTAACTTGTGGACCTGGCCATGGTATCAGCATTGGAAGTCTTGGAAAGTACCAAAATGAACAACCTATTTTAAGAATTAGAGTAACTGGTGCCACACTTAGCAATACAGATAATGGTGTTAGAATCAAAACATGGCCTTCTTCCTCTTTTGGAGTTGCTTCCAATATACATTTTGAGGATGTTTTCATGAAAAATGTTGCCAATCCTATCATCATTGATCAAAACTACTACCCAAACAATCAGTGCTCAAACCAGGTTATTATAAATATCATAAATATATATACAAATTTTGATGTTAAAGGTTAAAAAAAGAAAAAACAATTACAAATACTAATATCAAATTCTTGGGTGTGCTCTTTTGTTTTGTTTTCAGTCTCCCTCTAAAGTTAAGATTAGCAATGATAGCTTCAAGAAAATTAGAGGCACTTCTTCGACAAAGGAAGCTATGAATCTTATTTGCACTAAGAGTGTACCATGCCAACAAGTGGTGCTTTCTGACATTGATCTCGCATACAAGGGAGGTGGAGGATCTACTACTTCCACTTGTACTAACATCTAGCCCGCAATTTCGAGCAAGCAAAACCCTCCTGCTTGTATCAACAAACATTAATGAAATGCTTCCCAAGTTGTTAAAATTAATGCAGAATGAACAAATACAATTTGCAAATAGGTTATTGAGGTTCTATTCTAAATAAAATCCCATCTAACATGTTCTCTTTTTCTTTATTTAAATGAAATTGGGGAATTTTTCTTAGTTATTTTTTGAGTTGTTTAAGTTCGGCCTTTTGCTGAAATCTGCTATGATCTGTAGTGTTGTTATAGATAGTAATTGTTTAGTTATTGCAATTGGGATCATTCTTAATAAAAATAAAAAATTTTATTCAACTCATACTAAATGCTTTTTATTCTTAAGTAATATTGTCCACCAATATTGTTAAGCATCTACTACCAATCCAATTTAGTACACAATCGAGTAAGTAAACAAAAAAAAATGAGCGAAATTTTTGGTTTCGGTGGTATTTCATTCATTTTTTAGGTTCCGGGGGTATTTTGGTCATTTTTAGGTTTTAGAGGTATTTCGGTCTTTTTTTAGGTTTAGGGGATATTTTGGTCATTTTAAGGTTTTAGAGGTATTTTGGTCATTTTTAATTTTATAGGGGGTATTTTGGTCATTTTTTAGGTGTAGGGGGGTATTTTGGTCATTTTAAATTTTCGGGGGGTATTTATGTCATTTTTCGGTTTAGGAGGTATTTTGGTAATTTTGGAGGTTTTATGGGTATTTTGGTCTTTTTAGTGGTTTTGGGTATTTTAGAGTTTGGTGATTTGTAAAAATGATACTTAGGTCAAATTGGGTACCTAGTTAAAACCCAATTAACATTAGTTTTAATTGGTTCTAGTTTTGGTTACTACTCATTTAACCCAATTAATAATTAGGTGAGTTTAGGTCGTATTTAAGTTGGTGGGTTTGGGTGGGAAAATGGGTTTGGGTTGATTTTTCCAACTCAACTCGACCCATGGACAGCCCTAGGCATTACCATCATCAACCAAAACCAAAAGCCCATTAAATAGTCTCTCTTTCACAGAGTCACTAACTACATGTCAATCCTTTTGTAAAAAAATATTTTGATGCTGCTAGATTTATCCATTTACCTTGTTACTCACACACTCAACACGTATCTATGCTACTTTTCATTGGAATCTAATTTGGAATTTAATTGGACTTTCTCTATGTTTGGGCTTTAAATACATATATATTAATGAATGTATCTCAAAATGCCCATTTTAGATGATGTGGCAGGGTGCCCAAAATAATGAGGATACCATATTAATATCTAACTGAAAATTGGCAAATTGGGCAATTATGTCATTTTAGATTATTAGATTAAGATTTGTGGACTTGTACAACTTTTTGTCATTCTTAAGGAAAGTGTTAATTTTTTTATGAGCTGTAGAGTAGTTTGAGGGCTTTGACAAGTTAGAAGTATTTGTATATTAGGAACCTCAAGTTGTAATGTTTGACAAGTTTGTGAAGGATATTAAGGATTTCAAAGCTTCTGTTTTGTGTTGTATATCCCCAGGATAGTACATTCCTGCTCCAAGCATATTTAGAGTCATGGGCATTAACTATCACTAAAGATTAGTTTTACCCCTCCAATCCCAACATGTCACATCATCATATCACATATTAAAAAATAAACACAACCACACTCAATCAATTCTAATACCCATTTGAAAATGCAACTTAATTGTATGTTTATTGAAATGTTATTATGTGTGATAGAATGAATTGAGTTTTAAGTAAAAAGCTGATGTGACAATCTTTTATTGTATGGTGTAAAACATGAGTTTTACACCCCCACCCTTACCAAATTCGAACTTATCCATCAATAAGAAGATGATAGTATTCTTTGTCATTGCACATCATATTTCTATTGGTGATTAGAGTCAAATCTTTTCCTTCGAAGAACATCTAGGGGCAAGCTCTAATTGTCAAATCTCTGATGCTACAATGGTGATGTTGGAGAGAGAGGGCAAATAGGAGGAGTAGATGTTGGAATGAGAAAGAAAGAGAACAAATAATGAGAGAGATTGTGAGAGTTTTTAATGGGAGGGGAGCTGGACTTGAGTACTTAAGTTTAAATCCAAAAATTTAAAATTCATCCTAAACTAGGGGTGATTGTTCAATTTTTTCTATAAACTACTATTGTTTTACAATTAATTCATAAAATTTTAAGAATCATTTAATATTACTCTTTTACAACTTTCTTTTAAAAATCAAGTAATTTTTGCAAAATTGCTTTTTTGTTTTTGAAAGAGTGATTCACCTATAGCTTGATGAATTAGTTGATTGAATATTGAGGACAAATGATACAAAAAAGAAAAAAAGAAAAAGAAAAAAAAAACGATAGAAAGATAATGATATGGTTTTGATCATAGATACTTAAATTAATGTTTTCTCTTTCTTTGAGAAAACATTAATTTTTTTTTGGAAATTATTGTGTTATATTGATTATGGCCATGTTTTAAAACCTAGATCGGTCAATGAATCGGTTTTGCATGTAATTCCCGATTTTTACCGGGTTTTTACCAGTTCTAGGTGGTTTTATTAGACTGAACTGGTATTCGGTTCTCGATTAAACCAGTCAGACTGGCTGGTTCGGTCTAGTTTTTAAAATCATGATTATGACATCATATTAGGTTTATATTGATACTTCATGGTGTGTTATGTGTGAAAATTCTATTGAATTACTGTTAATATGGTAATTATCACTGTTTTAAAAACCAAATCAGACCGGCATGTTCAACCAATTGAATCGAAAATTGGACCTAGAATTGGTCAGGTCAAAACTGAAAAAACTGGCAAAATAATAATTAAAAAAAAAAAAAGGGTCAAGAATTGGGTTAAATTGGAAACTAACCTGTTTTTTGATTCTTTGATTGGTTCAGTTTTTAAGACCATGGTAATAATTTTGAAATCTAGTTGATATGGCAATTATAGGAACATGATTGTAATCAAGAACGAGGTCCTTAAGTGTATTTTCATTACCCCACAACAATTACACAAAACAAAAATCTTTTCTTTTGAAACATCAAACCTAAATCAAATTCCATTTTCAAACCCTCAAAGCTAAACCCATGAACAATTACAAAGGAGGAACTTTTAGCCCAAAAAAAGGGGGGGAAATCTAATAAATAAATAAAAATAAAATAAAAGAGAAAAAGGGAGGATTGGTGGCTTGTGTTGGCTTGTGGTAGCTTGGGTAGTGGCGAGTGGTGGTTTGTGGAGAAGCTGTGGAGGAATAGTGTGGAGAGAAAGCTATGGGTTTGAAGAGAAGATAAAAATATGAGAAGAGAGAGAGAGAGAGAGAGAGAGTGGTTTGAGTTGATGAGACAAGACTCTAGTTGAGTCCTACACATGTGATTAAATTTACAAAAATGCCACCATAACTTATAATTCGTAATCCAAAAACATCAAAAATTTGGTTTCATTTTCCATCACTCTAACTCAGTTTTTTGAGTTATGAAGATGTAAATTGAGAATGAAAACTTAATTAAACAACACAATCTGATATGGGACCCAAGAAAAGTGAGTAATAAGTTATGAAAATTGAGTAATGAGTGATGAAAACTCTCTAAACCAAACAGGCCCTAAATGACTCGCCCAAAAATCAAGTTGGGAAGGAGGCAAAGAATAGGAAAGTAACCTACCCCTCTGCCATCCATACTTGAATACTCAAGGATTATATGCTAGTTTTATATTTAAATAAATTATATAAAATAAATTTTGCTAAAGTTTGACAGTTAAAAAAGAAAAAAAAAATCTATGATGTTGTAGATTGTTAATAGTTGGTAAAAAGTGAGGTTAATAGTAAATACATACGGAAACTGATAAAAACTTGTCAATTCAATAGCTAATAAAAGAAAAGTATTACATTCATAACATTTTCACACAACTTAGAATTAGTGTGGGTTTGAATCCATGTTTCCAAACCCACGTTTACGTTTTCTGCCGAAATTTTTTTTTTCAGCGCATGAATAGTAACATCACATGTGAGCACTGTGCAAGGGACAAAAGGTACTGTTCACGCATTGTTCATAGGTCCCACGGCACTGATCACCCAATTAAAAATTATTTTGTTATAGTATTTTCAGTTTTCAGTTTCAGTAAAAATAAGTTATATTCAAACGAATCTTTAGAATCTACCAATAATTTTTTTTTTTCATATTTACTTAATTACTTAAATTTTATTGGGAAAATGTTTGGAAAATAACATTTCTGCCGATAAAAATGTTGGGAAAACAAACGGCGGGTTATTGATAAAAGAAAACAAGTGGCGGGAATATGTATAGTTTATTTTGCTTTAGTGTGTGTTGTTACTTGTGTGGATTAGGTGTGAAAGTCAAATACGAGGACTTTGACAAGCACAGAGAGAGAGAGAGAGAGAGAGGTCTTCGTTCCTGCTATTACATACTCAAATCAAAAGCTTTTTATTTATTTATTTTTTAAAATTTCTTTAAAATTATTCGCAGCGATGGGTAAGGCATCGGCATCTTCATCGTCGTCGTCGAGGACGAGGAGCCAGACCAACAAAAGTAGTAAAACGCACCGTACTACTACATCAACATCTACATCTACATCTACATGTACAGTGTGGTTTGAGCTGATAAACGATGACGTATTGCAGAAGATTCTAGAGAAGCTACCGGCGTTATCGTTCGCATCGGCGGCGTGCGTTAGCAAAACCTGGAACCAACTCTGCAATCGCATCCTCTCTCGCCCTAAGATCTCTTCTGCTCTCTCTCTCAACCCTTCCCCTCATGTAATTTTACCAATCTACCCTTCCCTCTCTCTCTCACTTCTTCACACACAGCTTGAAATTATAATTGGATTTTTTTTAAAAAAAAAAAAAAATTAGTTTTGGTAATTGTGGCTGATTATTGTGTGTTAATAAAAATTGATAGATTGCTGTACAAGAGGTTTTTGATAAGGTGCTGTCGAAGCCGATTCGACCGCATTTCGCTATAGCAAATATTGGCAGCAGATTCAGACTCTTTGAGGCCTTTGGCTTTTGGCTTGTATGTTTCTACTTTCTACTTTCTACTTTTACCTTCCATCTTTGTTTCTGTTTCTATATTTCAAGGACGCAGCAGAAATAAAAATTTTTGTTTCAACAAATTTACACTTTTATCCTTCAAATCCATCTAATTTTTGTATATATATTTATTTATTTAAATTGGGAGGGAAATTGTGTTTTAGTCTTTATAAACTGTGAGGTAATTGTTTGCTAATGCTTATAATGCAGATAACAAAAAGATTGGGATCAAATACTCCGTTTATTATTTCTGTTGCTGGTGGAATAATTGGAAGGGATGCTCTTAACAATGAATTTAAAGAGGTTTACATCTCCTTCTTATTTGCTACTTTTTTGTTGATAAATTGTCATTTTTTTTTTCTTTTTGGGGGAAGCAAAAGGTAATGTTTTTGCTTTTGTTGAATTTTTTTTTTTATTACTTGAATGTTTTTTATTTTTAGTAATTTATTACTTAAATGTTAATGTAGGTCATGTGGGGAGATATTACTAGTGATTCAGATGATGAAGTTGGTGAGTATATAGAAGATATAAATGATGGCATTGTTTTGACAGTAGGTTATGTACCAGGATTAAAAGTTGAGGCTATGCCTAAGACTACCCCACTTCTACGAATAGTAAAGGTGACAAATTTGGCAATGCCAATTTTCTCTACTTGGGGTTTTACCGTAGAAATATTGATATTATATTAAACTAATATATAATGCACAAGTACATTTAAAAACAATCAATAATTATAGCCGTATATGAGTTCAAATTATGAATGGTGTTAGAGTTACAACTTACACATTTTTTAAGGCATGAATTTCTAAAATATGTAATATGGTTTCTCTCATATATATATACACACTAGGCTCATCACAAGTGTTTTGTGCGTGCAATAATTCTCTTTTTTTTTTATTTTTTTTTTTTGGATTAGTGTTATAATGTTTAAAAGTGATATATAAATAATCAACCGGTAAAGTCTCTTATGGTTGAATAAAAGATCTGGGGTTCATCGTCTACACCAAAAACTAATTGATGTCTTGATCTAATGATAAAGAGCTTTTATCAGGAGCAGACACCATAAGTTGAAACTTTCTAAAAAAAACCGTGTTTTTTTATTTTTATTTTTTATTTTAAGAAAGAGGTAAGATAACGTCAAATAATATTTAAAAATGAGATAATATAGTGTCCTAAGTTTTAGGCCAAATGGAGAAAATAAAGGAAAAAGCCTAAAACTTAGGAACATTATATTACTCTTTTAACCAAGTTGTGTTTTTTAATTTAAAATTATTTAACTAAAAGATAGGGGTATCTTAGAGAGTTTAAGAATTTGTGTGAGGATATTTTAGCAAGCAAAATGTTGAAACCCAAACTGAGAATCCTGCTACTATATATATATATATATAATTACGAATCTTATTGGATTTGGATTCTTCAACTTTTGTACCCAATAATTCACTTACCAAAAAATTTAAAAATTAGATAGGACATATGGGGCAAAATTGAACTCCAATTAAAATCCAATTTAAAATCTAATTGAATTTAGATTCTTCGATTTTTTTTACATAATAATTTATTTGACAAAAATTTAAAAATAAGATGAGACATGTGGTACAAAATTGGACTTCAATTTAAAATTTAATTAGACTTTCGCTGTGCTTTGGCTTTTAACTATATAGTATATACATAGATTAATGAATGTATCTCAAAATGCCCATTTTAGATGATGTGCAGGGTGCGCAAAATAATGAGGATACCATTTTCATTTCTGACAGAAAATTGGCCAATTGGGCAATTATGTCAGTTTAGATTATTAGATTAAGATTCGTGGACTTGTACAACTTTTTGTCATTCTTAAGGAAAGTGTTAAATTTTTTTATGAGCTCTAGAGCAGTTTGAGGGCTTTGACATTTAGAAGTATTTGTATATTAGGAACCTCAAGTGGCAATGTTTGACAAGTTTGTGAAGGATATTAAGGATTTCAAAGCTTCTGTTTCGCGTTGTATATCCCCAGCTGGGATCATAATGTCTGGAGTAAGTTCATCCTTCCATTTTGACTTTGAAAAAAAAAAATCATCATTTTATTTCTTTAGAAAAGTTTGTCCATGCGTTGCTAACTGTGATGTGAATGATGTGATAGGAAGGACCTGTGGACTTGAAACCTGTTATTGATTTGTTGGGTGAGTATTGATCTGCCTATCCAATTTTCATATATACATATATTATCTTGAATTAGACTTTCTTTTTGAGAGAAGGAAATTAATCTTTGTTTGGTATTAGGTAATGGATGGCTTCCTTTGGTCGATGAAAGATTTTTACTATTACCAATGACTTGGGGTAGAGTGATAAGTAGCAAGTTTGTGCTTTAGTTGATTACAACTTATTGCAAATTATGCCATGCCAAGGAAAACTGTCATTGTGGGTGATGAGAGAGGCCGCTTTCTAAATTCAATATAGAAGTGGGAATGAAACTAGCAATGTCTGGGGGAGTACAAAATACTTATCAGATGATGGAGCTGGAATATTCGCAAGGGATAGAGACAAGTCTAGTGGTATTTATTTTTGTGTTTATTTGTAAAGTACTCTTATGTTTTCTTATGTGTCCAATATGAATTGGTACAACATTTACTAACATTGATACCTCTTATATTATTATGAATTAATAGATTTATGGGTAATCTTGGGAAATAGAAATAAAAATATATGTACAATTAAGAGAGAAGAGGGGTGCTGTGCTTTGTGAAGCTCACCCTTTTCCTATTAATATCTGCCCTCGGTTTTGTTTTTATGTTTCCAATTTTCCATTGCTCTCTTATTATGTTCCTTGATATAAGAGTATTGACTACTAATATTTTACTAAGAAAGATGTCAATTTTTATATGCTTATTGCCTATAAAAAATTTCTTCAACTGATTCCATAGAGATTTGGAGAAAATTTGTCTTTGATCAAAGCTTGGATGTTCTCCTTTCGCTGTGTGCAGCGTGTTAGCTAGGAGGCCTTTATTAGAGAGAGGATTGTGTTGAAGAGCTGGTAATGGCAATTCAATAGGGATATGGAAGGATCACAATGCTAAAGTTTTGAATCTCATTGATAGGGATGTGCCATGGTGGAATGTTGAATCTTATTCATCATCAGGAGGATGAATCTCTAGTTCATACACTCAGGTTCTGTGCAGTGGCAGATGCTGTTTGTTGTCTCTACAATAAAATTTCAGATATGTGAGCGTGATTATGGTGATATGCGAGAATTATTTGATGATCTGATACAAAGATTAACCAAGGAAGATTTTGACCTGTTCGCAATTACAGCTTGGCATATTTTGGTTCAACAGCAGTAGCTATTTTTCTTGGTGAACAATTTGGAGATCCTTCAATGATGGTTCAAGATAGGATGAACCTGTTGCAGGACTTAGCTGCTAGTTAATCTTCTTGGGCTCCCTCAGTTATGGCTGATTTGATTGCAGACCAGATCAGATGGATACCTCTAACTTTAGGCAGACAAACCAAATTGGGCTCTACATTATAAGGCTTTGGATTTAATGGGTCTTGCTATTTTTATGAGATAAGATTCCCTCCCATCGAATCTTTCGATTCCCTCCAATTTTTATTTAGACTTAAGATATGTGGTATTTAAAAATTAAATAAAAAACTTGTCTGGCACATCCAGCTAGAAATGAGAGGTTTTCGGAAGATTCCCGGGGGTAGGGTGAAAGGTGCTAAAAGTTCAGGTCGCCACTACTTGCCTCATGCCTGGATTCTTTTGTGTATTGGTGCGTTGGAAACTATCGGGTTTTATGTGGACATTGGTATCTTTGATGTAGAAATTGAATAGGATGATAGCAAATCCATGCCTGTTGTGGATGGATCTTCCTTTGCAACCTAGGGCTGTTTGTTGGAGGAAATAAAAGAGCTAATGGAGCAACCTTGGTCTTGTGTTTTACGTTATACAAGCCGTTGACCCTTCCCTCGTACGATTTGAATTTTAATATTTTATTAAAGAATCATTTGCTTTCTTATTTATAAATATTACTAGCTAATCCGTGTTATGCTGAACCTACCTATTTGTGAGGTACACTAAATAATTTTATAAAATCTTAAATTGATTAAGAAATTACACCATTATATGATTTGCTTTTATATGACTTCAATTTGTGTTATAATTTAATGAAGAAGTCATTGTTTGAATGTGCAATAGTTTACAAAAAATTTGTTAGACAGTTTCAAATATTACAAAAAAATAACTCAAAAATTCAGATATTAAAACTTCTGAAAGACCAAAAAAATATTAAAGAATCAGATGATTCACTGCTTAGAAATTATGGAAACAAAACAAAATATATGACTAAATAATAGAGAAATATAAGAGAAAGATGGGTTACATTCAAAACATATTAAAGAATTAGATGATTCACTACTTAAAAATTATTGAAACAAAACAAAATATATATGACTAAATAATAGAGAAATATAAGAGAAAGATGGGTTACATTCAAAAAAATAATCCATGATTATAACTATTGAAAGGAATCAAAAGATTCAAAGCCTACAAATTATAGATAATATAGTTGTGTGTGTGTGTGTGTGTGATTACACAAATTCAGATGTTAAAACTTTCAAAATACCAAAAAATATATAATTAAACAATAAGTTATTGAAACAATTCAAAAAATATATGACTATTCAAAAGAGAAATATAAGAAATAAAAAAAAGTACACGATCTCATAAAGAAATAAGTTTTAAATTTTAACGGGCCTAAACTTTAAATGAACCTTATCAGCACATGGCCCATGCTAAAAAATGTTGAACAAGAGCCTACATTGAAATAATGAAAGTCATACATTCTCTTAATATATTTTGTATAAGCTTTCTGCCCAAGAAATTAACATACATTCATATCGTGAAGTGAAATAAAGACATATGAAGTAGCAGCAACCTTAAATTTCAATTATTGCAAGGTTTTTTATCTTGTAAAAAACGGCTAAAGAGAGTTTAGTGGTTCATGTACGAAAATTACTTTTTAAAAATTACATGAAAAACCATAATATATATATATATATATATATATATATATATCTATATTAACAAAGTAGAGGAGAAAAAAATAACAAAAGAATAACTCAGACCTCTACTAGGCTTTGAAAAAAAAATATTGGGGCTTGTACTACTTTTATAGTGTTCATGATTAACCTCGTAAATTTGGAAATAAATTATCAACGTTTGAGTTTGAGTTTAAGTTGGACTTATTAGAAAGATAAAGTTTCACTCTTTGCTAAGTTTGGACTAAATAAAAATAATTTTGTTTTAAAAAAATGATAATGATGAGTTTGAGTTTAAGTTTAAGTTGGACTTGTTAGAAAGATAGAGTTACACTCCTTGTTAAGTTTGAACTAAACAAAAATAATTTTATTTTTTAAAAAAATGATAATGATGTGGCAAGCTCTGGAGAGGTCAATAAAAAGTCAAAAACTTCGGTTATATATATATACAGGGGCGGAGGGAAGGTGGGGCGAGAGGGGGCAAATGCCCCCTCTGACGCCCCAAAAATTCTTAAGTACTAGTATTGTATATAGTACAAGTAATAATTATTAGTATACACAAGGATAATCAGCTT
Source organism: Quercus lobata (assembly GCF_001633185.2). NCBI lineage: Eukaryota > Viridiplantae > Streptophyta > Magnoliopsida > Fagales > Fagaceae > Quercus > Quercus lobata. The sequence goes on along the minus strand of NC_044906.1, from coordinate 41,463,201 downwards.
TTTTACATAAATATAATACTGTGTATTAGTTTCACAGGTAAACCCCATTTCACATTCCCACGGTCCATTGCAATTATTTTAGTAGAATAATGGGTCCCACCTTAAATAATATTATAATAAAATAAAACCACTTGTACAGCCTACTTCTCCACCACTATTTTCCTGAATAGAATTATGAGAAAAAAAATATTTACCTTCACTCACTAGTCACTAAAGCATCTCGAAAAAGTCGACGAACATAAATTTTTTTCCATTTTCTTGTCATAATTGTTACATGGCAAAGTGTGATTGTTGAAAAAAAAAATGGTGGGTTTATGTGTTAGTATTGGTTAACCACTCATAGTCTCTCATGTCAGGGTTTTGACAAAAAAATTATGAAATAATTTGTGATCTAGAACTACTCATAACACCTGCATTTCATATAACAAATTTTTCTTTCTTTACCAACATTTTTTAGTCTCAAGCCCAAGTTTTTTTACAAACCCAAATTTTAATTGTGGACAATTACATTTACATATAGTTGTTTATTTATTTTGTTATTAATATCAATTAATACATTTTCAATTTAATTTTACTCCAATCTTGACTTTTGATCTTGCCCCCCCCTAACCTAAAATCCTAGCTCCGCCACTGTATATATATATATATATATATATATTATATAAGTAGATCTATTTCTAAAAAGTATATATTTTTTTTAAAATTCTACAAAGTAATTGTTATTAAAAAGAAGTATTAAATAATAGTTAGCTAAATATATATATTAAGGCTTTTTTTTTAAGAGAGAATATAACAGATAAATTAGTGTCCGTTTGAGAATAACTTATTTAGTTTTTTTGCTGATTTTTTTTTTTGGTTAAAAGTGTGTTATGTGGCAAGCTCTGGGGAGGTCAATAAAAAGTCAAAAACTTCGGTTATATATATATATATATATATATATATATATATATGTAGGTCCGAGAGTTCTGCAATCCGGCCCAAACTCTATCTGGGCCCAGGGCCCGTGCCGAGGAGGTACCTTGCCGAAGACGAATGATCAGTGGCCGAGGTAGCAAGGGGAACAGCTGAGAACTTACCTTGTCCTCGGCATTCCCTAGCTTCAACAGGAAGACCAACACCCTGGTGTAGGCAATCCCCGAACAACCCCCTCAAGGGAATGTGAACGGAATGGGGCCCAAAGGGAAGCAGGGTGTGAACTCGGACCAAGGAAAGTGCGTCCCACCCCCTTCAGTAAATGCACCTGCCAATACCCAGAGCTGGTTAATGAGAAAAGACGTTTGGGCGGTGCAAACGTCGATCCATGCAACTAATAGAAAGTTAGACGGGACGGTTGATGGGATGGATACAGAAATAAGCTCCTGCCTGACCTACAAGTGGAGGGTCAGGATCAACTAAGACGGACTATATAATAAAAAGGAAGGTGTACCAATGGGGGGGTTAGGAAAAATGGCCAAAAACCAGAGCCTCCCAGCCCACCTCCAGGAGAAAGACTCCAGGGGTGTAGAAAAACTTAAACTGGTACGAACACCGCGAAAAACCCACCGCCTATCGATCAAGGCCTAGCCTTCCAAACCCACGCTCTACAAATGATGTTGTTAGGGGCCTTTTCACGTGCGAACCCGACACTGTTACTGTCCGCCACGAATCGCGTCCTTACAATTGGCGCCGTCTGTAGGAAAGGCTTGTGTGTTGGTATAGGAAGTGGGTCGATAGAGTTTCTTCGTTATATCTAACCGTTGGTCATAGAGTTCTAGTACAAAGTTCTGTTACGGACTACGTTTCTTGATTAGGGGCTTGGTTGAGGAGCTAACTCCCTTAAAGCCAAGGTCCCCCGTAAAGAGCAAACTAGGCACTGGGTAACGTTAACCGTATGGATAAACTCTAGGGGCTTGGCTGAGGAGCTAACTCCCCTAAAGCCAAGATCCCACACAAAGAGAAAACTAGGTTTTGGACAGAACCAAGGCATTGCATGGTCCACCGGACTCAAGCCTCTGGGGAAATCAACTACCTGGATGTGGAAAACTAGGTTTTGGACAGAATCAAGGCATTGCATGGTCCACCGGACTCAAGCCTCTGGGGAAACCAACTACTTGGATGTGGAAAACTAGGTTTTGGACAGAACCAAGGCATTGCATGGTCCACCGGACTCAAGCCTCTGGGGAAATCAACTACCTGGATGTGGAAAACTAGGTTTTGGACAGAACCAAGGCATTGCATGGTCCACCGGACTCAAGCCTCTGGGGAAACCAACTACCCGGATGTGGAAAACTAGGTTTTGGACAGAACCAAGGCATTGCATGGTCCATCGGACTCAAGCCTCTGGGGAAACCAACTACCTGGATGTGGAAAACTAGGTTTTGGATAGAACCAAGGCATTGCACGGTCCTCGGACTCAAGCCTACGGGGAAACCAACTACTTGGACGAGGAAAACTAGGTTTTTGGACAGAACCAAGGCATTGCATGGTCCTCGGACTCAAACCTATAGGGAAACCAACTACTTGGATGAGGAAAACCAGGCACTAAGCGAGTTTTAGCTATTATGCGTGACGTTAAAAATGGTGCTTATATCTTCGTAAGACGAAGGTTAGGAATAAATCTAAGGCCTTTGTGGGCGCAAGTAAATTAGGGTTCGGGGAACATGATGATGAATGTATTACATGCATAGCTATTTGTACATGTTAAAATAAATCAGCGCAGAGTTCATAAGCAAATAGTGCGCATCAACGAGGGCGGTTAACGATGCAATCAGAAGGAAAAAGGAAAAACAAGATTTCATATATACATGTTCAAGTGCTTGTAAACCATCAATAAATTAGGAAGTTTGTGAAAGGAAAAGAAACAAGTTAATCGTTCAAATAGAAACGAATACAAAAAGCCCAACGAAGGCTTCTACTTTTCTGCTTCTTTGTCGGTGACATTTTGGGAGATGGGAGCAGATTCAGCTTCGGTGCCTGGAAGGATGGTCCCTTCTGGGGAAGGCTGAACAGGACCAGCACTGGTACTCTGGGGAACCACAGCAAGGGAAGTGGCCTGTGGCGGCTCTGCAAGTATGGTGGGTTCCTCTGTATTAGGCACCTGAATGCCAACCACGGGCTCGGCAACCTCTTTAGGTGCCTCAGAATCCGTGTGCTGGGATATCACTGCCACATCCTGAAGTTCTCCTTCTTTGGGCGCCTTGCTAGAAGAACCGCTGGCCTGCAAGTCTTCCAACGGGGTGATCTCTTCCTCGGGTTGATCACGAGTAGCCGCGGGGCTGGTCGAAGTGGCCTCGCGGATGGCTGCCGGGTAGAATATGCTCTCCGCCTTCCACAAATCAAATGAGGCATCCACCCCAGCTCGCTTCAATGCTTCCTCCCAAACCTGGGAGCAATAAAACCTACACACACCAGGGATCTGCACCTTAAGGGTGGCTTGGGTCTCGGCTACTCCCATGTTGTAACCATCGTCCTCGGCCGTATTCTTGGCAGCTTCTGCCTCATTCCTGGCAAACTCGGCCTCCTGCTTTGCCCTTACGGCTTCATCACGGGCATATTCTGCCACTCCTTTCTCATGCAGAGCCGTGGTCAGCTGCTTATTTAAATCCTCGATCAGAGTTCTGGCTATTTGCAGCTGATCCTCGGCTTCAATTGCGCGCTTGGTTTGGTCCTTGGCCTGTTTTTGGGCACTGGCAAGGCCCGCCGAGACGTTATCCCTCTCGCGAGTGGTCATTGTTAAGTCATCCTTGACTTTGGCAAGTTCCTTTTCAGAAGCTTCGAGAGTCTTTGAGGCCGTTATGCGCCTCTTGCGTTCGTTCTCGGCCACCTTACTCCTGTCATGCACTTCTTCCTCCATCCTATAGGTTGCCTGGAGAGCCTGTCAAGAAAGATGAACGTGTAGTGAGTGACAAACTGGTGACGAGAATTAGTAAAGTGTTAGGTTTTAAGAAATCTTACCATGCCCAAGTATCTCTTAGTACTGAGAAAAACCTCCTGCATCCTCATTCTCTTCAGCTCTTCCATGTCATTAGGGAGTAGCATGGTTCTCCCTAATGCATCTACCACGTATCCACCCTCGCCGTCTCCAAGGTCCCTCAGAGAGGCAGTTTCCAGTAATGGACCCCCGTGAAGCATTGGGGCAGGAAGCCAGGCGCTCGGAAGGGATTGGGAATCAATTCCTTTTCCTTTGCCTTGAGAGGTTTGAACTGCGGGTCCTTTGCCTCTGCCTTGGGGTCCGGTCTTCGGTTGTTTTGTGGGCGGAGTCTCATCCTTCTCCTTAGGAGGTTGGGATTTTCCCTCGTCCACGATGTCCTTACCCTTGGGGCTCCTCTTTCTCTTGGAATCAGCACCTTCGGGTCGAGGAGACCGAGCTGGTTGGGAGGAGGTGGGAGGTTCGTAGCGGGTGGATTGTGGTTGGGACTTGGTGGAGGATGACCTGGTTTGGATTGTAAGGGGCCGAGCTGGTGGAAGAGGAGCATTGGGTTGTGGTGCCTCCTGGGTATCCTTCCCTGGTTGGTCCTCGAGGAGTTGGAGAAGGGGGGTTAAAGGTATTCTTTTGACTCCCATCTCGGCTTGAGAAAATGTGCCTATTAATGATAATTCCGCCTCGGACAAGGCTGGGTCACCTAGGTCACCAGGAGGGTCCTCGGATTGGTAGACTAAGTCAAATACCTCGAACCCTTCCTCCGGCTGATCTGGCTCACCTTCGTCCTCTGCTGCTTGATGAGACGAAGAGGGGCCCGCCAGGGGGATGTTCTTGGGGACAGCTGGCTCCTGCGAGATCAAAAATCCCTTCTCTACCACGGTAATTTTTGGAAGCCAAGGACGGCGGGCACTGATCACGTGCTTCGCGTCCCCGAACGACTTCTGAACCGGAGGGTACCCTAGTATTTTGTGAGCTGCACGGACTTGGCCATCACTGTCATTCACAAAAACTGCCGCTTGTAAAACGGTTTCCAAGTCTGCCCGATTGACTAAATGAAAATGCCGTTTATAGGCGCGTTCATCTACAAAAGCAACAAACATATATGCGTAATTAGTTATCGAAGGAAGTTAGGTTAGAGTGGTTTAAAGGGTTATCCCTCTTCCATTCCTAATACCCCACCTGGTTCTCCTTCTACTACGGGGCATGGATCGCCATCATGCCACTCCCCAGAGACGATAAGAAAATCCTTGTTCAGTCCCTTGTTGGAATCAGGGAGGCACTGGATCAACCGAATCCTATCATCCCTCGACCTCATGTAGTAGGTTTTTCCTTTCAATTTTTGGAGGTTATAACACCAGTTTACATCATGGTGGGTCAGTCTTAAACCCATCTTCTCGTTTAAAGCGTCCACACAACCCAAAATCCTAAGAACGTTGCCGGCGCACTGGGTAGGGGCTAAACGGAAATGCCTGAGGTAACCCCTTGTCACTGGTCCCATAGGGATTCTCATACCTCCCTCTACAAAGGCGAGGACGGGAATTACAACCGCGCCCGTCCCCCTCTTAATGTGTCATTCCCCCATTTTACAGTGTTCCAGCCTTACGTTGGGGGGAATCCTATAATCAACGATGAACTTATTCATCGCCTCTTCAGAATCGACCAACTTCCTCAATCTCAATTTAGCCGCCTTCGCCATTTACTAAAACAAACCTAACCCGCGACGGAAAAGAAATGGAGCTAAAGAGAAATAAATCCAGAAAAGAAAAAACGTGAGTTAATAGAGGTAGGGAACTTACATAAAAAGAGAATTACGCTTCGGATGGGCTATATGTGCTTGAGATAGACTTGAATTTGGGCGGAAGTTCGGATGAACCCTGGATACACGCACTAAAACTCTTAAGTATGGAACTGGAGAGACGGATCCATCTCCAAAAAATCTTTTATACTTTCTAGGGTAAACTGCACGCCCTTTTTCCCGCCCGAAGAGGCCAGGAGATCACCACCGTTCGATTTCCATCACACCGTTGAACGTGGGAAGCACCAAGCCGCCCGTATTTAATGAGGCCACGTTTCGCCTTCCAACGGCTCTAGGAACATGCCTTGGGCAGGTGAAAAACCTCGGGAATCGCTAGATGACAAGGATTGATAGGCATTGGCAGATCCATGATGTCATCAAAACCCTCCTATCCGTCCGTGGGGACGGATAGCAGGATTTTGAGTGGCTATTGTGGGTTCGAGAGTTCTGCAATCCGGCCCAAACTCTATCTGGGCCCAGGGCCCGTGCCGAGGAGGTACCTTGCCGAAGACGAATGATCAGTGGCCGAGGTAGCAAGGGGAACGGCTGAGAACTTACCCTGTCCTCGGCATTCCCTAGCTTCAACAGGAAGACCAACACCCTGGTGTAGGCAATCCCCGAACAGCCCCCTCAAGGGGATGTGAACGGAATGGGGCCCAAAGGGAAGCAGGGTGTGAACTCGGACCAAGGAAAGTGCGTCCCACCCCCTTCAGTAAATGCACCTGCCAATACCCAGAGCTGGTTAATGAGAAAAGACGTTTGAGCGGTGCAAACGTCGATCCATGCAACTAATAGAAAGTTAGACGGGACGGTTGATGGGATGGATACAGAAATAAGCTCCTGCCTGACCTACAAGTGGAGGGTCAGGATCAACCAAGACGGACTATATAATAAAAAGGAAGGTGTACCAATGGGGGGGTTGGGAAAAATGGCCAAAAACCAGAGCCTCCCAGCCCACCTCCAGGAGAAAGACTCCAGAGGTGTAGGAAAACTTAAACTGGTACGAACACCGCGAAAAACCCACCGCCTATCGATCAAGGCCTAGCCTTCCAAACCCACGCTCTACAAATGATGTTGTTAGGGGCCTTTTCACGTGCGAACCCGACACTGTTACGGTCCGCCACGAATCGCGTCCTTACAATATATATATATATATATTATATAAGTAGATCTATTTCTAAAAAGTATATTTTTTTTATAAATTCTACAAAGTAATTGTTATTAAAAAGAAGTATTAAATAATAGTTAGCTAAATATATATATTAAGGCTTTTTTTTTAAGAGAGAATATAACAGAGAAATTAGTGTCCGTTTGAGAATAACTTATTTAGTTTTTTTGCTGATTTTTTTTTTTTTGGTTAAAAGTGTGTTATAGTATACTTGTACTTTAAAAAAGCGAAGTTTAAAAAAATTTTATATAAAAGTTAAAAAAAAAAGGAAAAAAAAAAGCTAGCTTTATAAGTTGGTACCAAACACATTTAAAATAGACAAAATAATAAAAAATTTCCTTTAAAAAAAGCTATATATATCACATTACCTTCTTAAACGAGGGTAATCTTACATTAATGATGGGTAGGATATAATAATTTATTGAATGGACAAAATTGTCCATGCTAATGAATTTTATTTTCAAAATTACCCTAATATATTTTTATTAAGCCCTAGCCTCTTTCTCATCAAACTCAAATCCCAGCCTGCAGTTTCTTTAAGACATTCTCCCATCTCCCCATGTGTGTGTGTTAAAATACTTATTATTCTAAAAAAAATCCCAGCCTCCTCTCTCTCTCTCTCTCTCTCTCTCTCTCTCCACTAAGGGATGGTGGAGATTGGAGTATATTCTTGAATTTTAGTTTGTTCTTTGTTTATTTGTTTGGTGAGAAAGTGAAGAAAATGAATAAATTTTGTTTATTTTTTGTGGATCTAAGTTGTTTGGTTGGTGAGAAAGTGTGGGAAACAGAAAGAAAAATGTTTTAATTTTTATGGATTTGAATTATTTGGTTAGTGAGAAAGTGTGATAAAGATTTTTTTTTCCGTTATTTTCTAGATTTTAATTAAAAATTAAAATTTTGTTTAGTTTTGTAAAATGGATATTTTTGGAAATTCAAAAGTAAAAATTGTATTGATCCTGTGAATGTTAGGAGTCAATCAAGCACAGTAAAGTTATATCATTGTAATGAGAATACATGAATCTAACATTACAATAATGTTATATTATTGTAATGTAGCATCATGCAAACCAAATGCCCCCTTAAACTAATGTATGTGTAACAATTTGCACCATACCTTCTATTTGACAGTAAATTTGGATTAAAAAAAGTCACATGAGTCTCACATAACTTTTTGTGGTGTACATTTGTGTTAGAACCTCATTCATTTACCTTTTGTTCATGTGTTTGTTTCTAAAAAGAAAGGTGTTATTTTACTTTTATGCTAGATCCTTATCGAATTTAAAATCTTCCGTTGTTACCATTGCTTGTGACTAATAAAAACATACTACCCTCACTGACTTTTTTCACGTCACATAGTAACATTAAGAACACTAGCATTGAGTGTGCCAAATGACAAAATTTGGCATTTGGCACACCAAACACCAAAAAAACTCTCACCTCAGATGTTCCAAATGCTAAAAGATTTAGCATAGGTGAACGATACCGTTCCAAATTTGGAACGGTACAAACACAAATGCTAAAAAAAAAAAATCTTTTTCTCTCTCCTCTTACATATTTTTTCATCTCAGCCCCATGGGTCTTAGTCTCTTACTCTCTTCCTCTATCACTCCCTCCTCTCTCGCTCTCACCTCCACCTCACCATGCCGCCACCTAGCCACGCCAGCCACCTGCTACGCCACCAATTTGTGTTGGTTTGGTGCTATGGTCATGATTATTTGGTTATAAATTTGCTCTTATTTGTGGTGATATTATAATGCTCAATTTAATAATAATAATAATAATAATAGTATTAAAAAAAGTTATCCAACCCATGGGTCCAACTCGATCCATGTGGGTTAGGTTAGACCCCTGTGATGGGTTGGATTTTTTTTAACCTACCATAATAAGTTGGGTTGAAAAAACTTCCCAACCCGACCCATATACACCCTAATCTTTCTTTTTATTTCCTTGGCATCAAAACAACAAATCATCCATATTTTTATTATTTTAATTCTTATAATATTTTAAAATACATGCTCCCTCCATGGGTTTGGTAGCAAGAGGGAGAACAGCAACTTGGTTTACAAACTCAAAAAATCCTTGTATAGTCTCAAGTAAGCTAGTAGGCAACGGTTCTCTAAACTGTCTACTACTATCATTGGTCATGGTTTCATTCAGTCTAAGTATGATTATTGCATGTTTACCAGAGTACAAGGTGATGTTATCATTGTCATTCTAGTGTATGTAGAAGATATTTTGGTGGCTAGCAACAGTTTACAAGCTATTACAGATTTTAAAGAGTTTCTTCATGATCAATTCGAGCTGAAAGATGTTGGTACTTTAAAGTATTTCTTGGGATTGGAGGTGGTAAGAACTTCCAAAGGCATCAACTTATGCCAGAGGAAGTATGTACTAGATTCGCTTGTAGAAACTGGTCAACTTGCAGTCAAACCAGTGAAGTTACCAATGGAACAAAACCTGAAACCGTCAAACTATCATGGAGAGTTATTGACAGATCCCACATTATAGGAAACTAATTGGAAAGCTGTTGTATCTGACTTTAACCAGACCTGACATAACCTTCAGTGTACATCAGGTTAGTCAGTTCCTTTCACAGCCAAGGTAGCCACATCTTCAAGCAGCTACTAGGGTACTTAAATACTTAAAGGGCACACCTGGCCAAGGATTGTTCTTCTCTACTACTTCTAAGCTACACCTTAAAGGTTATTGTGATTCTAATTGGGCTAGCTGTCCTGATACCAGAAGATCGATCACTGGTTTCTGTGTATTCTTGGGCAATTCTCTCACATCTTGGAAGTCCAAAAAGCAGCACATAGTGTCAAGGTCTTCTACAGAGTCCGAGTATAGATCAATGGCAGCTCTTATGAGTGAATTTGTGTGGATGATTGCCTTGTTTAAGGATCTAGGAGTTGATCGTACTCAGCCTGTCCTTCTCTATTGTGACAGCCAAGCTGTAATCCACATAGCAGCAAATCCTGATTATCATGAGAGAACAAAACACATTGAATTGGATTGCCACTTTGTAAGTGAGAAGATACAAGATAAGGTAGTGAAGACTTTCCATGTTTCAACCAAACATCACCTGGCAGATCTACTCACAAAGCCACTTGGACATCAATAGTTCAATAACCTTCTTCTCAAGATGGGCATAAATAACATTTATATATGCTTCATCTTGAGGGGGAGTGTTGCAAAGATTGAAGACTGCAAGCTGAATGAAAACGACAAGTAGCTTAGCATTAAAGCAGTCTAAACTACCTGCAGCTTAGCAATATGTAACAAGTGTTTAAGTTTACACGTGCTCCACATGTGAGTCTGTTAGTGGTGCTTAGTAGAGTTAGTTATGCAGTTAATAGAGTCAGTTATTCTGTTTGTTAGCTTTTTCTTCTTTCCCTAATCTCAATTATGTCTAAATACGATTATCCCCAATCAATAATATTCACCGAAGCATTATTCATTCTTGGATTTCCTTTTCTGTTTTCAACTAGTATATTAATTGGAACTCTACTAGCATAATTGGTAATTAAATAATCAAATTAACTAATTCAATTAAGACCAATCAATTGGGGTTCGAATTCACTTTCAGATAGAATTCGGATTTTATAATATGGCATCCTATGTAACCTAAGATTCATAAAAATATAAATATGAACCCTGATTTAAATTTTATGAATCGCCATTTGAAGGCATATAGAGAGTATAGCTGTAGCTGAGATGGTTCACATATTGATTTTTGCTAACTAGTTTACATATGGTTGGAATAGGATTTTATTTCAATGGAAATAAATGAAAACATATCTTTTACGTCATACATGTATGCATATGTATTCTCTATTGCACAACATCTTAACCTCACGTAATTGTGGGGGCTACATATTGGGATAGAAAGGGAGGATACATGAGAATGTGATGGCCATAAAATAATTATTGGAAATGGAAGATTCCTTCTCTCCAAACATTACTTTGGAGGACGTGGAAAGCTTTGGTCCATAATTTTTCCACGTGTCGCTTGTTTAGTGGCTCATAAAATTCACATTCATAGCAAAAATCTCGTTAAGGATAAGGTATATATATAACCTCACAATCTCTCCCCCACAGCTTGAAACCTTATCTGCAAGATGGCCATTTCCTCTTATTCAGACTGGTCTTTAGCTTGCATTCACTCTCGCAGTCACAGAAATTCCCACATATTAACTTTGATCCCAACATGCAAAACCCTTCCCTTTTTCCCTGCAATTTCATGCTCAAAAGTCCAAAATTTTCAGTTCAACACCACAGGTTGCTCTTCTCCAATATTAGAAGAGGGCCAAGAGGCCTCTAGCAACTTGCCAGTGATCGAGTTGAATGTACCGTTTCAAGATTCTAAGCAAAACCCAGTACAAGATTCTGCAAAATTAAATGATTTCTTACGTGGGTTATTTGGAAGTCCTCAAACCGAGGATCTTGCTTTCGAGTACTATGAAAAAATGAAAGGAAGCCCAGAATTTAGACCGGAGAAATCAACTTTAAAGCATGTAATCAGGTATTTGTTACGTTCAAAGAAATGGTGTATGATTTTAGTAGTTTGTGATGATTTCAAGAACTACAATGCGTTGCCTGATAGTTCCACTTGTTCAAAATTGATTAGTAGTTGCATTAGAGCTAGAAAATTCAAAATTGTTGAGACTTTGCTTGAAGTTTTCAAATCTAATGGTAAAGTCAGTGTCTTGGCCTTTGGTTCTGCAATTAGAGGCTATAACAAGCTTCATATGTATAGAAGCACCATTGTAGCATTTGGGAAAATGAGATCTGCTGGAGTTGTTCTGGATTCTGAATGTTCATGCCATATTATGGAAGCTTATATGAGACTTGGTGATTCTGATAAAGTGGTTGAATTGTTTTGTGAATTAGAAAGTAGTCAACTAGATTTTTATTCATCACCGTTTTGCACTCGTATATATGGGACTCTAATTGAGTCTCTAGGCAAATCAGGAAGAGCTTTTGAAGCTCTTGAATACTTCAAAGAAATGACAAGGAAAGGAATTTCCAAGGATTCTTCGGTTTACTCTTCTTTGATTTGTTCTTTTGCAAGCTTGCGAGAAGTAAAGGTGGCCGAAGATCTTTTTGAAGAAGGGAAAAGCAAACAAATGTTGAGAGATCCGGGGCTGTACTTAAAACTAGTGTTGATGTATGTGAAAGAAGGACTAATGGAGAAGACACTTGAAATTGTTAAAGCAATGAAAAGTTCAAAGTTAAAAATTTCTGATTGTATATTCTGTGCAATTGTCAATGGCTTCTCAAAGAAAAGAGGATTTCTAGCTGCAGTTAAGGTATATGAAGAGCTAATTTCTCAGGGATGTGAACCAGGACAAGTTACATACTCCTCGATTATAAATGCATATTGTCATCTTGGGCTCTATTCGAAAGCAGAAATGTTATTTTCAGAGATGGAACAAAAGGGGTTTGATAAGTGTGTTGTGGCTTATTCTAGCATGATTGTAATGTATGGCAAAACGGGGAGGCCTAAAGATGCAATGAGGCTTTTGGCCAAGATGAAAGAAAGAGGGTGTGAACCAAATGTTTGGATTTACAATTCTTTGATGGAAATGAATGGAAAGGCCAATAATTTAAGGCAGGTAGAGAAGCTATGGAAGGAGATGAAGCGAAGAAAGGTTGCACCAGATAAGGTTAGTTACACTAGTGTTATTAGTGCTTATAGTAAAGCCAAGGAGTTTGAGACGTGCCTGAGATATTACAATGAGTTTAGGATCAAAGGGGGTGAGATTGACAAGGTCATGGCTGGAATTATGGTTGGAGTTTTTTCAAGGAGTAGTCGGATCGATGAGTTGGTGAAGCTTTTACGGGATATGAAATCTGAAGGAACACGATTAGATGGGAGGCTTTATCGATCATCGATGAATGCATTGAGGGATTCTGGGTTGCAAGTGGAAGCCAAATGGTTGCAGGAGTATTTTGCCAAAATGTACTTAGATTGAAGCACATTTTTCCTTTTTTAAATATTGATTTCTTCTCTTATATATAAATAGTGTATATTAAAATTTTTGTTGTATGATATTGCAATTTTTACCATTGGAACCAGATGAATTGCTACAAAACATTATTTTTCTTAGTTTTGCGGTAATTGATGATTTGTTCTAAAATATGATCATACTGCCCCAATTTCTTTGTATTTGGCAATTGGCATGTGGAATATGTGCTTGATAAAAAAACTGAGAAGCACATGAGAGCGCATAAGGTGATACATCAGTTTATAGCAAAGATTTTATAAAATCTTAATACCCACATGTTTCTCAAAAGGATGATTTACAAAACTATTTTTATTGGAGCTTGTTGGCCCCCAAAATGATATCATGTTGGATATTATCATGCAAGTTATGATGTTTCTATTTCAAAAATAAAAATAAAAAATTTACTATGCGAACATAATCTCCTTGTGTAAGATTTTTTGTTTTGGGAGTTCTATTTTCCTAGTTGATTTGGAAAGATTTTGGATCAAAAATGAAATTTGCAGTTTTTGACAAATGACAATTTGCATGAGCTACATGGATTGTAGATATCCCATTTTGATCTAACCCATAATCGAGGTTCCCAATCCTATGACAAAGAAGACCCGGCCACAACCAAAATTATCAGTATCGTGTCTATTAGTAACTACACTACTGAAGTGGCATACACCAGTGCGTGCATGGTGCATACGACTTAGAGATAAGAACCTTAAAATTGTTCACTTTCCATTTCTACTTAGGGATTTGTTTTGGTCAATTGCCTCTGCTAGATAGAATGTTGCACCAACTCCTCATTTTTTTTTTTTTTTTTTTAAGCTCAAATAGAAATCCTAATCTAATGAACCTAATGTACTATCCCCACCTCTCCATCCAAGACTACTCAAACTTTGGTCCTCAAACCCTACAAGCCTTTAAGACTTGGGGAAGTACTATTCCGCCCAGCGTGGGCGGTGGTGTTGCACCAACTCCTTAAAAGGCCTAAAAGCCTATAAATACCCCCCAGCACCCTCGTTTTCATAAGTTGAAGACAACCCTAAAGTCCATACCGAAACTCTACCGTATTTGCTTTATATTTGTTTTAATTTCCTCCCTTTATAAAGTGATAGGGCATATTCTTTGAGAGTTGGATTTAGTTTTTTGGGGTTTAATGATTAATCATTCGAAAAATAATGGTTAACTCATGGGTTTCAAGTTTCAACTATATCTCATTCGGTCCTTCATTTCCACCTCCTTTAGTCTCCTCTCAAATTAATAATACATTAGTGTTTAATTGCGTGCATATGCATGGGTACACTTAAAAACAATCACAATTTTATATATATATATATATATATATATATAATCTAATTGGATCTAGACTCTTCGGTTTTTACACTCAATAATTCACTTGCCACAAAAATTAAAAAACTAGATAGGACACATGGTGCAAATTTAAACTCCAATTAAAATTCAATTTAGAATCTAATTAAATTTAGAATCTTTAATTTTTGCACCTAATAATTTACTTGACATACAAATTTAAAAACTATATAAAACACGTGGCACAAAATTATACTCCAATTTAAAATTTAATTGAAATTTCTCTCAATTTTGATTATATATATATATATATATATATATTAGTTGTTCAAGTTTTGCTTTTGCACTTCACAACCAACGTACACCATTGTGGAAATCCATTTATGAATTGAAAACTATGGCTCGGCTCCAAAATCCCACCACTAGCTTAAATTTTAATTTTGTTTTATTATTATTATTATTATGTTTTGTTTTTGCTCTCTCCCAAATTTTCTCCATCCAAATCCTTTTTTTTGGATAAGGTCCGCCTTTAGGCCAAGACTTGAGCAAAGGTTTTATACCATTGATGCTATAATATAATTTGCCCATGTCATTGACTCATAGCCAGTTAAATACTTTAATTTTAAATCATAAATGAGGATACTTTTCACCGATATGATACAGTATTCGAGCAACATTAGAATTTTCTTAGGTTAGAACCAATGACAGTCAACCGCCCCGAAGGTCACATTCTGACCTTTAAAAATTTTGAAAAGTCGAAATTAATCACCTGCAAGCTGCACCGACTTTACATTTTTTACACTTAATCTGTGTGCTTTAATTGAAAGCAAACACACCAGCACTCCATGCTGCCCCACTAGAGTTTCATTGTTCAAATTTTTGATTCATTCTAATAATGAACTGGAATACATTGAGAAGGTAAAACATAGACTATTCAATGGAGGCGCTGTAATAGTCTGAATTTTATGAATTCTCCATTGTCAGAAAGATTATGAAGAATAGGTCACATACATGCACAAGAAGAATGTAACAAGGCAATGTGTTTACTTCTATTAGCACTATATATATAGGATACGAGGCTTGTGTTTCTAATCCATCCTACACTTCCCTCTAAACTTCTACTTGATTAGCTCTAATATTTACGTTCTTGGTATTTTGTATTGCATTTCCATAACTGAGCTGGTGCCTCTATCACAGTCAAAACCTTGGTTTTCATCTAAAAGGAACAGAACATGGCTTCTACTCGTACAAGTGTATGCTTGTTTCTTTCTATGTTATTGTTTCTCTCAAATATGCATTGTGAAGCACAACTATCTTCCACATTCTATGACAAAACATGTCCAAATGCACTTAGTAAGATCCGATCAGCTATCAGAACAGCGGTTTCTCGTGAGCGTAGAATGGCAGCATCACTCGTTCGGCTCCATTTCCATGATTGTTTTGTTCAGGTAATTTAAGTTCGCGGAATCATTTTGAGTTTTCACACAAACATAACGTAAGTAAATTTAACATGATAAATATAAATCAATTATTGCAGGGTTGTGATGCATCAATCTTGCTTGATGATGCTCCCTCAATATCGAGCGAGAAAAAGGCAATAAACAATGATCATTCAATTAGAGGATACGAGGTCATTGATGATGCCAAGTCCCAAGTAGAGAGCATTTGTCCTGGCATTGTATCATGTGCAGATATTGTTGCAGTTGCTGCTCGTGATGCATCTGTCGCTGTGAGTACTATTAATTTATAATCATTAGCACTCCTATCACTAAAAGTTTTGTAACTCAATAGCATTATTGATCTCTTTTATAAAGAGAGTCTTGGTTCAAAGCTCCGTGTTCTCTCACTTGTTGTAACATTTGAATTAAAAAATAAAAAATTGAAACATAGACTTATATCAACCTTGCCAATCATCACTAATATTGTTTGTGGTAGCCATAAGCATATGCTGTGTTATGATTAATCTACAAATTACTAATCACAATTTCTTAATATGAAATCAGGTGGGTGGACCAACATGGTCAGTGAAACTTGGAAGAAGAGACTCAACCACCGCAAGCCGTAGCCTAGCTGAGAGCAACCTTCCAAGCTTTAGAGACAGCCTTGACAGGCTAACATCCTTGTTTGGTAGCAAAGGTTTGAGTCAAAGAGACATGGTTGCCCTCTCAGGTTTGAGCCTAAATCTATGACATAATTAAAAAATAATAATAATAATTAATTACTTGCGTCACAATAAGTGCAACATGGTTAACTGAACTGGCTTCATTGAAATGCAGGATCACATACAATTGGCCAAGCAAGATGTGTGACATTCCGTGATAGGATACATAACAATGCAAGTGATATCGATGCAGGCTTTGCTAGCACTAGAAAGCGCAGGTGTTCACTTGATGATGCTAGCAGTGATAATCTAGCGCCCCTTGATTTGGTGACACCCAATTCTTTTGATAATAACTACTTCAAGAATCTCATTCAGAAGAAGGGCCTTCTTCAATCTGATCAAATACTCTTTAGTGGAGGATCCACAGACAGCATTGTTACAGAGTATAGCAAGAGCCCTTCAACTTTCAGTTCTGATTTTGCTGCTGCCATGCTAAAGATGGGAGATATTGATCCTAAGACTGGTTCTGAAGGACAGATTCGAAAGTTTTGCAATGTTGTCAATTAAATTGTCAGCTAATTTGCTTGTTAGTTTTATTCGTTTGGTGTGTCAATTTTTTCCTATTTCATTCTTCTCGAATTAAACAATAAATAGTGGGTGTGTAAAATGAGTTTAACGATTCTCATGGCACCCTACTAGTTCATTATAATTTGTGTAATCATTTTCAAAGTACAAGTGTACATCAGTAGTCATTATTATTCATCTGTTTATAAGCTTTTCAGGAAAAAGTCTTTCTTGTTTTAGATTAGATGGAATGAAAAAATGATTTTGCTCGTAAGAACTATCTCATTATAGGGTGTGCATTCAACCCACCAACCTAACCAAAAGTTAGTGTTTTGTAGAAAAAGCTTAATAAAAATCGCAGGTAGGCCATGGTGTTTTAACTCTCCATGTGGCTGAAATTTACATAAAACAATTTGGAATTCCCCATCATAAACATACAAATTGGTCCAAAGAAAGAGAGCTTGAACCTTGTCGACCAATGAAAATCACATACAAAAATTTAGAAAAAAAAAAAATGAAAATCACAGACAAATTAATCCGGTGATCCTGGAAGGCCAAAATTTTAAATTCACTATGTGGCTGAATTTTTTTTTTTTTTTTTTTTTTTTTGACATCACTACGTGGCTGAATTTTACACTAAACAATTTGATATTTCACATCATAAATTAGTGACATAAAATACATACACAAACTAGGAAGAAAGTTCATGAAAATTAGAATCAATTATTAAATTTGGTTTAATAAAAAAATTTGAAAATTAAAAAGCATGAAAATTAGAATCAATTATTAAATTTGGTTTGGTAAAAAAAATTGAAAATTAAAAAATTAAAAATATCAAAGCAAAAATCAACGCTAGAAGGAGGGCTTGAACCTCCGACCTTGTGGTTAACAGCCACACGCTCTAACCAACTGAGCTATTCCAGCTATATAATACAAATATATAAATTACTTTTAGATTTCTTAAACAATTGCTGTATACACGATTCTAGATATACATGCGACTATTCCCCAGGCTTGAGAGATTCCATTCAGTCATCCTTTGTGGGTCCCACGATCCGGCTATAATAATGCACCTAGGGGAAATACATTACGTAATTACCAACTTAGCCCCCAAAAAAAATAAATTTTCCTATTGTAGTTGAATTGGAACTTCTTTATGCATACAGCGCTCGAAAGTCTATAGGCGAAAAATGGTTGGAACTTCTTAGAAAAATTGAATTATTAAATGTTAATTATCATTTAAAGTTCTGAGAAGTGAGAACAACAATAACAAATTAACAATAAAAGTTGGTTCTTATATAATCTCCCTCTCGTAGGGCATCTCCCTCTCGTAGATACGAGCTTCTCCCTCCCCTAGGATTCTCCTAAGGGCATCTTTTCATTGCTTTCGTTTGGTTTTATTCTTTGATTCTCTTTTCTCTCGTAGTATGGCAGACGATGTATTGGATAGATTGGAAAGTATGAGGTTAACTGCAAAAGAAGAAGACATAATCGTAATTCTGGAGGAAGGAAGACGGGAGGAGATAGAAAGTTGTATGCTGAGCTTGATCGGAAAATTTCTCACGTGTAAACCTTTCAACAAACGGGCGGCAAAGAATACTATCCGTAGAGCTTGGGGGTTAGAAGATGGGTTACAAATTGTGGAGGTTGGAGGAAATTTGTTTCAGTTCAAATTCAAAACAGAGTTTGACCTGGAGCGAATTCTTACAGGAGGACCATGGACTTTTGACAACCAACTACTTATGCTGAAGAGGTGGCAAAAGGGTATGAATTCCAGCAATGTCAAGTTAGAATCTGCTTCTCTTTGGGTTCAAATATGGGGGGCGCCGTTTGATATGTTCTCTCCATCTGTGGCGAGGGTGGTTGGAAGTAGATTGGGTGAGGTGGAGGAGGTTGAGCAACGGCGTAATCAGGACGCCCAAAACTTCTTCATGCGGGTTCGGGTGGCTTTACCAATATCGAAACCTTTACGCAGAGGAGGGTATCTAGCTGGTTCTGATGGTGAACGGGTGTGGGTTACTTTCAAGTATGAGAGGTTACCATTGTTTTGTCATTTTTGTGGCTGTCTTGGTCATGACCTTAGAAACTGTGCTGGGTATTTTACAGCAACAAAGAAGGGGACTTCAGTGCAGGTTCAGTATGGTGACTGGTTGAAAGCAGTAGGTGGACGCCCTAGGTCACCACCCAAAAGAAATAACTCAGGTGCTCCGGAGGCCAATTCTATGGATCATGATCGTGCCGAGGGAGGTTCAGATAAACAGTCGGTTTTGAAGCAGGCTCAGACGGCGGCGGTGAGTCACTTAAGAAACCCTAGTGAGGAGACGTTACATGGAGAAGGAAACAACGATAATCCAGGGATCTCCCCGGATTTTCAGCCAAACTGTCCTGTGTTTCTTGGTAATAATGACGCCATTATGGAAAGGATGGTAACGAAATATGTGGGAAGCGTTACTGAAGAGCAAAATTTGAATTTAAACGTGGACCCAGAGCATGTGGACTCTGCTACAACAAACATTTCCACGGATGGGCCTGTTATTAAGCCCAAACCAAAATGGACACGTATTCCACGTATTGGAGATGGGCCTAAAACAACTGAGGAAAATAAAACACATGCATACGTGGGTAAGAAGAGAACAATGCCACAGCTGGATGGCGATGATTATGAAGGTTTGGCAGCAACACGCATCAAACAGCAGAAGGTGGATGAACAACAGACAAACTTTATTGAAAAATCGGCGAGGGTGGATGCCCACCCTTGCCAGAAGCAATGAGGCTTTTGAGTTGGAACTGCCAAGGGCTTGGGAACCCCTGGACAGTTCGAAGCCTTCGCAATCTTGTGAGGGTGCAAGCTCCTAAAGTATGTTTCCTTATGGAGACGAGATTGGACAGAGACGGTTTTGAGGATTGGTGTGGTGATTTGCCATACCCAAACAAACTTATTGTGAAACAACCTGATACAGGAGGTGGGCTGGCTCTTATTTGGAAGGAGGATGTGAAGTTAGATCTTATTAACTATACGGTGCACCATTTTTTGGTCAGAGTAGTTGAGGTAGATGGCTTTGCTTGGTTTCTAACATGTTTCTATGGGTGGCCAGAGACAAATTATCGAGCTAAATCTTGGGCTTTGCTAAATCATCTCAGGTCCTTTGTAGATGGGCCTTGGTTATGCATTGGTGACTTTAACGCTATTCTTAGCTCTTCAGAAAAACTTAGTCGGCGGCCAGCTCATGCTAAACTTATGGATGATTTCAGAGAGGCACTTGAAATGAATAACCTTGCAGACTTGGGATATCAAGGTTACCCATTTACTTGGAATAATAAAAGGCCTGGTGAAGCAAACACGAAAGAACGACTAGATCGAGCAGTAGCGACTGAAGATTGGAGAGACAAGTTCCCATTGACAACTGTGACCCACCTCTCATCTCATGCATCGGATCATGCACCTACCATTCTTCAAACACGAACTGACAGGAAGTTCCAGAATAGAAGGAACTATGGATTTAAGTTCGAGGAATCTTGGCTTCTCTGGAATGACTGTGAAGAAGTTGTTAAGGACGCCTGGGAGAAAAGTTCTAATGGAGGTTCCGCACTTGCAATTACAAAGAAGAAGATTGAGACATGTGGGGCTGAGGTGCGAACTTGGGGAGCATCGAAAACGCATCCTGATTCAGAGGAAATAAAAAGACTTCAGAAGCGGGTTGAGGAACTCAACTCTGCTGATTGTACCGTGGAGAACAGAGCAGAATTCCTAGAAGTCAGCAAGTGCCTGGATAATCTCTTAAGACAGCAGGAGATTTACTGGCATCAACGATCTCGAATTCCTTGGTTGAAGCATGGTGACAAGAATTCAAAGTTTTTTCATTTTAAAGCTTCACAGCGGAGGCGGAGGAATTTTATACAAGGAATTAGAGACTTAGAAAATAATTGGGTGGAGGAACAGGAGGACATTGCTGATGTGGCGACCAACTACTTTGGGAATTTGTTTAGTGCAGGGGTGTGTGACCAAATTGGAGAATGTCTAAATGCAGTCTCTCACAAGGTTACTGATGATATGCGGCAAACTTTGTCCAATGAATTCACTGCACATGAGATAAAGGAAGCTTTGTTTCAAATGGGACCCACAAAAGCTCCTGGACCCGATGGTATGAATGCCCTTTTCTATCAAAAATTTTGGCACATTGTTGGTGATAATGTAATCTCTGCTGTGTTGGATTTTTTTTAATTCTGGTGTTTTGGTGCTTGAAATAAATCATACCAATATCGTGTTGATTCCCAAGGTAATGGCCCCTGAAAAAATGTCGGATTTTCGACCTATTAGCTTATGCAATGTGATTTATAAAATCATATCAAAGGTGTTGGCTAACAGGTTAAAGCAAGTTCTTCCACATATTATTTCTTCCACTCAAAGTGCTTTTGTTCCGGGTCGTCTTATTACTGACAATGTGTTGGTGGCATGTGAAACCTTACATTCCATGCGTGGGAGGAGGAAAGGAAAAACAGGTTTGCTTGCTCTGAAATTAGACATAAGCAAAGCTTATGATCGAGTGGAATGGGCATTCTTGAAGGGTATTATGGTAAAATTGGGCTTCCCGGATAATTGGATAAATTGGGTGATGACATGTGTGAGTACTCCTACTTTTTCTGTCCTTATTAATGGCAAACCTTTTGGACATATTACTCCATCTAGAGGGCTCCGTCAAGGGGATCCCCTTTCGCCTTATTTGTTTCTCCTATATGCAGAAGGTTTTTCTTCTTTGCTGTTTCAAGCAGAGGTTGAAGGGCGCCTACATGGGGTTTCTATTTGCAAGCGAGCACCAAGAATCTCCCATCTACTTTTTGCTGATGACTCTTTGCTCTTCTGCTAGGCTACCCAAAAGGAAGTTAATGAGGTTAATGGGATCCTACAAATATATGCAAGTGCATCGGGGCAATGCATTAATTTGGAGAAATCATCGGTTTTGTTTAGTAGTAATACACCTGAAACACAAAAGGAGTGGACAAAGGCGACCTTAGGAGTGAAGGAGGTGGAGTACTTTGAATCTTACTTGGGCTTGCCTACTTTTATAGGGCGTGCAAAATACCAGACTTTTGCTTTTATAAAGGATAGAGTCTGGAAAAAACTACAAGGTTGGAAAGGAAAATTACTCTCTAGAGCGGGTAAAGAAGTGTTAATCAAGGCAGTGGCTCAATCCATTCCGACCTACACAATGGGGGTATTCCAGTTACCGGTAAAGCTATGTAATGAACTCAGTGCGATGTGTGCAAGGTTTTGGTGGGGGCAAGTGGAGAATGAAAGGAAGATACATTGGAAGAGTTGGGGAGTGCTATCTCAGGCCAAGAAGGATGGTGGGATGGGCTTTAGGGATCTAAGGGCTTTCAATTTGGCTTTGTTGGCTAAGCAAGGGTGGAGATTGATGCAAAGCCATGACTCTCTTTTATATCAATGCTTCAAATATCGATACTTCCCACGGTGTAATTTTTTGGAGGCTAGTGATTCACCAAATAGCTCTTTTATCTGGAAGAGCTTAATGGCAGCCATGCCTATTTTAAAACAAGGGTGCTGTTGGAGAGTCGGGGATGGGTCCTCAATTAGAGTCATAGAGGACAGATGGATTATAAACTATCCAACCAATAAGGTCCTTCACCCTCCAGAAGAACAGGATTGGGAATGGAGAGTATCTGACCTCATAGATCAGACGTCCAGAAGTTGGGATAGGGAGCTGGTTTGGTCAAAATTTCATAGGGATGACGCTGAAGCGATATGATTCCGCTGAGCCATCGAAATGTTTCGGACTCACTACTTTGGCTTCACACCAAGGATGGTCGGTACTCGGTAAGGTCAGGGTATTATTTGGCTAGACAAATTTTAAGGTCTGATAATTGGGCTGAATGTTCCTCAGGGTGTAGTGGCCGTGATGTGTGGGAGAAGCTGTGGAAGTTGAAGGTTCCGAATAAAATAAAAGTCTATGGGTGGAGGGCTTGTCAAGATATTTTGCCCACAAGGGCAAACTTGGCTCGAAGGAAAATATTGGAAGATGAGCACTGTGAAGTATGCAAGACAGCTCCGGAGACTGGAATTCATGCTTTATGGGAATGTCCGGTGGCCTAGGATGTTTGGTCGGGTAGTTTGGTGAGACTGCAGAAATGTACCCAAGGTTACGATAATGTGTTACAACTTTTTGGGGAGTTACTCAACCGTTTGTCTAGAGAGGAGTTTGAATTATTTTTGACTCTGTCATGGGTTATTTGGAATCAGAGAAACGCCATAATACATGGGGGGAAGATTAAAGATCCTGGACAACTGTGTAAACAAGCAGAGGTTTACCTACTTGAGTACCGTCAAGCACAAGACCAGCTATCAATACCAAGTAGACAGCAGAGTGTGACTCAGTGGCAGGCCCCTCCTATCGATCGCTATAAACTGAACTTTGATGCTGCCATCTTCACGGAATTGGGTTGTTCAGGATTTGGTGCGATTGTTCGGAATGAGCGGGGAGAAGTCATGGCGGCCTTGTCTGTTAAAGGACCTCTGGTTTGGAATAGTGAAGAAGCTGAAGCACTTGCATGTCGAAGAGCAATGGAGTTTGCCATTGATGCTGGCTTTGCTGAATTGATGATTGAAGGAGATAATGTGAATGTTATGAAAGCGGTATGCTCCAACAGTATGGACAAGTCTAGGTTGGGTCATGTTTTCCAGGATATCCAATGTCTTGTACACGGTCTGAGATGGAGTTCTGTCAGTTGTGTTAAGCGGGGTGCTAATGGCGCAGCACATTCCTTAGCTCGCTTTGCTCGTTATGTATCTGAGGAAACAATCTGGTTAGAGGAGTGTCCTCCTCCAGCTAGTGATGCTCTGTACCAAGATTTGTTAAGTTTAAATTGAATGAAAAGTCGGGTCTTTTTTCAAAAAAAAAAAACAATAACAAATTAACAATACAAAACCCAAACCATATTCCATAAACTTGTGGACTGTCTATGAACATATATTATGCAAGCTATCAACCTACAAAAAGAATATATATATATATATATATATATATGATTTGGGTTCAAGTTACATCTGATGTAACTTTAAACAATATTACACCACTCAATATTTTTGAATTTGATGCGAATATTGACAAATCCACTGTTAGATTACATTATTTCGTATATTCTCCATACTTGCAAAATTTCAAGGTGATCAAAGATTAATAGTCATGTCATTAATCAATTGTTAAAATTCAAGTTTTTATAATTTAAAATAATGCATAAAAGATGAATTTATGGATCAAATTGTAAATAACATCCGATGGATATGAAAATTGACATGCATGTTAAGAATATATAGAACATGTAATTCAACAGTTAAATTTTCAAAAGATTAATTCAATAACAAGTTATTAGGTGTTGTAACATTTCTTAGAGTTACACCAGCAGTAACTTGAACCTAACTATATATATATATATATATATAGGCTTCGGATTAGTTCTTAACAAAAAATTTTACACTAATCATAAAAACATGCAGAGTTATATAAAGCATTAATTAGATTAATAGTCAAAATATTTTTATTTCAATACAATGAAATTCTATCCAAACTTAGAATTAAAAAATCTAAGAAAAATTAAATTAACAACTAACCACCTATGATCTGTTGTGAAAATGTTATGGACGTAACACTTCTCTTTACGTAAAAGAGTTAAGAAATTTCAGATTTTTATTTAAAGCATTTAATAGAAATCTGAAATTTAAAAGCATTTAGAAGATTACCAATAAAAGTATTTAAAAGATTTTTTAATTACTCAGTAATTTATTTAAATTTTAAAAATTCATGTTGGATAAATATGAATAAAAATGAAGTTAATTTATGAGTCAAAACGAGTTGATATTAAAACGGACTAATCCATCTTAACACGAAAAACCAGATCAATTTGAATTTATTACAAGGCCGAAGAGGTCTATAGAAAATAGACTCATTTATTATTTGTATCAAAGTGGATAGATTTGCTTTGACATAAACTCATTTACATTACACATCAACCATGAAAAATCATGTCATATAGTGGCGGTTCCAGGAATTTTGTTTAGGGGTGTTATTAAGAAATTTAAATTTAATAAAAAAAGAACTTGAATATATGAGTTATTGACCCAAAAAAAAAGTTTTACAATTTTGAATTGTTACATAATAGTTCATTATGAGTATTTATTGCCAATGTGGATAGCTATGACCATTTTATTTTGTTATGTCTAATATTTTTATTTTTATACAGTTGTTATTATTTATTTGTCATTGTTTTTATAAAAATATTTTAAACTAAATGACTAAACTCAACTTATTGGATCTGTATTAATTAATTAACGCACACAATCACACTTATTCATACAATTTAACCAATCAAATGTTTAAACAATCACTAACTTTACAATTTTTTTTTCTTGAATTTTTCTAACTTTACAACAAAAAGTTATTATAACATAGCAACAATACTCACATGTAACAAACCCTGTTTATTTTCTAATTATTAAATTATATAAAGTTTGTTGAGGCCCATTTTAGTAAAGAAAGAAGAAAAGGGCTAGTGGCAAGAAGAAGCCCAACAATATAACAAAGAGTGAAGAAAGAAGAATTAGCAAAGTGAGGAAAAAAAAATCATTAAGCCCGAGTGGTAGGAATAATGGTCCACAGGCCTACAAAATAGTAAAAAATGTCCCAAAGAAACCAAATAGGCCCAAGGGAGCTTAGAGAAGGAAGTAATAAGCCCATGGGAATTATCAGAAATGGAAAGCAAGCAAAATGGATCGAAGGAGCCCAAAGAAAGGAATTAGTAAATGGGATTGGTGCAAAGGCCAACAAACCCCCAAAAGTAAAAGATATGGTAATTGGGCCAAAGAAGCCCAAAAGATGTAGAAAAAGCCTATGGAAATGTAAAAATGGAATGGGCCAAAGATGCCCAAAGGAATGAAACGGGTCAAGGAAGCCCAAAAGAAGGATATGGGCCAAGGAAGCCCAAGATGGCATGAGAATTAACCCAACAGAAATACTGGGCAACGTGAATTGAATAAAGGAAAGTACATGGCAAGCCCAAAGGAGGTCCAGCAAGTACAAGTCAAGTGGCAACATGGCAAAAGCAATGGAGTGGCGTGGCAGGAATACTAGTTGGCCCACAAACCAACAATAAAGAGAAACAAAGGCTGAATTAAAGAAGAAATGGCCCTTGCCCTAGTAAGACCCAGCCTAGGAAGGATAAAAAATGCAAAGAATAAAGACCCAAACTCACCCACGCCACAAAAGGTTAAAAATAAGCAGTAGGAGTGCGTAGCAAGACCAGACAAACTTACAGGCAATGGCAAACTCATGAACGGCAGATAAACCATGAACTCACATAGGAGTGGAGCACGCATAAGGCTCAGGTACCACCCACTTGTACCCAGCCAATACAAGTGTGATGGGCCATGAGCCAAAGGTAAGAGAGGGTATGGTTTGGTGGTGGGGAGAAGGGAGAAGGGAGAAGTCTATTCTGGGATTCCCGCTCAAACTCTTTTAGGAAAAATGTCCTACTCAGATGACATACCACCCAAAAGAGGGAAAGATGAGTTGGAATCACTATGTGCATGTCAGAGGAGTTAGTAAGAGAGAATACCCAACCCTTATCCGAATAGGGATGCTACGGAGAGAGAAAAAAAAAATCTTTTTTGTCTGGGAATGGAACGTGGCACAGCTAGCACAGAGTAGTGGTGAATGATGATGGCTAAGTAGCCAACAAACCAGTGGGTGGTCTGGGAAGGACACCTACACTAGGCCAAAAGTAGTTGAGGGGTAAAACAGTAAAATTCTTCACGGCAAGAAGTATAAAAAGACCTTAGTTGTGTACAATAAACGAAGGGGAGAACAACAGGAGGCAAGTGGAGAGTAAGTAAAAACAAGTGAGGAAAATAGCAAGAAAGAAAAAATAAAGAAGAATAGAGGAAATATAGGAATAAAAAAGGAAATGGAGAGCAAAGAAAAAAAAGAGTGGATAGAAAGGGAATTGAGGAAGCAAGAGTGTGATAAGGCATGCACTAATAGGCTACTCCCTTCTCTCCCTCTCTACAGCCAACTCTCTAGCAAGATTAAAGAATTTGAAGATAAGCCATTTAGGCCCATACTTTCAAAGTAGGCAATTTTCATGGCAGGATTTCCCTGTGAGATTGCCTACATTGAAGAGTAGTTCCCTTCCTAGATTTAAATCTGTTAAAAAACCAAGCACAACAAACTGGTCCTCCTTTTTCTTTTTTATTGATTAATCAAGCATTGACGTTATTCCTTTTTCTTCATTATTGTCACTAACCTATTTCTGCCGTACTCATATCGTTGTATTTTCCTTACTAAGAAAGTGGTTTAATTATTGTCTCTGGTTGGCAGCAAATATATTCTTCTTGTTTTATTATACTATGCCCTTCTGTTATAACATTTTTGTGACAGCATCTTCTGCCGTGGGTACATGACCAAGATCTTAGTAAAGGGGTCCTAGCTTGCACACAAGCTAGCTTGAGTTAAGTTTCAATTAGGTCAGTCTCGACTCTGCTACCCCATAACTATTAGGCCACAATGTGGCAGGAAGCAATCTAGCCCAGAAGTACAGAAAGGCCCACCACAAAGTTATATTATATCTATACTATACACACAAACATCCACACACATCATTATTCACACAAATAACTTCTTCTTTTTTAGGAAACAGTAATACTTATTAGAACACACGAACACGAAAGTAGTATATAGAATTTTTTAAATAGGCTTATAATATATTATATAACCTGAGTACCACTACAAAAGGATCTAACATTTGTAGTTGTAGCCTAGGATTATAAGAACTGAAACTCTAATAACAAAAAATAAAACACACAATCAATATTAGACACACTCACACACATATAATATAAATTTATAATAAAGAGTAACACTTACAATTCACAAAAATTACTCTTACTCTTAGAGTTAGAAATAGTTATAATGAGAGTGTATAAAATTTAAGTTAGGGTGTGCAAAAATATTTTCAAAAATAAATTAAAGTATTAAACATCAAAAAATAATTTATATATATATATATTTATATATATATATATATATATATTTTTTTTTTTTTTTTGAAGTTAGGGGGTTCATTTGAACCCCCCCTAAACAAAGTGTACTGCCACCCTTGTGACATATGTATATTACATCAAACATTGTCACCCTTAATTATCTGTTGTTATTTCTTTGAAATCAGGGCATGCAGCTTGTTTTCAAAAATGAGACTAGTCTAATAATTAAAGTTTGAACAAATTTTATATACATATATAATTATAAATAAAAGGAAAATTTATAAAAGTGTAATATAAGCTAGAGAAAAGCCACTGAATACATCTTTGATGGGGGCAAAGGGCAGAAATCTTCATCTCAGATTGTCATCCAAGTTAGTGGATTTGCCCACCCATTAATTGGTAGAAACTCAATTTAGATGGAAAAATTTGCTAAATATTACCTAACCAAACTTATTTAGTTATGTAACACTTTTTTGGAACTCAAGTTCCAAGTATTATGTTCCATCAGATTGTCATTATGGTCAGAACTCAAGTCTAGTAAACTCAAGTTTCACTTGGAACTTGAGTTTAACAAACTCGAGTTCCAAAAAAGTGTCACATAACTAAATAACTTTAGCCTGGTACTTTTTTCATAAGTTATTCCTAAAATTATGTTATTTAACAAAAAATGCCAAATTCAGATTCTTCTCTATGAAATCCTAGTATGGCCAGGAAAGGTGGACTTACAAGGAATGCTAACAGAGATTGGATTAGAGGATACACTAGAGCTATTGGGAATACTACGAGCGTTGCAGCGGAGTTGTGGGCCGAGAAAGATGGTTGTGGGTTCTTATTTTGGACAATACCCAGGCCTAAGTGGAATTAAAGATCCTGGGCTCCTAAAGAGCTTTATACTTGTTGTTTGGTGGAGTAGGCTTGGTTCACCGCAGCTATATTGGACTGATTACGAATCAAGTTGTCCACAAAACATGGACCATACAACACATACATATTCATACATACATACATACATACATACATACATATATATATATATATATATATATTGTAAAGAAACAGTAAAGAAATAAAGAAAAAAGGTAAATAGAGACGTCAAGGATCCTCAGAAAATAAAATGATATTTCATTATATTGAGTTTTAATACATTGGGTCCTTCTTTCCACTGGGATATGCCACAAGGTTCAAATAAGTTACAAAGTCACAGACTTAGATAACTCTTTGTAGGCTTCTAAGACTTGTGAGGTTTGAATCCCTTTGAATTCAAGTGTATCCTCTAGTGCTTATCTCAAGATCCCTCACAGTGTTTTCCCTCTTCTCTCATTTTTTGAATTTTAAAGAAGTCTTTCAAAGGTTTTTTTTTGGCTCTAATTAGTTATTGCTAAATGAATTTTGTTGATGGCTTGATCCTCTTTTATAGTACCTTCCTAGGGTTTTTGGTGTGCCATTGATTCCCTCCATTTGCTACCCTAGATACCATAACCAATATTGTGTCAGCAACATTAGTAGCTGGTCCTTTCCTTATTTTCTCACTACATCCTTCTTTTGAGGTTTCTCTTTAAAAAGTTCCCAGCTAAACTTCTTCTTTTGGGGGGTCCTAAAGGCTGACTTTCAATCTACTCTTCCCAAAACTTCTAGATGGACCTTTTCAAACCCCACCTTTTGGCTGCTTCTCCTTTTGTCCTTATCTCTAAATGGGTAGATTCCTTCCTGTCAAGCTGAAAGATCCTCAGCCACATTCCTTCATGGTTCAACTTCTGGCGCTCCTCTAGGTATCAGGCTCCCTTTTATCAAGTGTTGATTCTTAAGTCATTAGCTTTTTTCTGAGTCATAGGCGGCTAATGGGGCATGCCTATCTTCGTTCCTTGTGTCCATAAGCATGCTCTCTTGAGTTGTCCAAATCCCAACTAGCTCTTTTTTGCATTTCCTAAGGATCCCCTTGGTTTTGGCAATTCCAAGGTATCCTAATCCTGTCCCTTTCTGAGCTCCTCGAGAATTCTTCTCACAAAGGCTGGGCTGAGCCCCTCTTTTCCTTTTTCTCCATTTCTAAGGCCCAGGGCTTGCCCTTCCATGGGCTTGGGCTCCTTTTTTTTACTTATTTTAAGTGAGCTTTGGATGGCAAATTGAGCCTTCCTCATCTTGAAGGGCCCTTTAACTTCATATTTTAATACTTGTGATATTTTGGACCTCAACAATGGTATAAACCTCTTAATCTACCAGTTGTTAAGATTGAATTGGAAGCTAAGTTGGTGGTTGATCTGCTGAGCAAAGCTGAAGTGTTGTCTAATGCTATTGATATCATTTAGGCTGACTGTAAAGAAGGACTTAGTCGAAGTCCCATGGTTAAAATCCAACCCTATTACAGGGAAGCCTGCACTAACACTCTTGCTAGAAGAAAATCTCTACTCTCTTAAGATTTTGTTGTTTACTTGGAGCCTCCTTTGGAGGTCTCTTTACTGCTTAGTTTAGATGTTGCTAGTGTTTTGTATAAAAGCTTCAATGGGGCACTTTAGTTTTTGTTAATGAAAAGCCTCTTCTACCCAAAAAAAAAAGAAAAAAAGAAAATGGGTAAATTCCAGATAACTACCGGTTTGAGATAATACTAAACACATCCAAAACAATTAAAAAGCAACAATTTTGGGTTTGTTCACTCCACCTAAAACAAAAGCTGTACAGCCTTTTTTTTCATTTCCAAGAATGAATGTTCAGAAAGGTACCCCACACTCATTTTTTTCCGCCAGCCTAAATGCATTTTGCAAATTCTTTTTAGTGTTTATCCTTTCATTTCC
This sequence comes from Quercus lobata, assembly GCF_001633185.2. Taxonomy (NCBI): domain Eukaryota; kingdom Viridiplantae; phylum Streptophyta; class Magnoliopsida; order Fagales; family Fagaceae; genus Quercus; species Quercus lobata. The sequence continues at coordinate 41,432,535 of NC_044906.1, read as the reverse complement.
ATAAAGATCAAGTTCTTTACCTACCCAAAACTATAACTTAGATGATGATGAAAAAAAAAAAAAACAAGATTACACGCTAGAAGAGTTGAAATTACCAAGCAAAAGAGCCAAGTTGCTAAAAAAAGAACCTACAAAAGAAACCAAAACAAATACTAAATCAACTATTTTTCAAGTAATTTATACTTCTTCCATTACAAGAAGTTTAGCTATATTTTGATATTAAGAACTAATTTGAACCTTTCTTGAATAGAAACCCCCCTTTCTCTTTGCTTAGTCCGATTTTTTTCTTTTTTCTTTTTTTTGAGTGAGAGTTGAAATTCTAACTCTGATGAAGTCTAAAAAGAGCCCTTGAACCAACCGACTTGGGTTCTTTTCCTCTAGTTTATATTAAGAGCCCTTTGTTGCTCTTGGGAAGAGCAAAAATGATGAAAACGTGTTGGACTCAAATGTGAGGATTTTGGCCTGGCGGGAACAGATGGTGCGCTGTACATTTTCTGAACTTGTTGCCTTGGAAATGAAAAAAAAAAATGCTGTGCAAATTTTGTTTTGTGTAGTGAACAAACAGCTTGTATCAGCGCTTGTCTTCTATGACTAAAATGGTTGCTTTTTAATTATCCTAGATGTATTTGGTATTACCTCAAACTCCACGGTAATTATCTGAAATTTAACCAAAGAATAGAAAATATGGGACTAAAGCAGGCTTTTAAGGATTCGAAGCTGTCTCTCAACAAAAAAAAAAAGATTCGAAGCTCAACTGAGTCTAATACATACGCACACACTCAAAGAGACACAGAGACACGCATAATAATACATTAACATTATCCGAGAAAACGATAGATTACAAAACCTGATGAATCACATGATAGAAGAGTACGAATCCCCCCTATACAGAGTAGGGTCTTATTATTCTTGGGACACACTAGGTAAAAGAAAAAGAAAAGACAAACCATATGACATGTTATTCTTGGTTCACACAAACTAAAAGGAGATGATATCATAATCATCTTCTAGCTGATCTCAGATACACACTAACAATGTTTAGTGCAGAAGCATCGGCGGCGGAAGCCCCGGCATTGGCCGCCATGAAAGCCCTCCGTTTGGCAGACAGAAGCACAGTTACTCTTCCTCACACATGGGCCTTTGAAGCGATGGCTCTGTGACTCACATGTCCTAGCTTCGGCTACCATTGGCCCCATCTCTGCTCAAACACCAAAATAATTCCAAACATTTCTTTATTAGTAGTGGTAAGTGTGACAACTATGTATAACTTTCACTTGTACTAACAAATATTTGAAACGATTATAAGAATAAAAGATCCACACTATCTTTTAGCATGATAGCGTGGAAACTACATATTAAACCGGATTATGAGAATGTTTGCCCTTTTATCTTTAATAAGATTGTTAATGCCACATAAAAGCCCTTAATTTATTTTTATTTTTTTTAAGTGATCAAATCCATATGTTGAACATCCAGATTTGGTAAAAAAGTTAAATACAGATGTTCAAATTTGAATTTATTTTGGTAGGGAAAAAAATAGTGAGATCTGGATTAGGATCTCACTTGGTACTACTTTTACACTTGTACAGGATATAAGAGATGTTTGGTAATGTATTTTGAGTTTTAAACCATATTACATATATTTTTAAATTCCTTTTCACTTACACACGATATTACCAAAAAAATACAAACTAATATCATTACCAAAAGAATAATATTTGTGACACATGCCACAATTTACCCTAATAGTGAATTGTGAATAGTAAAAAAGTGAGGTAGATCCACTGACAAATTACGGCACAAATGGTACTTCTTTACGTGACACTGATGACATAGCTCTTACTAAACGGGCCCAAATCTTGAAGACTTGGGATTTCGTGCAACTGACCTTCATCGATATCTAGATTTCTCACCTTTATAATTTGTCATCTTCAAACCCCAAAATCATAATTTATTTTACTATAAATAATTATTTGTCAATTGTCTTGACAAAAATATTCCTAACTGGATTTGAAGGAAATTTTAATTTTAACCATGAAAAAATTTATATCATTGTTTTTTAATGTGTATTTATATTGCTCAATTTTTTTTTTTTTTTTGATACGATATTGCTCAATTTTTAATGTATAACTATATATAACTATAGTCACTATATTCACTACAGTTCTTCAACCCAAAGTTATATATCTAATTTCTTTAAAAAAAAAAAGTTATATATCTAGATTTGAAATTGTCTAAACTTTAATAAAATTGTAAAAATATAGCAATCTTTTTAAAGCGTGTTTTACTTTATTAGATATGGCATAAATAATATATAATCATGTATGTTTCATAAAATCAAAATTAAATTTTTGAAGAAGTAAAATTTTTATTATTAAAATAAAAATTGAGCATATATATTCTAGGAAGTCCCAAATTAAAAAAGAAAAATCATCACACTTACTCTGAGAAACAAGATTTCAAAAGTCTCGTCTTTTTTTTTTTTAAACAGCAGATTAAAAATGTTCTATAAAAGTACTATTTTTGTTTCCTCAAAAAAAAAAACTATTTTGAGTTAAAATAAACTTAAGATAAAAAATTTATCTAAACAGATAATTCATTTTCTTTATTTAAAAAAAAAAGTTCTTATTTTCTTCAAATGATTTATCCTTTCCATTTTATTTTCCCTCAAATCGAGTTTCTTTCACAAACTTTTTGAAAGAAATGGTCATATGCCATCAATGAATTTATGGACCATGTGAAGAAATGACTACGATCAAAATCTCTTTAATGAAGCTTGAGGAGTTGGCTAGACAAGCTTTTCCTCTCCTTTTGTGGGGATAAAGGAACACACTCAAAATATAAACACAGGTCAGAGTTACTTCACAAGTGCCTTGTCAACCATGTTATATGTTATATACTTAACTCTAAGACAGATTTAGAGCTATATATGTGTGTGTGCGTGGGTTATGTAGAAAGTAAATAAGTGTATGAGAAAGAACAACCTGTGGCCACAAGAAGCAGCAGCACGACGAAAACTGTGGAAAACACACGCATCGATCGCTCCATCTCTTTTTCTTCTTCTTCTTCGAAAGTGTGAGAGCTGCTGAGTGCTGTTGCAAGAAAGGCAGCTAAGCAAGGCCTTTAAATAGGCGTTTTTTGTTTCTCAAAAAAGGATGAATATCCTTGGTATTTCACATTTTAATACTTTCATCGTTTCTTTTCTTTTCTTTTCTTTTTAACTATTGTGATTGGAATATTAATTATAAAACAGTCCTAATAATAATTGTTTTTTACTGTTACAGTGTAAACAGAATTTAAAAGTCTATTTTTTTATGATAAAATATTTTGCCAATTAATTTGATTGAAACACACTATTATAATAAATTACTAAATAATTATAATAATAAAAAATGACACATCTCTAACACTGCTTCTTTTTTTTGTTTGATGGACTCTAACATTGCTTTTCATTGAACTCGGAGCAACATATTAATTTTACTTGATAATTTTTATTTTAAAAATTGATTCTAAGTCAAATAAAATACTCCATATCTGTTAAAAATTTAGTTAACTTTGAATATTTAAATTTACATTCCCTTTAAATTTAAAGTTTTACATACAAGTCAACTAAAATTAATTTTTTTTAAAATAGAAATAAAATTATTCTAATACAAAACTAAACTGGTTTTTTCTTTAGTGTTGGGTTTTTTTTTTTTTTTTATCGCTATAAATTATAAATGATGGATAAAAAAATTATCTTTTGAAGTAAAAAAAAATTAAAACAAAAGGTGACAATAAATACGCCTGAATTTGTCATTACCACTCTGTCTGTAGTACTACTTTTTGCTTTATTTTTGATCTGTCATCCACGGCTTTTTGTTCATGGCTGACACTGACACTTTTCTTTTATGTAGATCTAACACGCCATCGCGGTGTGCTTGGCTGCTTGCTTAATTATGGTATTGGATGTGAAATCAATGTGCTGGCCGGTTCTCTGTTTTTACAGACTGGGATAGAAATCCTCAATAATTGTCGGTATAGACTGCACTGTATCACCTAGTTAGCTGAGATCCGAGGTTGTACAAAAATTACTATTTCTCCATTTAAAAATATTACTTTATTTATTATATTATTTCACTTTATAATATAATTAATATCTTAATTTTTATTTTTTCATACAATACAATAAAATAATATAAATCAACACAATAAAATAATAAAACTACACCATAAAATGTTATAAAATAATGCCTTACTTGCAACCGAAAAGAAGAGAGAGAGATGGGTGAATAAAATAATGTCTTTTAAGTTTACAATTGGGCTATGTAACAGCACTAACATTGAGGGTGTAAGAACATTCATAACACTAAAGTCATTTTTTTAGTTATTTGACACCATAAAATTCTACTTTATCTATTTTACTTACTTATTTTATCAAACATCTAGCAGTAGTAGTTGATCTATTTTAACTTTCAACATAATAAAATAATATAAATATCACAATAAAATAATATAAATATCACAATAAAATAATACATCTCACTAAAAAAAAAACACCGCAAACCAATCAATGCACAATCCACAGCCACTGTTAACCAAGAACAATCACCCACAAAAACCTTTCAACCAGCCACATCCACCTCCACCACGACTCCACCAGCAGTAACCTCTATGGGACAACCACAACCCATGGCAAGAAAAAAGAAAAAAAAAATCAAACCACCACCAAACCCAGAACAGATTGGCAATGAAGATGAAGATTTGCGTGAAGATGAAGATTGACGACAAACCACGACACCACCAACCTTGTCAGACTTGCTCCTCCTTACCAAATGGTCATGACTCGGATTCGAAATTTTGTCTTCCGATTCATCTGTGTCAATCTAAGGTTCTGGAATGGTTGAGTCGAACTGATATAGAACTGATAGTTTGAAAGTTTGAGAGAGTTTGATGATTTGAGGAGAAAGGGTGAGAATGAGAGCACAATAGGCAAAATGAGCAAAAAAGAAAAAGAATAAAAAATATATTATTTTAATAGAGGTAGGAATTAAAATAATATTTCTAACTTTTAGCTTCATTTTGGCTTCGTACGGAAGCTTGAAGCTAAAATTTTTTAGCTTTACATACACTGCTGTGGGAGCATTTTTTATGTTTTGGTAAAGCTAAAATAACTATATAGCTATATAGCTTCATTGTTGCTAGTGCTCTAAACACCCTCCAGGTGCTATTTTACAACCACAACCCTAAAAAGCATGCTCCATCTGGGTATGGGTTTCCATAATATTTTACAACCTGTGAATAGTTGAATCTTATATATAGAACCAACAGTTCACTTGGATGTAAAACAAATAATATTTTTTAATTGAAAATATCTAATGTTCTCTCTCTTCATTCACGTATAGCACTCCTCATCTCATTCATTCACTCACTCTTCTCTCCCTCTCTCCTAAGCCGATCAAACAATCTCTGTCCCTCTACCTTTTTTTTTAACTTCATTCTTCACCCAGTTACTCTTTCCCAAGACCAGGGTTGGCCCAAGCATTTTGGAGGTCTAAGGTGAAATCTTTGTGTGGGGGCAAGTTAATCAGGAGGTACTGTTAAGGTTGTACTAATTGGGCCTATGGCCCAATCCGAGGACATTAACTAATCCGAGAATGTCCAGATAAGATTATAAGGGGAAGGAAATAAAGAGAAAAGTAGAGATAATATGAGATAAGTCCAACGAATGTCCAAGGAGAAAAGCCATCTCGGCAACAAGGATCCGAGGTCAGTAAGAGTGCCATCTCATCATGGACTTTCTTCGAAATTACAACACAACTAAGAGTTGGACGTTGGACAGGGGGTAAGAAAGGAGAAGAGCAACAAATATCTTCAAAAAGCTGCTACCTCTGCATTAAATGCCTTCCAACTAATTCTCTAGCCGCATTAATATGGAGGTGATGCCTGAACAATGGTCAAGCAGCCTTACAGCTATTAGTTGATGGTTCTGGGAGGTGTTAGATGGGACAGGAAGGAGTTTCCAGAATCTAACCTACACATGTATGGCAGGGATAATACCAAGATTGTAGTATATAGCATGGGAAGATGTACTAAAAAAGGGATCGGAGAAAAATCAAGCAATTTTTACAATAAGACTGTGAACTCTTGTAATTTTGTTTATCAACAAGACAATATAATATAAGCTCCTTAGGCCACTCCGAGAACAGACTTTCTTATCTTACTTATGTTTAATAGCCTTAAATTAGCAAATTTTATCGTTTTTCTTCTGGAATGGATCTAGTTCTTTCGTCCATGCTCTACAAATTTATTGTTTAGGCTTCTTGGGCTAAAACCCAATCACATATTGCGTCCAATCCAATTTCAGTCCTTACAATTGGTGTCGTCTGTGGGAATAGCTTTATCTATTCTAAAGAAGATTCGGCTACAATGTTCACGATGGAGGAGGCAAGTCCACACCAGGCAGCAGCAAGACCACACCAGGTAGATGTTAATCTATATCAAGCAAATCAAGGGGTTATCAGTATAGCAATCCGCATAGAAGCCTTAAACAGAGAGGAGGTCGTAAGAGAAGTGTTCACACAACTCATACTAGTAAAAGTCAATCTCGAGGGAAAAGCCATGTTTCCCATGCAAAGAATGACAGAGACATGTAACGTGAAATCGACGAGTTGAAGAGGGAATTGCGTCATGCTTGGCGAAGACGTTCATCACCCATCTCCGAACCATCCTCGGAAGAGAGAGATGGTGCTAGTTATCCTACGACGAAGAGCACCACCATAGACGTAGATACAAAAGCCCGCCTTGCAAAGGCTTGGGGAACGATGGAATGAACAAGGCGCTGAGTCAAGTTTCTAAGTCACCCTTCACACGAAACATAGAAGATGCGAGTCTTCCTCGGCGATTTCATCAACCCACGTTCACCATTTATAATGGTCAAACAGACCCAGTAGAACATGTCAGCTATTTCAGTCAAAGGATGGTTGTTCACTCCAAAGATGAGGCTTTGATGTGTAAGGTCTTCCCATCTAGCTTGGGCCCAGTAGCGATGAGATGGAACGGTTTAAAGACGAATTCTATTGACTCCTTTAAGAAACTCACCCGGGCTTTTGGTGCTCGCTTTATTACTTGTAGTAAGGTTCCTCGGCCTTTGGGATCCTTATTATCCATGTCCATGCGGGAGGGTGAGACTCTTAAGGCTTATTCAGATAGATACTGGGAGATGTTTAACGAAATAGAAAGAGATTATGATGACGAAAATATTAGCACTTTTAAGGCTGGGCTTTCAGCTGAGCATGATTTGAGAAAATCTCTAACTGGTAAACCTGTTACCAGTGTACGCCAACTGATGGATCGGATTGACAAGTATAGAAGAGTAGAAGAAGACCAACTGCAGGGAAAAGGAAAGGCTAAGTTGATCCTTCAGGAGAGGAGGGATTTCAGGTCAGACTGGTACAATAATAATCGACCTCAAAAGGACTTTGTTTGGCAGTCAGGATTTGCCAACACCCAGGTGGTTAACGCTGTGTTTTGAGAGTTAGTGCAACAGGTACTGGAGAAGATTAAGAATAAGTCATTTTTCAAATGGCCAAATAAGATGGCAAAAGATCCTATGAGACACAACCAGAACCTTTATTACCACTATCATTAGGATCATGGACACACAACTGAGGATTGCAGAAACTTATAGGACCATTTGGACCAATTAATCCGAGAATGGAAGTTGAAGCAACTCTTGTATCATTCTAGTGGTCGGGTAAGCCAAACAGGCTCGGAGCTTTAGGGAAATGCTTCTTCAAGACTTCCCCTTGGCACAATAAACGTTATTTTTGCCGCCCCGAGGAGGACCGGATCTTGTCCTTCCAAGGTAATGTCGGTATCCCTTTATTCGGCCGAGGAGTCTAGTTCAATGCCTAAGAGAGCCAAGATAGGCGTCCCGTTAGTGTTAGGTTTTTCAGATGAGGACAAAGTTGGAATCATACAGCCCAATGATGATGCTCTAGTGGTTATGCTGAGAATTGATGGGTATGACGTGAAAAGGGTGATAATTGACCAAGGCAGCGCTGTTGACATAATGTACCCTAACTTGTATAGGGGACTAAACTTGAAACCTAAAAACTTAATAGCCTACAGTTCTCCTCTGGTGAGTTTTGAGGGCAAAATGGTCATCCCAAAAGGTCAGATCAGATTACCTGTACAGACCGGCACGGATGTGGTGGAAGTGGACTTCATCGTCGTAGATGTTTTCTCTCCCTACACGGCCATTATGGGCAGACGCTGGCTTCATACCCTGGGGGCCGTCTCCTCTACTCTTCACCAGAAGATGAAGTACCCATCCGGAGACCAGGTTTTAGAGATAGTAAGAAATCAAACTGCAGCCAGACAATGCCTGGTAATGGCTATCCAACATTGGCTTGAGGCGGAGACCTCAACCATCGTTGATAATGGTTTATAGCAATTAGAAACCCCGGCGTTGCCCTTCAATGGTCCAGCCGATGAGGCGAAATGTGAAGATCTAGAAAGGGTAATCGTTGGCGATGATCTAGAGAAGTTCTTTCAGGTTGGAGCTAAACTGCCTTTGTAGAAGGAGTAACTGGTTGAATTCCTCAGAGAAAATGTTGATGTGTTCGCGTGGAGCACATATGAAACCCTGGGTGTAGACCCGAGTTTCATCTGTCATCATCTAAATGTTAACCCTTCCATCACCCTGAAGAGACAGCCACCTCGGCATCTGTCAAAAGAGCACGCAAAGGCTATCAGAAATGAAGTAACCAAGCTCAAGCAGGCAGGGGCTATCAAGAAAGTTTTTTATCCTCAATAGTTAGCCAACACGGTGGTGGTGAAAAAGAAGACTAGGAAATGGCGTGTGTGCGTGGACTTCACAGACCTCAATAAGGCCTGTCCCAAGGACCCTTTCCCCATGTCTTGGATAGACCAATTGGTGGATGCAACAGTCGGTTATCCTCGGATGAGTTTTTTGGACGCCTTCCAAGGATATCACCAAATACCATTAGCATTGGACGATCAATAAAAGATAGCTTTTGTCACTCCCATTGGAAACTATCACTACAAAGTGATGCCCTTTGGTTTGAAAAATGCCGGGTCTACTTATCAACAGATCTAAAATGTTCAAACCACAATTGGGCAGGAACATTGAAGTCTATATCAATGATATGGTTGTAAAGAGCAAAGTGGTGTCTGAGCATGTGGGAGATCTTACGAGCATTTTTGGAATTTTGAGAAAGTACAAGTTATGTCTGAATGCTTCAAAGTGTTCATTTGGTATAGGCTCCGGAAAGTTCATGGGCTACATGGTGACTCACAGGGAAATTGAGGTGAACCCAAATTAGATCAAGGCCATTAACGACTTGTAAGCACCTCGAAACCCTAAGGAGGTCCAGAAACTGACAGGGATGACTGCTGCTTTGAATCGATTTATCTCCAGGTCAGCTGATAGGTGCAGACCCTTTTTCCTTTTACTGCATAAATGGAAAGGATTTGAATGGACCGAGGAGTATGCTGTAGCATTTCAGCAGTTGAAAGAGTACCTATCTCGGCCGCCTATTATGTCTAGTCCTGAGGTGGATGAAGTTCTATTTGCCTACTTGGCGGAGGCCTCTCATGCGGGAAGTTTTGTTTTGATACGAGGAGACAGTGGCATCTAAAGACCAATCTATTATATAAGTAAGTCACTTCATGAAGCCGAGGTGCGGTATTTATCCCTGGAAAAGGTCATCTTGGCAGTAGTGCATGCTACACGAAAACTCCCCCATTATTTCCAGGCGCACACCGTGGTTGTTCTAACTCAATTACCGCTCAAATCCATACTTCGAACTGCGGATTATATCGGGAGAATTGCTAAATGGGGCACGATTCTAGGGGCTTTCGACATTAAATATATGCCTCGTACCTCTGTGAAAGGTCAGGTCCTCGCCGATCTAGTAGCCGAGTTTGCTAAACTTCCAGAAGAAGCAGAGGTGAAGCAACATGGCATGGATAAAAAATTGGTTGGCCTAATCTCCACACAAGACTCCTCATCCTGGAAAGTATATATGGATGAAGCAGCAAACCAACGGGGAGCAGGAGTGGGGCTAGTTCTGGTATCCCCTGAAAAGATCACCATTGAAAAGTCCTTGAGGTTGGGATTCTCGGCTACAAACAACAAAGCGGAATATGAAACTTTGCTGATGGGAATGGCGATGGTCCAGAAAATGGGTGGAAGGGTAGTGGAAATGTTCTCAGATTCAAGACTGGTCATAGGCCAAGTAAAAGGGGAACTGAAAGCCCAAGATACAAGAATGCTAGAATATTTGGGTCAAGTTAGGCGTATACAGACAAAACTTGAATCCTTTGACTTATCACATATCCCCAGAAATGGAAATACCCATGTGGATTCCTTAGCTACCCTTGCCACTTCCTCGGCATAGAATTTTCCCCGAGTGATAATTGTCAAGAATTTATGCATCCCCACCCCCAACGAAGAAAGATTTGCTCAAGATTCATCAAATCAATTTAGGGCCGAGCTGAATAGACCCTATACTGCTATTCCTCGAAAGGGATATATTGCCTGAGGAGAAAGTAGAAGCTGAAAAAATACGAAGGAAAGCTCCTCGGTTTTGGTTGTCCGAGGACCAAAAGTTGTATAAACGTTCGTTTTCTGGGCCATATCTGCTTTGCGTACATCTCGAGACATTAGAATCACTCCTAGAGGAACTACATGAAGGAATCTGCGGAAGCCACACAGGGGAAAGATCCCTATCTCACCGAGCCATTACTCAAGGGTACTGATGGCCAGGTATGCAGAAAGAAGCACAAGAATATGTTAGAAAATGTGACCAATGTCAGAGATTCGCTCCAAACATTTACCAGCCTGGAGGAGTTCTTAATCCTCTTTCCAGCCCTTGGCCTTTTGCTTAATGGGTTTTGGATATTGTAGGCCCTTTCCCTAAAGCACTAGGAAATAAAAAGTATCTGCTGGTCGGTACAGTTTATTTTACCAAGTGGGTCGAAACTGAACTTTTGGCTAATATCAGAGATGTAGATGTCAAAAGATTTATCTAGAAGAATATCGTTACTCGGTTCAAGGTTCCTCATACCCTCATCTCAGGTAATGGCCTTCAATTTTATAGCAAAGCCTTCAGGCAATACTGTTTTGATATGGGGATAAAGAATAGATATTCCACTCCGGCCTATCCTTAAGGAAATGGGTAAGTTGAAGCTGTCAACAAGGTTATAGTGAATGGACTTAAAAAGAGGTTGGACGAGGGAAAGGGAAAATGGGTAAAGGAATTACCACATGTCCTTTGGACGTATCGAATAACGCCTTGACGGTCAACAGGAGAGACCCCTTTCTCAATGACATATGGAGTCGAGGCTGTAATCCCTCTGGAAACAGGTTTCCTGATGTTGAGAACTAATGCATTTACCCTGAACGGTAATGATGAGTTGTTGGAAAAAAGTCTGGACTTGATCGAAGAGCGAAGGGAGAGTGCAATGGTTCAACTAGCTTATTACCAGCATAAGTTTAAGCAAGGTTATGATACCAATGTAAAGCTAAGGTCGTTGGCCGTAGGAGATCTGGTATTGAGGAAAGTTTTGGAAGCCACCAAGAATCCAGCCTGGGGAAAATTGGGGCCTAATTGGGAAGGACCGTATCGGATAACTTCGGTGGCAGGAATAGGTGCATACTATTTGGAAGATCTAGATGAAAAAACTGTACTCCACCCTTAAAATGTAAACAATTTAAAGAGGTATTATTGTTAATAAAATAGTCATATTTAGTTTCTCTTTAATTTATTCTGATCATATATCATGTGTTTCCATATATATCGAAGTATTAAACAGAAACTAAGTTATGTCAGGTTCCTCGGACCACAAACTTAGCGGAAATTAATACCCTATGACATCTATTGAAGTATTAAACAGAAACTAAGTTATGTCAGGTTCCTCAGACCACAAACTTAGTGGAAATTAATACCGTATGACATCAATTGAAGTATTAAACAGAAACTAAATTATGTCAGATTCCTTAGACCACAAATTTAGTGGAAATTAATACCCTATGTCATTTATTGAAGTATTAAACAGAAACTAAGTTATGTCAGGTTCCTCGGACCACAAACTTAGTGGAAATTAATACCTTATGACATCTACTGAAATATTAAATAGAAACTAAGTTATGTCAAGTTCCTCAGACCACAAATTTAGTGGAAATTAATACCCTATGACATCTATTGAAGTATTAAACAGAAATTAAGTTATGTCAGGTTCCTCGGACCACAAATTTAGTGGAAATTAATACCCTATGACATCTATAGAAGTATTAAATAGAAATTAAGTTATGTCAGGTTCCTCGAATCATAAACTTAATGGAAATTAATACCCCTTGCACTGGATTATGATCAAATTTGTAAGCCAAAGTAAAATCCATAAGCATTACTTGAAGCATTTTGAGGTATCATGGACTTGCCTGTTATTTAAATGTTTTGATATTTTCTCAGAGTTGGAAACTTATTAGAATTGATAAATTAAGAGCATGTCTTGATAGTGCTGTGGATTCAACAGTCATGATTTACTCGGATTCTCAGTTAAAATATATAAAACTGTTTTTTCCCTCATATCAGTAAACTTCATTCTTCTATGGCATATGGTTATGTATGAACAAAGAACAAAGAACAAACAAAGTGAAAATTGCATAAATAAAAGATAAAATAATAATAACACATGTAAATTTGGAAAGATGAAATCTACATCTCATTAAAACTTGTCCTAAAAAGGAAAAATAGAATTTCATTACATTGACAACAACTACCCTCTGTAAAAATAAAGAGTTATGGTTTTAACTTTATTTGGAGCTTGCCCTTGGAGGCTTTATCAGCTGCCTCAGGAGGAACAACTTTCTCTTTCTCCTTAGGGACTTTTCCAGCAGGTATGGTGGTTGAAGCTAGAGCCTGCTTGAAACTTTGAGAAGCTGCCCCATCCTGAGGAACCTCTGCAGCCTTGTCCAAAGAGGTATCTTTAGGAACTTCAGGCTCTTTGGATTGCTCCGGCTGATTGGGAGGAAAAGGATCTTGAGTCTAGGCTTCCTCGGCGGTAGCAGCAACTATAGAGACCGTCTCCCCTTGGTTGGGAGGAAGGTTCGAAACTCGTATGGCTTGGGGGAAAAAGATGTTTTCTGGCATTCTCAACTCAAAAGAAGCCTCAACCCCAGCTCAGTTGAGAGCTTCCTCCCAAGTCTGAGCATAGTAGGCACGACATACGGCAGGAACCTCTGCCCGAAGGGTATCCTTGGTCTCGGCTACACCGATGTCATAGCCATGTTGTTCAGCCTCTTCCCTCGCCTTCTCGACCTCTATTCTTGCTTTCTCTACCTCGGCCTTTGCTTTTTCGGCCTGATCCTTGAACCTTTGGGCTTCTTCCAGTTGTTTCTTGAGAGTTGCCATCCATTCCCTGGAAGCAGTCAGTTGATCAGTGACCTCGCACAGGCGCTTCCTCTGGTCCTCGGCTTGCCTTTACGTGCCCTCCAGGGCCGGGTCAGCACTCTTGCGGGCATGCTCCTCATCGACCAGCTTTTTCTTCAATTCAGCATTGCTTTGATCAACAATGGTGAGTGTTTACACAGCTGCTACCTGCCTTTTTCTTTCATCTTCCAGTTGCTAGTAGCATGAATTAGTTATCTCCTCAAGCCTGAAAGTGGCTTAGACAGCCTAAAAGAAAAGGTTTAATACCATAACAAATAAAAAGTATATATCTATATATAATAATTAGGGATAATTATATTTTGCCCACCTATGGTTTGCCTTTAATTCTATGTGCCCACCCGTGGTTTAAATTTTGACACTTTGCCCACCTATGATTCTGACCATGAGTGCTCCGTAACCCACCTCAATGTTTTCCGTTACTCTAACACTAAACAAGTAAAAAACACATCCCAAAACGGATCAAAATTGACTCTCACTCCCAAAACTCACTCGAATTTACAACATGCAATCAAATTTACATCGCAATCAAGCTTTTTATCTCGGGCTGGTCTTTGATTCAACGCCACGTGTACACAAAAACCGTGACACCAACGACATTGAAAGCTCTCACTCTCAGAGAGGAGTAGGTGGCGAAGTTGAGGGAAAACCCACCACCCAGAAAGCGATTCTTATTGCAGATTCAACATGCAAATGCTTCAAAGTTTTGATCTTTCACAAAAATCCCATAAAACACTTTTGCACAGAGAAATAAATAAATAATAGAACTGTTTATTTGTTTGTTTGTTTATAAATAAATTTTGAGATTGTTATTAGCAAATGAAATGAATGAATGAACGACCTTTAAGTCTCTCTGCAACTCTTTCGTTTATATTTGTGCATTAATAACAACACAAAAATTATTCAGATAACGTTTTTATAAAACTCTCCTCCTGTTTTTTCCACCATGAAAATGAGCTTTCATTTTTTTATTATTTATTTTAACTTATGAATTTGTTTTAAGTTTTAATTTAAACCCTTTTTTTATTTTTTATTTTAATTATTTCTTGTGGTAGAGACAGAGACCCTTCTAACGTGATTGAATGATCCACATCTGACTAATATATAAATGAAGTTTTTGGACCCAGGTTTAATACCCACGATCAAAACCCAAGAGCATGCACGATTAAAACCCAAGAGCATGCACGAATCGAAGCCCATTGTAGGATCTGCCACAGCTGAATAGAGGAGCAACTATGTCTTTCTTCCTCAGCTCGGATTTGCCACAGTTGTCTTAAGAGAATGGGAGTGAGTGAGTTTGGTGAGCAAGCCGAGTGGGAGTGAGTGAGTTTTGGGAGTGAGAGTGAGTTTTGATCCGTTTTGGGATGTGCTTTTTACTAACTTGGTGTTAGAGTAACGGAAAATATTGAGGTGGTTTACGAAGCACTCACGGTCAGAATCACAGGAGGGCAAAGTGTCAAAATTTAAACCACGGGTGGGCACATAGAATTAGAGGCAAACCACAGGTGGGCAAAGTGTAATTATCCCTAATAATTATAAGTAAAAAAAAAAGGATTAACATCATACCATGCCCAAATATCTTTTACAATTGAGGAAGACCTCGTTCTTCCTAATATTTCGTAACTCGGACATATCTTTTGGAAGTAACAAGGCCTCCTCCACGACCAAAACAACGTGGCACCCAATGCCCCTGTTGAAGTCCCTAAGTGATGCATCATCTCTCAAGGGCTCACTGCCGAGCATGGGTGCTGGGAGCTAGGCCTGTGACTCTAGAGGCTGAGTGTTCGCTCTCTCCATGCCTCGTTGTGACGCGTGGCTAACTTTTTGCTGCTTCGCAGCTCATTGAGCCTCGTCTTCACGAGTTGGACGACATCTCCCGGTCTCCACCACGTCTTTACCTTTCTGCTCTCTCTTCCTCTTTATATCAGCAAGTTCGGGCCTAGAGGACAAAGATGGCTGAGAAGGAGGGAGAGGAGATTTGGGAGGAGGAGGAGGAGGAAGTTTAGGTTGAGTAGACTCCCCCGATGCACCTCTTCTGGGTTGATCTTCTATCAGTTCCATCAAACTCTTCTGAGGCTTCCTCTGGATGCCCATTTCATCTGATATAATCTCGGGAGATGGTGGCTAGTTGAATACTTCAAATTCGTGCAGGAGTCTGTTAGGTCCACAATACCCTCTGAACCTTTTTCTTCTTCTTCTTCTTCTTTTCTTTCTTCCCCTTCCTCAAGAATGAGCTGGGATGAGGATGCTCCTATTGAAGGAGTAGCCACAAAGAGTGGTTGAGTACGGGGAGTACCTTCAAGAATTAGGACACCCTCTAGAACAACGAACCCTTGGTAGGCAACACTGATATGGTGGAGCCGAGGGTCACGGGCTTTGATTACGTACTTAGGGGCTTGGAATACGAGCGAGAGGGGTGTGTACCCAAGAATTAGGTGGGCTGCTCGGAGTTGACTGTTAGTTTCGTTCACGTACACCTTAGCTTGCAAGATCCTATCTAAGTTCTCTTTGTTGACTAAGCTGAGCTTGGGTTTAGTAGAATTTCTATCTGCAAAATCATTGAATTAGAATAAAATTTTTGTCAAAAACAGGAGTGTTGGAAATATATAAAAAAAAAAAAAAAAAAAAAAAAATGCAAACCAAGACGCACAAATCTATGGTTGTACCCCCACCTGGTTCTCCCTCCTTAGTCGGATAGGGTAGGCCATCGTGCCATTCCCCAGAAAAGATTAAGAAATTCTCCTTTAAGTTTTTGTTTGAAGTGGGAAGACACTGGATTAACCTTACTTTGGGATGCCTCGACTTAAGGTAATACCCCTGTCCCTTCATGTGGTGCAAGCTATATACCCAATTCACATCGTGGTAGGTCAAATTTAGGTTCATTCTCTCATTTAAAACTTCTATACTCTCTAGAACCCTAAACATATTTGGGGCACACTAAGTGAGAGATAGCCTAAAGAACCCAAGGTAATTCCTAGTAATGGTACCCATAGGAATGGTCATCCCTCCTTCTATAAAAGCGATCATGGGAATGACCACCTCTCCTGTTTTTCTAGCACCTACCCACTCCCCCTGAGTAGTGTACCTCATGCCTACTATTGGTGGGATCCTATACTTAGCCCTAAAACTCTCCACACCCTCCTCGGACTCGACTAAACGTTTGAACTTACCCATTTTTTCTAAAAGGCTTTGAAGAAAAATTAACAAATTTAAAACAAAAACTAAGAGGGTTTAAGAAAACTTACAGGTTTAAAAAAGGGGGTCCTTGGACAAATTTCTAGTATTTGTAGACGCATAGGGAGATGAAAGAAGGAGACAAGTTCAATGTATGAGCTCTAGTATTGTATGATTGTTGAAAGTAGGAAAATGAATTGATTTGAAAAGCTACTTATAGCAGTGCAGAAATTACAAGCGGGAAAGTTCCCGCTCATAAAATGAGAAAAATCTTCCACTGTACGATTTACATCCTACCGTTGAATGTGGGGGACAAGGGCGCCGCCAAAATTTAAAGATGGCACGCTCTAGACGCCAAAACGTCAGGGGCGTGCCTTGAGCAGGTGAAAAGACATATAGGAGGTCAAGAATACAGAATAGGACCATAAACAAGATGGGCTGAGGACGTCAAAATCATCCTTTCCTCTTGAGGAGTCGAAAATTAAGATTTTGATGGGCTATTGTGGGGGCTAGTTAATTAGGAGGTACTGTTAAGGCTGTACTAACTGGGCCTATGGTCCAATTCGAGGACATTAGCTAATCCGAGGATGTCCAGATAAGATTATAAGGAGAACGGAATAAAGAGAAAAGTAGAGATAATATGAGATAAGTCCAACGAATGTCCGAGGAGAAAAGCCATCTCGGCAACAAGGGTCCGAGGTCAGTAAGAGTGTCATATCATCATGAACTTTCTTCGAAGTTACATCACAACTAAAAGTTGGACGTTGGACAAAGGGTAAAAAAGGAGAAAAGTAACAAATATCTTCAAAAAGCTGCTACCTCCGCATTAAATGTCTCTCAACTAACTCTCTGGCCGCATTAATGTGGAGGTGATGCCTAAACAGTAGTCAAGCAGTCTTACGGCTACTAGTTGATGGTTTTAGGAGGTGTTGGATGGGACAAGAAGGAGTTCCCAGAATCTAACCTACACGTGTATGGCAGGGATGATATCAAGATTGTAGTATATAGCATGGGAAGATGTACTAAAAAAGGGATTGGAGAAAAAATCAAGCAATTTTTACAATAAGACTGTGAACTCTTGTAACTTTGTTTATCAACAAGACAATATAATATAAGCTCCTTAGGCCACTCTGAGGACAAACTTTCTTATCTTACTTGTGTTTAATAGCATTAAATTAGCAAATTTTATCGTTTTTCTTCTGGAGTAAATCTAGTTCTTTTATCCACATTCTACAAATTTATTGTTTAGGCTTCTTGGGTTAAAACCCAATTCCATATTGGGTCCAATCCAATTTCAGTCCTTACACTTTGAATGGGGTCTTTATTTTATCACTTAAATAATATTTAACTAGCATTTTATATAATAATTTTTTTTTTAATCCATTCTTTTTACTTTTTAATATGATTTTTTTTTTTTGAGAAAATGCTAAAGTTATAACAAATTTTACTACAAACTGGTGTTGTAATGAATGCGATCAATGACATAAGACCTACAAAAATACAATATATATTATAAAATTTACAACATAAGAATTACAAAGATATATTACCAATCACAAATATTCATTCAATAGTTTGTTAAAATTCACCTATCATATTCATTGTCACATTAAATTATAAAAGTTATGAAGACCACTACGCACCCTTAGTGTAGTGATCACTCTACAAGTATAAATTCTTGTGGGGTGTGGGGGGACAATGGCCAAGTTTTAAGTCTCTAGAAAAGAGTTTCGCATACATATATACTTAGATTAAGTTAGAGTAGAATTTTTATCCTGTATAAAATAATTAAATAAATAAAAGTTATGTAATAAAATTTATAGTATTTTTAACATTTTCCTATTTGAATTACTTGTGATTAGTAACACGTCTATTTGTAAGACCTATTTATTTACATTTGTCTTATCTCTATCTCTAGCATTACTTAATTCTTTAAGCCTTCTTAATAGTGAAAAAAAAATATAAACTAAAATGTTTTAATATCTCCCAAAATATATATATATATAAATAAATAAAAAAAAAATTTGCCCCCAAATTTGGGGCCTTCTCTAGTAAGGGGCCCTAGGCAATGGCCTAATTGGCCCAAGCCTAGGGCCGGCCCTGCCCAAGACCAAAGATGGTCATCTCGCCTCTCTCTCCCATCTCAACTATCTCACTTGGTGGCGAAGCTTGAAGGCAATGGCAAAGCTTGAAGATGACAGCAACAGTGGTAGAGCTTGAAGGCGATGGCAGCGATGGCAATGCTTGAATGCAACAGTGGCGGTGGTAGATCTTGAAGGCGACGACGGTGATGGCAAAGTTTGAAGGCGACCTTTTGCTTGCCTGGGTTTATTGTTGTCAACTGTGGCTTTTGCTCGTTGGGGTTTGCTTGTTGTAGGTTGTGGCTTTTGATCACCGAAGTTTGCTGCCATGGGTTGAACTAGTTTTGAGGCTTGGGTTTGAATGGGTTGTGGGTCTGAATGGGTTGTGGTTCTTAGGTTGGTTTTGAAGTTTTGGTGGTGTGTGGTATTGTTTCGATGGTGGGTATAAATTTCGATGGTTGTGGGTTGTTGTTGGTGGTCAAAGGTGATGGGTATTTGGCTGTGATTTGTTCTGTGGATTAGGATTTCACTGGTTTGGAATTGGGATTTCAATTTGGTGTTACAATGGTGGGTTTGGTGTTTTAAAGGTGTTTTAGAGGTGGTAGTGTTGTTATTGCCTGGTTGGTTTGGTGTTTCTGGGTGGTTGGTTCGGTGGTGCTGGTGTAAGTTTGGTTGTTGAGGAGAGACAGAGATGAATAGGTGAGAGAGAAATTAATAAATTTTTATATTATTTGTTTTGTAGTTTATATTATTTTATGGACAAAGTTTAGTTACAAAATTTATTGTAATTTAAGGCTACAACTTTACTCAATATCTTTTTTATTAGAAGTGAATTTCGAAAAATTCACCACTGGATTACATCTTCTTCTTATATCCTCCATACTTACAAAAATTCTAGAAAATTAAAAATCAATAGCTATGTCATCGATAAAATGTTTAAATTGTAAGTTTTTGTAGTTTAAAATTATGCATAAAATATAAGATTATAGATCATATAGTAAATAACATCTGATTGATACAAAATTTGACATATGTATTAAAGTATAAAGAACATGCAATTCAACGGTTAAATTTTCAAAATATGTAATAATATTTATTTTATTGAGTAAGGTTGTAGCCTAAGGCTACAACCAATTTTGTAGCTAAAGTTTGTCCTTATTTTATTGGGTTGTATGTAAAAATAAGAACTGGATGTAAGGTGAGTTGTAAAATGAGATGGTAAAATAAATAAAGTAGGTTTTGAGGATGAAAAATAAACACTATTTTACATCCTCGGATGCTAATGCTTTAATGTTTTAGATATACAACCCAGGGTGTTGCATGTTTTGGGGCACATAAGGTGTAAAATAGCCATTGGGGGTGTAAACACCCCCCCCCCCCCAAGTTGCTATTTTAGCAACTCACAAGCTCAAACACACCATCATCCTAGGGTGTATTGCTAAAAACTTATACCAACTGTGAGTAGTCGGATTTTCTTAAAAAATAACTATAAATCCGAAACTATATTATTAGTTAGGCAACGTTTCAAACTATTTTCGTTTCTAACAATTCGAGTCCAGAGGACTCGATTTTGCCATTTGAAAATGCGCTTGAAAATCGAGTGTGAGAAACTCGAGTTTGAAAATCGAGTGTCTCACACTCGATTTCCAAGTGCATTTTCAAATGGCAAAATCGAGTCCTCTGGACTCGAATTGTTAGAAACGAAAATAGTTTAAAACGTTGTCTTACTAATAAAATAGTTTGAGGGATTTGATTTTTTTTTTTTAAAAAAAAAATCCATTTGCAGTCAATTCTTATTTATAAAACCTATTGTACGTGGGGATGTAAACTTATTTTTCATTATTTTATTCATCTATCTCTTTTCCAAAAAAAAAAAACTCATCTCTCTACTTTCTATCACTTTCTCTCTCTCTCAAACTCTCTATTCTCTTCGGGCCAAAGCTCGTAGACCACCAAGGTTCAAGCTTGCTCTACCACTTACCAAGCCTCCATGGTTGTGGTTCACCTTGAGCTCACACTCTTCCTCCTTTAGATTCCTCTATCTCAAAATCTCATCTCCTTTCCAAATCCTAAAATCAATCTGACCACCATAGCTGCCACCTTATTTTCTTTTATTTTTCTGCTCAAAGCTCCCTCCTTTTTTTCTTATCCGTGGGTTTGGTATTTGGTTTGAGATTTGAGAAGTGGTTATGATTGTGGTGGTGCCTGTATGTTTTGGCTTGGTCATGAGTTTGGGGTTTGGGTTTGAATCGATGGCTTTGGTGGTGGGTGGTGTGATTAGGTTGCTCGATGGTGTTGGTACATGGTGGGAGGTGCATTAGGTTGCTCGGCAGTGGCTGTTGATGGCCAAAGGAGAGAAGGGAAAAGACCATTTTTTTTTTTTTTTAAAGAAAAGGAATAGACCGAAATTTGAGAGAGGAGAGATAGACTGTTTTTTTTAATATTATTTTATTGTGTAGTTAATATTATTTTAATGGGTTAGATGTAAAAATAAAAACTTGGATATTAGGTTTATTGTTAAGTAGGTTGGTATAATAGATAAAATAACTTTTTAGATGGTAAAATAGAGGTTGATGTGCATCCCCAAATGTTAGTGCTCTTTATCTTCCTAGCTCTCCCCATCTGGTCCACTAACAACAATGAGCATCAACATCAACCATCAGTTGTAAAAGCATGTTATTTTAACATATCAAAAAACATACTTTATTATTTTAGCACATTATTTTATAATACACCATACAAGCATACATCACATGTGTCTATTCTTTGACTCAATACATTAAAATAATATATACAACACATTAAAATAATATTAACCCAAAAATCAGCCAATATACAAAACACAACCTAGTGGCAATGGCCACCAGCCAAGAACCAAAAACCATCGCGCAATTAGCGGCCACCAATCAACAACCACCACCACAATCACTGCATTCTCCAGGGCACTGTCTACAAGAGAGAGAGAGAGAGGGCAATAGACAAAAAGAGAAGGAAAAAGAAGAAGAAGAAGAAGAAAAAGATAAAGAGAAGAGAGAAATAAATTAAAAACATGTTTTTTTTTTTTCCCTTTTACCACATAGGTCCGTATGCTTCTACTAATAGAAGCGTATAGATAGAAATGCTAAATCTTTTTAGCATATGAGACATGGGTTTTTTTGGTTTTTGGCGTGTCAAATGCTAAAAATTTAGTGTTTGGCACACCTGATGCCAATGCTCTAAGAAAATTACTAGAAAAATAAATAGATATAATTGCAGTCTCCTTTAGACAATTGGTAAATAATTTATCATAGCAATTTTTTTTTGGAAAAGCACAAATTATGAATATTAGAGATCCAGTTGTTGAAGAATGAAGAGTCGAATTGCATGAACTCTAACTCTTCAAGATCTAATTCATCAACGATTCAACATAATCTTTGAGTATGGCAGATTTCTTTTTGGTTTTTAATTCCTTTACCGTCACTTCATTTAATCTCACTAATAATTTATTTTTCTTTTAGTTAGATAATAGAGGAGGAGGTGGTGGCATTCGAATCACAAATATGAAACAACGAAAAAAGTGTTCAACAGAAAGTGTCATTAAGAAAATGTGATACAAGACCACTTTCACAAAATTCAACAAACCCTAAAATACACCTAAACAACTCTTTCATAAGAGCATTCACATCACGTGTGTAATAGAAAAATTTGTAGAATTTACACAATTTTATCTAAAATTGACCCACATCAGTCCATGTATAATTGTGTAAATTTACATAATTGTGTAAATTTACAAGTTGTTACAATAACCGTGTAAATTTACACTTACACTATTTATTTTGTATTTAGTTATTTATTCTTTTTTTACATATCTCAAAGATGAAGGAAGAGGGTAGATGATGGTTGTTGTGTGTGAAGAAAGAGAAACAATTTTAAAAATTAAGAAAAATTGATATTTTAATTAAATATACTATAAAATAGATAATCTGACATAAGGTGTTTTAGAAAATAAGTGTGTAAAATAAAAATAAAAAATAAAAAAGTATATTCTTATACTAAAACTAGCCTCTCAGAGGCTATTTTATTTTATTTTTGTAAAAGTTAATAATTTGTATCTATTATAATTTAGAAATAAATTTATTTATTTTTCAAATAAATAAAATAATAAACTTTAAAAAAAAAACAACAACTATAATTCTTTTTTAAATATGAAAAAAAAATCTTAAATTTTTAGTGTGCTCTTTTTGAATTCAAAAAGAAGTTTGTTATTGAGTTAAAACTTAAAAGAAGAGGATATCTTATATATTTTATTGATAAACGGGAACTTTTGCCGGATCTTATCTCTAAACTTTGGCGAATAGAAAATCAAAGTTGTGGTGTGGTACAACTGTACACAAGATGTGAACACAGAATTATGGCATCCGATTTCTTTTGCTACACGAAACCAATAAAAAAAAAAAAAAAATCAAATCAAATACATAACCAAGTGAGTAAATCAATTCTACTTCAATGGGATGGGAATAGATCATTACTTTCACAGACTTTAATAAGCTACAAATAACAAAACTGATAGTCCAATAGTAGAATTGGTGATGATGTCCATTTTCCACCGCCAATTATAAATCTAGCTTTTAAAAAGAAAAAACGAAACTTTATCGACAACTTTATCAATCTTTTTTTTAATTAAAGGTTTTGGTTTGTCTTTATATTTATACTGTCGGTAATACTCCACAAGCCGTTTTCAATGTAGTCAGGCTGATTTGAAGGGCCTTCACTAACGGAGTAATACGTAAAGTCTTATTTCTTAGAAAAAAAAAAAAAAAAAATTGTCGGTAATGGTTTTAAAAAAACGTTCCACGTGTTATTAAAAATAAAAATAAAAATAAAAATAAAAAAAACGTTCCACAAAAGTACGAGAGCCATTACCGACGACAATTGGCACTTTTTTCTGGAACGTTACATTCAGTGAAATTAGGATCATACATGTGTACTCAAGCTCAGGTGTGGTCAGAAATATGAGTTTTATATTCACTATTGAGCATCCATTCCACAAAGTCTTCTTGTAAGAAATGAAGAACTAGGTAGATAATGAAAAAGCAATGGTTAATGTAAGAAGAATTTTAATTTTTCCTTACATGATTCGTAGAGTCATAATCATTTGCATTATTATTACTTTAACAAAAGCCAATCAATTATCAGTTATCACATGCGATTAGATGGTGCGCAGTGTTCAAAGATCTTAAAAGAGAAAAAGTTTATGATCTAATGCCTATTATTCCGCCTCTTTGGTTTTGGTTGTTTTAGACTTTTTAGACTTTTATGACCTGTTTGGAAGTTTAGAGTAGGAGAAAAGTAAAGAGGAATGATTCCTCTCCATTTTGTTTGGATGTTTTTAAAGTTAATAAGGAGGAAGGGAGTAATTAGCCCTTATCCTTGTTTGGATATTATAAAAATTAGGATACAGAGGAGAGGAAATGATTAAAATAGACAAATTTACCCATATTTAAAAATGGATTTGCAACATTAGTCTATTATTAATTTAGAAAAGGTAAATTGAGAAATTTATCTAGTCAATAATTTATCTATTCTACTCTCCTTCCAAATCTCTTCAATTTGGGGGAATTAAAAATGAGGGGTTAGAGGTGGTTGAAACTTCTCCAAACTCCTCCCCCTCATTCCTTAAAAAACTTCCAAATAAGGTAATTGAATTACTCTCTCTCCCTTTACTCTACTTCCCCTCCTTTTTTAAACTTCCAAACAGACCATTAGATTCAGGAATCAAATACCGAATTGCCCTACTTACATTTAAAAGAATAATAATTAATAGTAGCACATGGGTGAAAAAAGAAAAATACGTGGGGAAAGTATGGGTGAGTTGAGAATATGATCAAATAACAACAAACAATTCTTACTCTAGCGGTGTGTTTGGATGACATGATTTGGGCATTTAAATTTAGATTTGGATGATTAAAATCCAAATAACTTATTTGGGAAGTTTAAAAAAAGGACAAGAATTTAGATTTGACAAATCCACCAATAATTTTAAACCTTTAAAATACTTAGATTTGAAATAACTCCTAAAATCAATGGATTTGAAATTCCTTGATTTCAAATTTATTAATTTAAAATCCAAATTCAAATCCAAATTCCCAAATGCAACCTAAATGTTTTGAGGTGTTGATTAGAATCAATCGTATGTATTTTTTTTGTTTTGTCATTTTATTCTATCATATTCATACTATATGTTATTTCAACAATTGTTGTCATTTTTTTTTACCACTTCTAGCATTATTTTATTTTTCTTCCCTCCACTTGAATTTAGTCATTCTTTCTCTTACTAAAAAAAGCAACAAAAAACAAAACAAAAACAAATCTCTCTTAAGGGCCTGATTGGTAGGAGGATTTTTGTTTTTATTTTCAAAACAGTATAAAAACATTTTTCAAAAAATTGAACTTGAAACTAGTTTTCAGATAATAATTTTTATATTATAAGTGTTTGGCTCCCACTTTTAAGAACAATTTTCAAAATACTAAAAACAAAAAATAATTGTTTGGGAGACCATTTCTATTTTTGAGATTTTAAAATATATATATATATATATTTACAAAAAGTAACGTGTAGAATCTGTAGATTACTTTTTTTTTTTTTTGTGGAGAATGATAAGAGAATAAAGCTTATCATGTATTTTTTTTAATGATATTTTTCAAATGTGAAGTGTGAAAATTCTTTTTGTAATAAAGATAAGCTCCTTAATTTAAGAGGTAAAAGAGTTTGGATAAATATGTGGGGTCCATTGTTTTCAATTTATTTACAACTATGTCATTAAAAACATTTTCTGTATCCTGAAAACACCCCTTAGCCGTTTTCAAAATCTTGTTCTAAACTAGGAAAATAGGATACAGTTTTTTGAAAATTGTATTTAGAAAATACTAAATAGTAGTCAAACAATAAATTCAAGTGTGAGACCACCATTTTATCAATGATAAAACAAAAAACTATATTTAAATACTCTTACCAAATAGACCTAAGAAAACCAATTCAAGTGACTTTTAATAAAGCCAGTGCAAGTGTACATCCTTCCAACCTCCTCTGTCTCTCATGTGCCCACTGCCCACTGCCCACTGCCCACTACCACGTCCCTCCATCTCTTCAACACCATCAAAATCACTAGCTAGTGGATTTTCATTGGTGAAAATATAGATATTTTTCAGCAACCAAACATAAAAAATTATTTCGAGGACCCTGCTAAACAACAAGATAACACAAACAATTCTTCTCAAAAAAAAAAACACATACACACAGACACATACACACAGACACAGACACAGACACAAAAACAATCAAAATTAAAGTTGGTTTGGTGAAGTTGGGCCTTGATGATGTATATGATGGAAGAAAACAATCTGCATCAGAAAAGACCTTAAAGAATGGTTCTTTAATTATAAACACTAGGCGAGGAAGCCTTAAAAAGGGTGCTAAGGAAGTGAGGGTGGTAATAGCGCTACAATTCGGCCCTGAAGAGATTGGCTGGATGCACTACAACTAGACCAATTCAGCCTCTTGAAACTGAAAGTAGGCCCAGACAGCCCAAAATTGAAATTGGTTACTTGCCCCCAATTTGTGATTAGTGGCCTCTCCTAAATACATCTGAAGTACTTTAAAAAAGTTGTTAAATATTTTTGAATTGTGCCACTAGCTAGTAAAGACCAGAAAATCAGTAGCAAACCAACTTATTTATAAGTTGGTTGTCATTATGCTAAATATTTTAGTTTTTACTACAACTATAGAACAAGCATTCAAGCATTAATATTAACTAGTTTGTAACTCCATGCATATGCATGAATATACTTAAAAATATACAATAAAATACATAATATAACTCCTATATATATAATTTAAATACTATTGATAGTTATTTTTATATTTTGTTAACTCTTTAAAAAATTTTGTAAGGATATTATTAGGTATAAAATGTAAATTGTCCATTTTTTTTTATAATTATTGTGAAGCACTTTTTTTATTTTTTATAATTCATTTATTCTAGACTTTTTGTACTTAATAACTCATTTAGATTAATATTTATGATGTGGTCCCACATTTGATTCTAAAATTAAGAAATAAAACTCTTTAAGAATAAATAATTTAGGACACATGGCGCAAAATTGGAACTCTAATTTGGAATTCTAATTTGAGTTTCTCTAAACTTCACCTATAGATATATAGATTATCAAAAGTAAGTTTGCAACTCTCAAAAAAAAAAAAAAAAAAAATTTAACAAATCTTTTATCTTGTATAGTAAAAAGGAAAATTGCTATATAATTTATATCATTTTGCAGTTATAATGCATATAATCTGGGAAGAGAAACCGAACAAAATCCATCTAGACTACTTGATTAATTGCTAAAAATGTCTTTAGTATTGAACTACCGTATAAAATTCTTCATTGAATGCAATCTGACATTTGTTTCCAAATAGAAGGCCATAATCTATTGTTGATACAAAGTGTTAGAAGTATTGGTTAAATGATTAAAGTTACCATATCTCAATAGTTAAAAATTTTGGGACAATCATTAATTTAATATGGTATCAGAACTAGAATACTCAATTAACCTAACTGATTGATTCTCTTATAAAAAAAAAAAAAAAAAAAAAAAAAAAAGTCCTAGCTAATTTTCTTGCTAAAGTTATGAATTGTAATGAAATCAGAGAGGCTTTCACATTAGAACAATTTCCTTAGAATATAGATTTTTCCTATAGTCGTTTCATATTTCTTGGGAGCCTTAAAGAAAGTTGTTCTAACTATTTCTAGAATATAAATTTTCCCTATAGTCGTTTCATATTTCTTATAAAACAAAGTTTATTGGCATCTTGGTCTAATAATAAAGTACATAATCATTAGAAACGAACCTTATAAGTCGAAACTCAAAAAAGAAAAAAATACCAGCCATATTTGGCTCTCAAACCATATAAAAGACAATTAAAAGTAACCCTGTGAAACCATGATTCCATTTATACATCCCCTCTAAAAAAAAAAAAAAATCCCTAGATATAACTAAATCTAATTTTGAAGATGCCAATTAATTCAAAGAAAGAATGGCTATTCTAGGAAATAATAAATTTGAGCATAAAATAAATGTTTCATGTCACATATTGACATTGTCATGGCTGGCCGAAATGAGTGACTGAATTGCACCTGAAAGGTTGGTCATGGCCGCTACAAGACTGGTCATTCCTTGGCTGTTCACTTCATTTTGCTTTTCTTCAATCTGAAGCCTTCGTTGTTCAAGTTCCATTACTTCTTGGTGCCTCTTCTCTTTCTTCTCCTCACAGTCTCGAAATGTTTGGGCCAATACCGATGCGCTACGCATTATGGTCGAACCAATGCTTCTTCTTCTAACTTTCCTGCGTTTTGAACTGGAGTCATGCATTTCACTCGACTCTGTCTCGGACGAGTCTGACTCTTCTAGAATCAAACAATATTTTGATAATGATCAGAAACATAAAGTGTGATTCAAAAACCTAATAGGCTTTGGGATGAGTTAAATAACTATGTACTTCGCCTAATTCAGAAAGCAGCAATCTGCGCTCACACACCAAATTTGACAATATTTTTGACACTTGTTATGTTGCAAGTTTGTACTGGTTCTTATCTAAAAGCCTACTATTAACATCACTTTTTTACATATCATTACCAATCTGTCACATTAGTAGGAGTCCAATTATTTGTGCTTATAAACTTTCTCATTCAAAAAGTAATATTGCCAATGTACATTTTTTTTTGGGAAAAAAAAATTAGGACCACTACAACCAGTTTTACATTCATTTTCACAACTATCTAATATAGCTGACAGTAAATTGTGGATTTATATAAAAGTGACAGACTATTAATCACAGTCACAGTCACAGTCTGTCACATAGGATAGTTATGAAAATAAATATAGTTATGAAAATAAATATGAAACTTCTTATTTAATTTTATTCTATAATTCTTTTGATAATAAGTTGAATTACATTCCAATTTCTAAATAAACAAGATAGGTTTAACAAACTTAGCAAACAAAAAAAATATTAACAGGTACATGATGGATGAATGATAATGTAAATTTCAAATGATTTTGTTAACTGATACCCTAAATGTTTTTATTTAGGAAATACTTTTTAAAAAATTTGTGAAAAATTAAAATTAAAAACAAAAGGAATTTTTTAAAAATAATTATTTATATTTACTATAAATGTAATATCAAAACTTTCTTAAAATAACTTACTAACAAATATCATAAAAACACCATACCCTAACTTAAACGTTAAAATTTTTTTTTAATAGAGTTTCAACTTATGACGTTCACTCACTCCAGATCTCTTATACCACCATTAATAATTTTACCAGCTAAACTAATTGGAATCCACTAAATTAAATTTTTAAGTATTTAAACAAAAAAAGATTTCCACAATCTCATTAACTTGAAAAAATATATATAAATTAATTTTTTCAATAGCATACAAACATAATATACGAAGTTGCATTCTAATTAGATTTTTGGTACTAGTTAGAGACTGTAAATCTATTGGTACTTTTTCACCCAAAAAAAAAAAAAAATCTATTGGTACTTTCTAGTACATCTGTAAAAAGATAAGTATTGGATACCATGTGAGCATATGCTGTTGCCAGTGGGTCAGTACATGTAAGGCACTACGAGTCTATGAGGCAATGACTCTCTAGACCTTAGTCCACAATTTTTGTGTTTTATTTTTTTGGGTATTTTCCTACGACATACTCAACCCATGAGACTTGCACTTTTTACTTAAGAAAATTCATATTAAGTCACATATGTTAACTACGGTTAGATACAATGTTTCTCTATCTAAAGAACGTTGTTGGATGAATTATTGAACCCATGAGCAGTGGTGGAACCACGTGGAGATTGGGGGAAAGAAAGGGGGGGCTTAGAAATTCAATAATATTGGTGGGTCATTTCAATAAAATATTATGTGCCTTTATTTTGTCAATATATAAGTAACAGAAAAATTATAACTTTACATTGTATTATCAATGTAAATCTTATATTATAGACTAAATAAATATGTATAATGGTATCAAAAAAACAAAGGTACAATATTATACACATGTGCAAAAAGTATACAACATTCTACATATTTGTTTGGTCTAATCTATAATGTAAATCATAGATGGTTAGTATAATGTAAACTAAGAATTTTCTAAAGTAACATATATGCCACAAAGAAATGAAATCAAGTTAGTTAATAAATTTTGAACATGCATTTAAATTTCCTATTTAATTCTTACTTTTTTTTTCCATTTATCACTCAATTTCAAACC
The DNA here is from genome assembly GCF_001633185.2 of Quercus lobata. NCBI lineage: Eukaryota > Viridiplantae > Streptophyta > Magnoliopsida > Fagales > Fagaceae > Quercus > Quercus lobata. The sequence goes on along the minus strand of NC_044906.1, from coordinate 41,402,508 downwards.
TTTATCTATCAACAGATGATTGAAATTCATAATTGGATGGAGATAATACTATGAATAGTAAGAAATGCAAATTAAAGTGGCGCAGAACGGTTTTAATGTTCTTGTATTCCTAAGTATTTATACTCCTCAATATTTTATCTGAATTACTTGTACAAATGTATAAAACTATTATTATACATACTTGATCAAAATAATATGATTAGTCTTTGGTCATACTTATTTTAACTGTATAAATTTTCTTTAAACTTCAAAAAAAATCACAAAAAAGTCATGAGCTAGTGTTAAACACAGTGGTCTGCATGATTGTGTACCCCAGCTCCTTTCTGAAACCAATTTAAATACTAATCTGAAATCTCATTACTTCTCGAATATCCGTGCACTAAAGATTCCACTCTATATATCCTACACCGTAGACTCCACAAAGATTCCATGGAACTGAAAATTGTACCAATATCTAACACTTTACTATTGAAAAATAATAATCCAACGGTTCACATATTCATGCAAAAAAGTAATGCTCGTACTATAGCATAAGACAATGGATTATTAATAAATGTGACAGAGCTTTCAAACCCTGCAACTTTGACCAAACAAATAAACAAATATATTTTTTTTTTTAGAAAGCAAACACAAAAAGAAAAGCTCTTTCACCTGGGGCATTTCTGCAGTACCTGAAACCACCGGAGGAACTGTCGCCTCAGTCGCCGGAGCTGGAGAACGAGCAAAAGAAACTACTGGCTCTGCTGGTTGTGTACTTGTTTGTGAATATCTTCTTTGTAAGACTTGGTCGAGGGCTTGAAAGACTTCAAAGGACATATTAGAGGGCAAGTTTCGATCTTTTCTATGTTGCTTCTCTAAGTCCCAATAAGATGGGAACGATTCGTTAGAGGAGTTGGATTTGGACTCGTAGTCTCGGACTTTTTTATATTCTCTGAGGAGGTTGTCCCATTTGTCATTGCACTGGGTTTGGCTCCTCAAACACCCATGGTTCCAGCAATAGTTCTCGACCCACTTCCACCTGAGCTCGCTTCCGGGTTTGCATGGTGGTTTGGTCGGATCAGGTGTTGTTTGGGTGGGTTTGACTCGGCGTTCTTCGTCTAGCTTCTTTGCAGTGATTAGAATGAGTGTTTCTTGGATTGTCCAGTTGCCTTTGCGGTGCTCTCGGATTACGGGTGATGAAGAAGTGGTGGTGATGGGTGATTTGAGTGGTGGTATGTTTGATGGTTTTAATGTTTTGGGAGGATCAGACATGGCTTTGGCATCACAATCAGAGAGAGAGAAGAAGAGATACAGAGAGCGACGTTTTCTTGCAATTTATATTGTTTGACGATTGTGGGGGACCAGGGTCTGGATGGAGTAAACCTGTTAAAATGTGATTACAGTGTAGGGACGAAGTACATTGAACAATTCTACATAAGGGCTATTCTCTAGTAAACTATTTTCTCAATTTTACAATATTTTTATAAATTATGTGGCAAATTTTTACTATTTTTTATAACTCTACCGATAATATCACTTTTTTATTTATTAATAACTATTCACTATATTATGAATTTGTAGAATAATTTGTACTTCTAGCATTTTATTAATTTTAGTAAACACTTTGTCACAGTTGTACTACATGACTATGAATGGTAGAGAAATAATAATTGGTCCATATAACAATGATAAACAACTAATTAATTACAATATGCCACGTAAGACAATTGTGACAAAGAGGTGAGAAAGTATGTGATACTAAAATTATTACATTTCACAAATAGTAAAGATTAAGAGTCGCAACAAATATGAATTTACAAGATCAAAAAGACAATAAAACTTAGGCCATAAAAATAACAATAGACTAAAAACTTAAAATGGTGTATTTGTATTTTTGCCTAAGATTTGTATACAAGGGCTATGATTGTTTCACAAACCATGTTCACCTTTTTTTTTCGCATCAATGTGAATATTTAATGTAAAAAGATAGATTTAAGTTATAACTTAAGAAAAGTTACACCTTTTTAGGACCATAAATTCTCATTAGATTTTTTTTTTTAAAAAAAAAAAAAAATATATATATATATATATATATATATAAAAGATAAAAATTCTACTCAAGTCTAATCTAAGTGTGTATGTGTGTGAAGCTCCAACTTAGAGACTTGAACTTTGGCCCTTTCCCCCTCATTCCCCACAAGCATTTATACTTGTGGAATGACGATCACACTAAGGGTGCGCTGTAAATTCTCATTAGATCTAAAGGTGAACAAATACACTCTTTTACCATGTCATTAATGAGAGTTATTACTTGTCACGTTAACTGATTTTTCTTAAATCCCCACATTTAATTCCCCTATACTTCCTTAAACACTCATTGTCATTTCTTAATATACATATATTTTGCAGAAGCATTAGTATTGGAGGTGTTAAAACTCTCAAAATGCTAAGAAAAAATCCTACATTTGGGTTACCAAAGCTAAAAAAATTTAACAACTATACTAGTAGCAGATCACTATAGCAAGTTGATGCCTCCTTTTATTCTCTCTCTCTCTCTCTCTCATCGATTTTGGGTTTGTGGTCATGGGTCACAGTGGGTTTGTGGGTAGTAGGTCACGGTGGGTTTGACCGTTGCTCTTGTCAATTTTGATAGTTAATTTTCGATCGTTGGTTGATTTGTGGGTTTGCATTTTATAGTTTGTGAAATGGATTATTAGCCGTGAGTCATATAGATTAGCACAAGTATGGGGTGGTTGTATTGATCAAAGAGAAAAAGGAGTGAACCACAGTAGTGGGCCTTTTTTATTTTATTTTATTTTATTATTTTTTTTTTGGCAATGCTAGTGGGTTTGGATGGTAGTGGTGGTGGGTTTTCAATGGTGGTGATGGGTTTGGGGTGTTTGGGGCTACTACTAATGTGATGGTTTTGTTTTTGTTTTTTTTTTTTTCTTCTTAATGGTAGGATTTATTTTGGGTTATTTTTAATGGGTTTTATATTAATATAGAGAACGTAATGTAGGGTGTATTGTTAAGTGAGGTGTTAAAATAGATAAATTATTTTTTTAGTGTGCTAAATGCTAACTTTTTTAGCACCCCAAATGTGAATGCTCTAATGAGTGTATACAAAACTCCACTTATATGTCTCTCTCCCAAAAAAAAAACTCCACTTAGAGCGTTCACATCTATGATGCTAAAATCACCTCATTTTAGCACTCAAAAAACTACTTTAATTATTTTAACACCCATTTCACAATCTACCCTAAATCACATCTCTTACACCTTTTTTTTTTCTTCATTTAACTCACAAAAATAATATAAATCAGCCAAAACCCAACCAACTCAAAATCTCACACCTATCACCACAACACCACCCCCCACCAACCAACCAAATACCCACAACCAAAATAAACTGATATCTTCCAAATCCAAATTAGAAAAAACAAATACCCTTATTAGAAAACCCAAACCCAAATCGACCACTACAAAATACCCACTATCACCACAAATACCCATAACAACCAAATTAACCCACAAACAAGTCACAACCATGGTAAGCTTCACCAAACCCACCACTAAGATCCACCAAACCTATGCATAGCCACCATAATCAAAACCCAATCTCGCCATTGTGACCACAATCCAATCGGCGACGCACAACCACAATCCAATCAAACACCCAAAATTGCAAACCAATCGGTGAGGAGAGAGAGAGAGAGAGAGAGAGAGAGGAGGAGAAGGAGGAGGAGGAGGAGGATGAGGAGGACGACGAGAGAGAAGAAAGAGAATTATGAAAGTAATTTTTTTATTAAAAGAGGAGAGAGACATGGAATAAAAAATGGTTATAAGTTTTAAAAATCCAGACGTGTCTTTTTTGGTATTTGGGATGTTAAAACAGCTATTTTAACACCCCAATGTGAATGATCTTATATGTGTGTGTATATATATATATATATATTTTTGATGAACGATCTTATATGTATATATGTATATAGTAGGAACTAGAATTCACATATCTAGAGCTCATGTGAACATAATCAGTGTCACATTGTTAGTGACGTGCCAATGCTATTATGATTTTGGATGCCTAGGCTTGTGCCACGTTGTAGGCATCAATAAAGGTGATGTGCTCTAGAGTGAGTGTGACCCCTCCTCATTTGTAATTTAATATAGCGTAGGATCTCAAAAGTACTAAGCACATTATTAGTGTCAGTCTCATACACAAAGGCACTTTAATTTTTTGATATGATATTAAGCAATATTGTTTTTAGTTTGTTGCCTAAGACCTTAAATATGAGCTTGTAGGCCACGTTACATCAGCTTATAGGTCAAAAATCTACTACTCTCTGGACTTTTAACTTTTGGGATCAATGTGTTAAAAGTGATTTATAACATGCAATAAACTACCATAATGAAGGCAATTTAAAATAATAATTTTATGATCATGAATCTCAGACTTATATATAGAGTAACAGAAGATCAGCCAAAGGGAGAAGAAAAAAAAAAATTAAAAAAAAAGGCCACATACGAACCTAATCAACAAAAATACTTTTTTTTTTTTTTTAATGCAAACATAATTACATCTCAATAATGAAAATCCAAGGACTCTAAAATCAAAACAAAAACAAACCGATTTAGCACTCTCATCAAACTCAACAAACTAAATGTTCAGCTAAAATTAGAACTAAACTCACAAAACCACTCATGCATCAGCATTAGTATTAGCGTCAATAAACTCTCTAACAAGCTAATTTATGAACAGTAGTCCCAATCAAAATATTGAGTCAACTTTTCATTAACAAAAATTTTATATTCATTTCTCTTAACGTCTCTCTCTCTCTCTCTGCACACCGAATAAGCATAGGCTCAAAACCCCGGTGCAAATGGTAAATATTGACCTAGCTTTAACTCTTGGTACTCTCTCCACCTTGGACCAGTACTCGATCTCCACCAGTGTCACAACAGCCAAATCGACTAAACATAGCTTGGAAGAGCTCAAGATCGCCACAATCTAATTGGGACCGTGATGTTTCTCATGGGTTGAATGAATCACAGTGGCAGTGGGGTCTTATTTTATTTAAAAAAAAAAAAAAAAAAACAAATATTGAAGTTGATGTAGTTGTCTGTGAATAATACATTAGCTGAAGTCGTTAAAGTAAAGTTTCTAAACCAAATTACTAAAATTACCTTAAGGCTGATGTGAACGTTCAAACTTGGCCAGTTTAGCCATTGCATTTGAGAGAAATATAATCCATAGGTGAAGTTTAGTTTGACAACTTTAATGTCTTTATATTATAAATTTTGAAAAAGAGAAGTCTAAAAATGCAATTATGCCCAAATTTATTTAATTAGAAATCTAATAAAATTTCTGGATGTCTGATTTATTCTTAAAAATCTTATATAAAATATTTATTTTTCCTAAAATATCTTCATATTTATGAATACAGTGTCCAACATATTATACTTCATTAATTTCATGACTTCCTGCATATATAGGCTAAGAAAAGTGTTATATTGAAGGTATAATTCCAAACCATGGAAACGTTATTACGTGAATACCTACCACTTATGAAAAAAGAATCTATATTCACACAAAAGGTATGCCCACTTCATCTAGATTTTTGCAACTGAATATGGAAATATTGAAGAACCCTCTCAAGATTCTTAATAATACTAAAAGATTGCCCAAACCAATCAAGTAGTTAGCTTCTTAAACTTTCTACTATTAAGCTGTTCATTTGTGTATGCTAATATTTCATTTCTGCAGATAGGGCGTTTGTCCTCATATTTTCATATTTATTTATCTTTATCCAATAAACGAACTGAATAATCCTAGACAGGCCAATTTGACAAAATTACTGGCAGTATATAGTGGAAAAGAAAATCAAAAAGAGAAAAAGCAAGCTGGTAAGATAGGCAGTCTGTAATTCAGAAGAAACCATTTGGGTTCAATTAATAAGCACAAGAGTACCAGCTTAAATTAAGCAACAGAAACAGAATAACGTCCATATACACAGCAGAGAGAACATTAGAAGAAGAGCATAAACATCTAGAGATTCATGTCCCGTACATAAAGAGTATGTACATAATTTAGACTTAAAGAGATTCAATTTACCATCAAATTAAATGGATGCTGACTAGGGAGAACAAAAAGGGAAGAAAACAAGCAGAGAAACGACGACAAACCAAAATTCTTCAATGCACCACTCTACCAGTTGAAGAAACTCGAAAAACAGTCCCCAACAAAATGTTCTTCAGTCCCACTCCCAAACATAATGTTCTTCAGTCCCATGTAACGGAGATCATAGAGTTGGCCAGCCCAGACTCCTCAAAAGTTGACTGGCTATCGTAATCCAGAGACCTTGACGCTCCTGGGATTGCATGTGTCAAGCGAAATGGCCTTGTCTCAGCTTCTTCTAGTTGAGAATAGCAAAACGACCACAGGAGCTGAAAAACAAAAACAAAAACCAAATATGAGAAGTAGTTGAGCATTATGAGGTGGGATAGAAAAACCCTTTTTTTGATAAGTAAGAAGGGAATATTATTAATAAAAGAAAAACAAGAGAAATACAAAGAGTTCACGGTAGTGAACAAAGGAAAAAGGAAAAAATAGACAGAAGAAACCCCTAAACTATTCTAATAGATGAAAGAAAATCCAAAAGGGTAGAGCAATCCGTGAAACCCCAACATCAAGACCAATCAAAGAGGGTCCGCTAACAAATCTCTAATAACTGAACCACAGTTTTCTCCTCATCCTCAAAAGACCGCCGATTCCGTTCAGTCCAAATAGTCCACATTAAACAGCCTGGAACCAAATCCCAAAGATCAGAGCTATGCTTCCCATGCCAATGATACCAACTAAATAATGAGTCCACAACTGAACCTGGCATAACCCAATCAATCCCGAACAACCGAAGCATATACATCCACAAAGAATGAGTTATCGGGCAAAAAAGTAATAGGTGATCCACAGATTCTGCATTGCAACAACACAAGCAACAACGATTCACCAAAGGGCGACCATGAAGCATAAGATTATCCAAAGTAAGAATCTGACCATGGGCTGCTGTCCACATGAAAAAAGCCACCCTTTTAGGAACCTTAACTTTCCAAATTCCTTTCCAAGGGAAGGTGGAATGAGCTGCATTTCTAATCTTATGATAAAAGACCGAGTATCAAACTTCCCACTACTATTAAGATCCCAACAAAGCATGTCACGCCCTCCATCCCTAGGAATTCGGGTTTGGATGAAATGAAGAAGGGAAAGGGAAGCCGCCAACTCCCAATCATTAATTTCCCTATGAAATCCTAAGCTCCACACTTTGTCATTATCCCCCACTGGAGGGCTTAATACCTTAGAAATACAAGCCTCCTTATTAGCCGAGCACAAAAATAACTGAGGATAAAGAATTTTAAGAGGAACATCCCCAGTCCACTTATCATGCCAAAAAAGAATGCGGGAACCATCCCCCACCACAAAAGAGAAATGCTTAGCGAAAATGTCCCACCCTTCGCTAATACTCCGCCATAACCCACAACCATGAGCCCTAGAACAAGCTCTAGTGCACCAACCCCCTTTTCCTTCCCCATATTTCGTGGCAATGACCCTCCGCCACAAAAGTGAGGTTTCATGGTCGTACCTCTAAAGCCATTTCCCTAATAGGGCCTGATTAAAAGGCACCAGTTTTCGAATACCTAAACCACCCAACTCACGCGGAAAACACACCTTTTCCCAAGCCACCAATGGATATTTGAACCTCTCAACTGATGAACCTCACAAGAAGTTCCTTTGAATGCATTCCAATCTTGTCGCCACAGCTTTAGGGATAGTGAAAAGGGAAAGATAATAAGTCAGAAGGCTTGAGAGGGTACTCTTCAGCAAGGTGAGTCTACCACCCTTTGACAAATAAAGCCGCTTCCATTGGTCAACACAACTTAGTTTCCATTTAATGGGACTGTTTATTAGGAAATAACAAAAAACATCCAAGAAACATATTTACTATTAATGTGGGCCATCTAGTAGATGGACAACTGAATATGTAGACCAATTGATTTGTAGAAATGGGTAAAGAATAAATAATTCAAGATAACATGAGCTTCAATAGCTTCTCACCTGTATTGAATCAGTCCGGAAGAAATTTCTCTGGACTCTCCGTCCATCTGGAAGACGGAATCCAACCCTGCAAAGGAGGTTCTTATCACCCTTGGGTTCTTCAGGCAGAGGTGGATATTCCACCTTCTTAGTGGAGCATGTTTTATCCTCTTCAGTAACAATTACATCTTTGTCTTTTGCAGTCATCCCACTTGAGTCTTTCACGCCTTCCATAGAAGCAGCCAATGCCCGTTGCACTTCCTCATCCTCCACATTTGTTTCATCTGAAACAAAAGAACATTATAGACTTGAACCAGCAAGAAGAAACCCAATGCATTTTGACAAGAAGAAATGTCTCAAATGAATCCCTCTTTACAAAGACAAAACTCAAGCAAAATAAAAGCCAAGACTTATAATAACTAACAACATACAGTCCTTGACATCTGCCTGAGAAAGTGTTATCAATAAAGCATCAAGGTCTTGAAACTTTTCATTTTGCAAAATAGGAATCAATTACCAAATTGCATGCTTCTCATCAGGTGAAACTGACAGACAACCTGGATGTGTGAAGTTTATGGTATGTTTGGTTGTGGGAAAAACTTTAATGATGGAAAAGAAAAGCCTTCCCTTGTTTTACTGTAGTGTAAAAGAGGGAGGATGGAAAGGTAATACATTATTTGCATATTTGATACATTGGGGTGGGGGATTTGAATCCAGGATGTCTCCGTTGGAAACGCCAAAAGGTGTCAACCCTACAAGGCTCTTGGCAATAGATTATTTGCATATTTGTGTCATTATATCTTCAAATAATATGAAAATTAATTAGAAAGAACATAATAGTGAAAGGTAAAAAGTCATATTTTTTTCCTCTCATTTTTCCTTCTCAACCAAGCAAAAGAAATCTATAATTATTTTCTATCCTCTCAAAATATTGATATCTTTTCTATCCTTCCTATATATTTCTCTTCTCCCATTTTTCCATCCTCCCTTCTAGATAAACACTCTAGCAATAAAGAATCACCTTACAAATTGTCTGTAATATTTTGTGTATTAGTTAATATATCAGAAAATAGCCTGCAGCTCTATTTCATCATTACTCTTTTTGTGAAGTCAGAGCACCGAAATTTGAAACCTTTACACACCTTTACTTCTTTGAGGAGGAGTTGAAGAACTTTCTCTTGGACGTTTATTAGACAAAGTTATGTGATGATCTTTGGGGCCACCATCCATGAAGGGTAACAGATCCTACAATTGACAGGAAACTTTCTGTGGTTAGCAATGCAATATAACTCAAGCTTGGGTACAAGTTTTATATGAAAATCCTTAGCCCCTTTTCCAATACAAGGATATGCATGCCCATGACACATACCTCCAGCAACCGCTCAGGTTGAACCATTCCACACCAGGAACGCATTTTCTGACCAGTTATGGGGTCGATGACAAGCACTACAGGAATCGAATCCAACTTGTAGTATGTGCAAACCTTTCTGCCTTCAGTTGTATCATCATACACCTATATTCACAAACAAGATCTGCGTGATTAAGTACATAGAGTGTATGTTACTGGAAAGAAAAAGATATTTATCCAAAATTTCTAAGTCTACAATAGACAGCATCCAAATCAGCAGAAAAATATTCTCACAACCATCCAATCAATTTAAAACTTATCATTAAGGTCATGAATATTTGAGCCATGAGGTATTTTAGAATCAACTAGTTGTGGCACAGGCAACTGACAACCAAATATATTGTTACAGTTCTATATGTCAATTAATATTATCTAAAAAACAATCTGATAAAAAATTGTTTGTTACAGAGAAGCAAGGGTTCATAGAAATTTCAACAACCCAAACTTCCAAGATATCAGAAGAAATCATTAAACATAAAAGATACCTATTAATGACCACCCCTCTTAATTGCCACTCTAGATTCCTACATAACCCACAGAACATCAACTGTAAATATATACAAAGAAAACGTTTGCTAGGATCGTGAATTGGAAACCTATTATACAGATAAGACAAGAAATCATGTGGCACAGAGGCATCTATTATTTTGTAACATAACAAGAAGGTGAAGTTAATTCCCATAGAAACCAAAGAAATTGAACCATGTGATGATAACCGACTCCACTTTTATACTAATTAATAGGGTAAATTACAGTAAACCCTGTGGTTAGGCCCGTTTTCACTATACCTACCTATAATTCAAAACTTAACACTTTGCCCATCTAAGATTACCTCTGTTAAGGTTCCATAACCTACCTCTGGCTTTTCCGTTAAAAAACAACTTCTACGACAAATACATAACATAACATGAATCAAAAGGCTAGGGTTTTAATTTTTTGCAAAAATAGATGAGCATTTCAGATAAGATTCCAAACAATTACAGTTCAATGACAACTTTTTGATTAAATTTGGAACCGACTCCAGCACTTTTGCACCAATCCATTAGACCCAGCAAAGACATTGTTAGCTAATTATCAAATATAGACAAAACCTAAAGAAGGAAGAAGACGAAGCCAAGTATCCTATACAGTTTTAGGAGAAATTCGGAACGGTTTTTTTTTTGGGAACTAGTAATTATCCAAGTTGCTGGTGTGAGGAACAATTGCTAGGGGGAGTAATTGCAGCAAAGAGTCAAAAGCCTACAAAGTACAAACCCAAACTTTTTGTCTTTAGCTGGTTGATTGTCTTTGTGTTTTGTTCTCTGGTGATTGTTATTCTCCCAAAACTTAGTATAAATAAACCCAGATTTCCTCAAACTAAGAAACCCATCAAACAGAAAAAACCATTAAATCGACTTTCCTCTCAAGCCAAAACGCCAATTCAATCTAACTAGCCCCCTGAAATAGAAATATTCGAAGTAAAAACCATTCAAAAAACATGAGCACCTAAGAAAAGCCTCAGCAACCCATCCTTTCCTTCATATTCATGACTCATCAAAACACAACAACAAGCCCACCCAACAAACTCCAAATGGCAAATCTACCCAACAAAATCCCAGAATACACATCTGTCGCCGTGACTCATCAAAATGCTAAACCCAAATCCAAAGACAACCCAACCTCCCTTTCAAGTCGAAGTAAGTGGCAGAAAAGCCTAGGCAGTTCAGTCGAACGGCAGATGAGCTGGGAGTCATGGTGGATCGGTGGAAATCGGAGATCAGCGGTGGATCTGCTTATTTCTCTCTCTCCCCAACTCTAGTATTATATTCCTAAGCTACAAGGAACGGCAGATGAACAGTTTTAAGATCATTTAGCGTTTTTGATCTTATTTTCTCGTGTTTTTTATGTTTTTTTGTTTTGGAAGGAGAGAGACAAAATGAGAGTAAAATTACTTATTTACCCATATTTTTAATAGAGGTGGGTTACGGAACTTTAACGGAGGTAATCACAGGTGGGCAAAGTGTTAAGTTTTGAACTACGGGTAGGCAAGTGAAAACAGGCCTAACCATAAGTGGGTTTACTATAATTTACCCTAATTAATAACTTGAAATAGACCAAAGTTAAGCCACCTGCCCATCATTTCCTTTTGTTCTTTAAATTGCAGACATTGAATTCATCTTCCTAAAAGATCTCTAAAGCCATCTAGATTGAAGAACACCTAACAAGATCCTCTAACCGGAATGTTGAACAAGTTAGCTAAACTAATTTATAAAGGTAAGAATAAACAAAAAGTTGGAACAATAGTACATTGTTAGCTGTTTTGAGGTTTTTCTTCCCCCTACAAATGAACTCTTGATATTTGCCTCTAATAGTCTAATAATACCTTCCCAATAATGCCCTTCAGCTCTAACCCCCCAACTGGCAACAAAAAGGATTTCACTCACTAATTATTACCAAACTCTCAAAGTTCCAAAAAAATTCTTTATCTTTTTAACGGACAAGAATTGGACCTAAGAAGTACCTGTCCAACACCAAAGCCTAAGGACCCTAAGCCTTTTCTTAATCCTATTGCTCATTTGAAGCTTTTTTATGGCATTGCAGCTCATACGAACAGTAACCAATTATTTCATACACGAAATTAAATAAATAAATAAGTTCAATGAATCTAAGTACTGGCCTTAAAACCTAAAAAAGGCAATTCCCAGCAGAACTGGATAGGACTTCTTCAAAACAAGGTTTTTTTTTTCTTCTTTTAAATTGGCAAGTCACAAGGCTTCTTGGAAAAAAGTACCCAAAAAATTTCACATTTGAAACCATGTCAAGTAGAACATCCTACAACAATTTATCAAAAATAGGAAGAGAGTCATGTATAAGAACACTCAAGTCTATCAAGAAATCACAGACCTGCCAGAAGATAAAATTGGTACTAATAGTTTGAGAAACAGCTTCATTTGCCCATGTATCCCGATTAAGCTTCACAAAGAAATATAATAATACCGAGTGAGTATGTGTCAACACATAAGAACAATACTTTTTTTCTTTTTTCTAATAGTTCATAAGACAAATAACAATAGAGATATACAAACTAACTATTTAGAAACTCAGATTCAATAATAAAATAATAAAATAAAGCATTTAGAAACTACCATATGAGAGGTGAACTCCTTGGTTGATTGCAAGTTCACCAGGAGCCATTTGTCCTGGACAGAAGCTGCATCTTTTGCCTGCATTTGCAGATAAGTACTTTTAAAAAAACTAGTCAAAGATCAGTCTATATAACCACAAATTTATTGGTATTTCAATTAACTAAAATACAGTTAATTCTAAAATCAAGCTCAAAAAATAGTAATGTACTATTTCACATCCCGAGCGGCACTAAAAAAAAAAAAGACACACGAAAAAGATTATAAAAAGGTTAAAAGCAATTTGCTTCAAACTCAAAAGAAATAAAAAAGGCCTAAAAACTAGGCTAAATTGCATCAAGATATTATTTGTAGAAAACATTGATTATGGTAATCATGGCAAAATGCTGTGACCAAAGCATAATGAACCGTCATGTCTAGAAGGCTTAGAGCCAAATTTTCACCCACCTTTCTAATCATAAATTAAGCTAAGTTCATAATAAACGTATAAAACAAAACCAAAACAATAAAAGGCGTCCTATTTATGGAGTGAAAGAATAACAGCATTTTCCAACTACTTTAATCACAATAATCCATAAGACATTACTATAGTTTCTATTAGAATTGAGGAAGAGGAAGAACAAGAAGTCAAAAATAGAACTCTCCAAACGATCCAACAATAAGCCAAAGATCATATTAAAGATTACTAGTGCCCCTAAAGGTAAGAAAAGGAAGAAGATCGTGATGTTTAAGCCCAAACGGTGAAAAAACAAAAAGGGTCCATTTTCTTTATTTCTTTAAGTTATGCTTTATTTACTATTGTGTCTTTAGAATTTTAGAAGGACATACGACTAACATGACTTTTAATGGAGTTTTATGGTTAGGAATTAATTGTTATAAATAACCTCTTTTGGGTTGTAGGCAGCCTTTTCTTATCTACTTTATAAAATTCCAGATTTGAATATTTCTCTAAGCTCTTTGAGCCTAGAGATTGATATTTTTTTATTACAACTTCAATCCTATTATCTTTTTCCTTGCTTTAATCTTGTTAGTCACAGGAATTGTTTCTTAAACCCTTCTTCTAAGCCATATCTAAGTTTTCCTTGCTGCATGAAATGGTATCAAAGCAAAAGATCTTAGATCTAAGCTACAAAATTTAGATTTGAGTCAAAGGTTGCAACTTTTAGATATGGTTGGTCATGGTAGTCGTCATGGAGTAGAGTAAATCAAGACCAGCAGATATAGATCGCTGAGAGGAGGCGTATAATTGAAGATTTGTTGTGAGTTGTACAAATTCTTCGACAACAGAAACAAGTAGGAGCCCATATGATCTTTGGAGTATTCTTTTGGACATAGAAGGTTTGTATACACATGATTATTTGAATAGCCCAATAGTGTGTGTTGAAATTTCAAACAGAAAAATTTGAAGTTTCACAAAGAAAGTTGTGATTTTTAATAATTTTTTTAACAGCATAATGTTGAATCATAAGAATCTTAATTTTTAAGAAGATAAAGATACAAGATTTGATTGTGTTTGGGAAAAATTTATGAGGCAAGAATTAATTCGATAAGATTCAAGCGATGCAAGGATGATGTTGAGCCAACTTTTAGAATGAAGTTATGTGATTGTTAATGTTTTCAAAGGAGTTACCAAAAAAAAAAAAAATGCTCTAGCAAATATTTTATGTTGCAAAATTGGTAGTCTGCCTATGACCTTCTTGGGTATGACTTTGGGGGTTCCACTTAAGGCTACTTTGATATGGGATCCTATTATAGAGAAAATGGAGAGGAAACTTTCTAGTTGGAAACATTTATATTTGTTGAAGGGTGGTAGACTTACTTTGTTAAAAGGTACTTTATTGAGCCTTCTGACCTATTATCTATCCTTGTTCACCATTCCTAAATCTATGGCTGATAGATTAGAAAGGATTCAGAAGAATTTCTTCTTCTTCTTTTTTGGATAAGTAATAAAACTTTTATTCAAATATGCTGAACATCATGTTCACAATGGTGAACATTCTGATCAAGAAAAAATACAACAAGATCAAAAACTTAAGCCAATAGAGGGACTCATGGTTGTGGGTTGCACTGTTGCAGAGGAGTATTAGTGCGGGTGGGGAGAGCCTCTTCACACATGGTTATGAGGTGGGAGAGGGTAATCGTATTTGGTTTTGGTACAATCATTGGAGTGGACACCTTCCTCTAAAGGATCTTTACCCTGATCTGTTTGCATGCTCTGTTTCTAAGAAAGTTTTAATTTGTGATGTGCCGATTTCTTCTCCAGATGGGGGGGAGTAGGATCTGGAATTTACAATTCTATAGAGCTTTTCACGATTGGGATTTGGAGGATGTTTATTCTTTTTTTGAGCTTCTTTATTCCAAGTTGCCTATGGGGGAGAGATGATAAGTTGATTTGGAGTTTGACTAGGGTCGTACTTTTGATGTACATTCCTATTATAACTCTATTTGTGGCTCCCTCACTCTTTCTTTCCCATGGAAGTGCATTTGGCATGTAAAGGCCCTTAAAAGGGTGTCATTCTTTTTATGGGCAACTGCTTGGGGTCAGATACTTACAATTGATAACCTTGTTAAGAGGGGACTCTCCCTAGTTAATTGGTGCTGTATGTGTCGATGTTATGGGGAAACTGTGGATCATCTTTTGCTTCATTGCAAGTATGATCATGCGTTGTGGAGTGAAGTTTTCCTAATGTTTGGGATTCAAGGGGTGATGCCAAAAAATGTAACATCTCTTTAGGGTGGAGGAGCTGGTTGGCAAAGCACTCCTTAAAGTTTGGATTTTGGTACTAGCGTATTTGATGTGGTTGGTTTGGTGGGAACGTAACAGCCGCACTTTTGAGGATGTTGTGAGACGTTTAGATCATTTGAAGTCCTTGCTAATGCAAACTTTGTTTGATTGGTCTCAAGTTGGGGTTTTATGCACCGTTCTTCCATTTCTGACTTCCAACAATCTACTCAAATTTCAATTTGATTTGTTTGTAATTACTTTAAGTACTATGTGTTCATCATCGTGAACATAGAGTTAACTTTTCTTTATCAATGAAATTTCTATTACTTATCAAAATAAATAATAAATAAAGAACTGTTCTTAAGCTTGTTGCACAAGTTCTTATTGGGAGTTCTTGATGTACTTAAGAAAACAAAGAAAGAAATGATGGAAAATGTTATTCAAGACTCTACTTGATCATGGAAAATTGAAGTCAAACTAGAGGACGAATTTTAAGGTAAGGATCCTGAGGTTACTAAAGCCTATTATTTTTTTGATAAATTTACACTTTATTTCTAATTTGAATATTCCTTGAGCTCTTTGAACCTAGACATTGATATTTGATTGTTCAAACTTCAATCCTATTTCTTTTTCTTTGTTTTAATCTTGTTTGTTCTTGGAATTTCTTCATAAATTGTTCTTCAACACTAGAGCTAAGTTCTCTTCATAGGATTCTCTTTACATTTAAAAATAATACTCAAAAATCACTTTTTCCACAAAGAGCCTCCACTCCCATCATTTATATGTAACCATCATCTCATCATCATCCATCAATGATTAGCATACTTTGCTTTTCCATTCCATCATTAAATCTGTGCACCTAAAGACCATGTGAACCGACACATACAAAAAGTACTCCCTATGTCTTTATATAATATCCTAACTTGACAATGCACAATTTCATGTAATAGGATTAAAAGTTCCCCACCTTGTCATTATGAAATTCCAAATTTATCCTTATTTAACATTAATAAGTGATTTATTTATAAATTACATTAATAAGTGAAAATATACCTCATATTTTGTCTAATAAGTGTGATGACAAGGCTATTTATGGAAGGTACAAAAGTCACTCCAGGAATTTTGACAATGGACATTATTTTTGGAATGACAATACTGGGACATCTATAAAGAAAAGGCAGATTATGGTTTAGGGATGAAGTATTAGACACTTGTACTGATATGGACTGAAAAACCAATGAGCTCTAGCTCAAATTGCATGTCCTCCCTCATACTAAACGGTAAAGGGTAAGGTCATTGGATCAAAACCAAATGAGTGCTTGAATAAACGTACCAATAAAAAAGTTACATGGGATTGAAATATATAATTGCAACTGTGGATTGGTGACCTCTCTGAATGTAGTCCTTAGAAAAAAGAGAAACCAAACCAAACAACTCGAAATAAAACAGAATTTTCTCAAGTTGCAGTTTTGTATGCCAAACCACTAGATCTGAGGGATTTAAAACCATGCATTGATAATTTGAATACTATACTAAAAGCAGCAATTACTCCATGAGACTTTCTAGCTGCCTTTTTTTTCAATTTTTTTGGAACTACAGCCACACAAGTTAGCAGTGAAAGTAGGCAAGCACAATATGCCCAAAACAACAGCTAAATGATATTTGATTAAATAAAGACAAAAACAAAAATCTCATGGCTCACATCAAACCAAACCATAAGGTTTCAGTGATGCACTAATTAAATAGAGGGGGAAAAAGAAAATGATAAACAAGAAGAAATTAACATGTTTTATCACTGATGCAAAAAGGCCTATTACACAGAAAACATACATATCCTACTCATGCTAATAAAATATGCTAAAAATGATTTAAAATCTAAACAACAATTCACTACTGTCCTTAGTAATGGTTCTTTGATATCACAAGGCTAGCCATGGTAATATACTCAAGGAATTGTGTAAACATATCATCTAACTTAGAATAACTAGAAATGTACATATGATTCAATTTTATTTTTTTTAAAACCAATTTTGAACATAAATTGTAATACATAGCCATGAGAAAACTCAAGGGCCATACTCTTAAGGCTTGAATGCCTCCAAAAAGATCATAATGAAGCCAATATTTTTTGCCAAAAAAAGCTACTACTAAAATTCCAATACAACTAGTAATGGTCACCCATCTCTTATCTCTTATAAGATTAATTTTTATAGTGCGAAAGCATGCAGACATACCTTTTCAAAGGACCCATGCAACATCAGATGATAGGGAGGACGATATAAAGAAGCAAGATTATCTCGGTGGCTCTCTGTTGTAGATGAAGCACCTTGGTCTGATTCCCAAACCCCAGGGCGTTTCATTTCCTCATCAAAATTACGGAATGCAATTAATGAACTTGGTTCACGCGACGGATATCCTATCCTTGATGCTCTAGATGGAAATAACAAAGAAAATTTTATCTTAATGAACACCAGAGTCCAAGATGCAATAAGTAAAACAAGAAAACGACATTGCATGTCAAGTTGCAACTAAATGATAGGATTAAGAAAACATAAAACAGAAGCAAAAAACAGAGACGTATAGCAGCTGGAACACCCACATACTAAAAGCTGGCATAAGGCAATATCATTGTGCAACATTGTCTGCCATTTGTTGTTACCAGACAAATATAACAAGTACAAGCAGGATTAAGAAAATAAAATATCGTCCTGAACATCAATGGCATAAAAAATTCATTGAAACTGTCGTGATACATAAAAATAGTACCTTTTGATGTTATAAAATTAAATAAACGAGGTTCTCTGAATCTTAAAAAAGGTTAGAAATTAAATTTATAATGGTTACAGACGAAAAATGACTAAATGAATCCTGATTAACATGACAAAAATGAAGAAAAATAACAAGTCACATTCACGCTATTCATCCATTTCCAGAACCTCATCAGTATACTTCAGATGCAGCATGCCAACACTATAGAACTGTTTGTTTCGGCATAAATTTTTTTCCATATTTTCAAGCATTTGGGGCAGCTCAATTTCAGTTGACTAGGATCATGGGCTGTGGGGCATAAATTGTTTTACACCTGCACACACACACCCCCCCCCCCCTTTCGAAAGTCCGGCTCCTCCTCACCACCAAGTATTTCGACCCTACACCGCCTGTCAGGTAAGTTTTCTCTGTCTCCCACAGTTTCAATCTCTATCTTTGTCAATCTTGCCCAGCCCACCATTCATCAGTTTCACTAAACCCCAGCACAGAAGAAGCTTCCAACAAGTCTTACCCCCAACAATCCAGAGGCCGGTCTGCTTTTGATTAGGGACCCATATAGATTTTGTTGTTTTTGTGTGATTGTCAAGTTAGAAAATTACTTATATGCTTATCTTTTTTTGTTGAACAAAAAAATTGTTTAATTTTTGTGCAGAGGAATTGATCAAATATAATTTGAGTAAGAGATCAAAATCCCTCTATAGTATGTTCTGCTTATTAAGAAATCAATTTACATGAATCTTTTATTTATTTATTTTAATGATGATGTTTACAAAAGGAAAATTAATTTGCTAGAAAGATTTCATCTATTTAAGTTTTTTTGGAACATTTAGTGTTTTCTATTAATATTGCTGGTGAATTATATTGTAGCAATTTTATAAATTCCATTAGTGATTTTTCGTACAAGCCAAGCACCAGATTTTTTTTTTTTTAACATTTCCAAGCATGCAACCAAACACAGTAAAACAAGCAATTTTCCATAAACATGTTTTTCAATAAAAAACATCTAACGCCAAAGCAAACAGAGTATAGAGGGAGAAAAAAAAAAAGACAAGGAAAATGGTATATTGATGAAATTATTATATGCAAGTCCAGTATCTTCTGCATTCAATTCACTCAATAAATAACATATTGATGCCTTGCTAATCAATTGCAAAGTCAATTTAATATCAGGAGATATTGCAAATCATGGGACAAATGGAAACTATTTTTCAGCTTTGTTAAATAGAAAAGAATAAACTTGGTTCACAATTGAGGTACACAAAATTTAACCAAGGAAAGTTCTGATTATAACATGAAAAGATAACCGCACAGGTGACAGGACACATTTGAAAACAAAAATATTCATTGCCACAATTGAAATTGTATGCAAAGATTTCAGTTCAAATGATCAAGGAAGACTGGAGAAAGAAAACATACCCATACAACATTGCATCATCATAAAGAGCTTCCCTTATAACAGGTAAAGGAGGGCGTACTTCATCTCCATCATTTTCTCCAACATTTTCATTTCCTATGTCCCTCTCCAAATTACTGAATTGATAAACAAAAGCTAATGTCATAAAATAAACCAATCGCATAAATTTAATCAACTGACAATCAAAATATTATAATAAATAAATAAATAAAATTTTTAACTTACCCTGTATTCTGATCTGCCAAAGTGTTCACATTTTCTGCCGCTGGAGATTGTGATGGCGCTACCACTGGCACTCCTTCATTACCCACAAAGAACAGCTGAATAGCTTCCTCAAGCTTCCAACTTGTGGCCTGTTCCCACAAGGCTCCACCATTCAGTTTCATACAATGAAACAAAAACATTCATATAGTTCAAAAACCACCATTCACAGACAGTGGTAGCAAACAAAACCGTTCATATAGTTCAAGAAACTAGATACTGAAGACAGTAAAATTTTCAAATAATTTCTATCAATCAAAAGATTTCAAGAAAACATAAAATTAATAACATCAACTAAGGAGATTCCCAAATACTGGCATTTGTTTACTGAACTCAGCTTAACCAAAGCCCTATATGAGATTGGCTCTACAAACCTTTCATGAATTAAATAAAAAAATTTATACATGTTAGAGAATAAGGATGAGGTTGTAGTTTCAAAACTCACTGTGTTTTTGTAACTTAAAAATCAAAAACTTCTTTTTATAAACTCATTAGTTGCAGCTGCCCTTAGATTTTTCGGCATCGTATCTAAGGTGACAGAGGTGATCTCCTCTGCCACCTCTCAACTTATCACACAACAACAAAAACACCTACTAAGCCTTAGTCCCGAATTTGTGGCCTGGCTATAGATCCTCAACAAATTGTTCAAAGTCGGGCCACTCTATTCTATCAAAAGTTATATACTCCCAGTCTCAATTTATCGTGCCCTTCTTTATTTTACAAATCAATTTCAAAATCAAAATAGTTAACCCCAAAAAAAAAAAAAAAAAAAAAAAAAATCAACTAAAGGAATGCCTATATACTGGTGTATATATTTCAATATGTAGACAACCCATTTTGAGAGTGCAACATCTAAAATCATTGAAATCCATATAAATTCTAATTACACCAAAACATAACACAAAGTTAGAGCCTTTTCATTCTAATCAGCATGTCAGACAATCAAACCATCAGTATTATTAAGTGCCCACATAACATAACTAAACTTTAATACACAAAGCAATCTAACAAACCCACATTACAATCTCTTTATTAAACAGCCCCAAAATTTAAAACACAAACTAAAATCAGAACCCCAAAAAAATATATATATAATGGTGAAAACCCAGAAGCAGATTCGGTCTTTTAGTGCCAAAGATGCAAACTTTATTATCAAAGAAATCAGATATAAAAAAAAAAATTAAAAATCATGACCTGCAAGAACTGTTTGGCTGTATCGGCAGTCTGGCCAACTGCGATCTCTAGAAAAGACGACACCATACTCTGCTTATCAGTTGAAGAGAGCACCCCTTCCATTGCTTCTCTTTTGGGTCTTTTTTTTTTTTGTTAACTCAAACGCTGAGCTCTCTCTCTCAAAGGGTTTTTTTTTTCACACACAGAATGCCATTTATTTTTTTGTTTTTGTTTTTGTTTTACTATTTATTTATAGCTCTTCAGATCAGACAGAGAGAGAAACCCCGACGTGGGTTAGAAAATAGGAGACATCCTTTTGGTTTCTCTTCGCGAATCACAATTTTTTTTTAGCTGTGAAATTTGTTTAAATTTTTTTATTTTGTTTGTGTAATTACGGATTTGACCTTTGGGGATTGAAAACTGGGTGTGTCTGTGAAGTGTTAACGTTGTTGTGTTGTGTGCTAATTTTTGTGAAAGTTGGGGGTTATTTTTGGAGAGTGTTGTAGGTGGAAGATGAGCCTGTTTGTGCTTGCTTGAGACGAGAGACTAGTGTTTTAGTTTGAGACAAATTAATTACTATTAATATATCCTTAAAAAAAAATACTAAAAATAATTCCTAAAAAAAAAAAAATAATAATAATAATAAATTACTTCTCGATACTGTAATATTTTCATAATAAATCTCAAGTTATAAATTATTATTGTTTTTAATCAAAATACACTATTGAATTTTTTTTTTTTTTTCTTACCTCTCGTAACAAAATTTGTTGCAAAAGCGCAACCAATTTTCTTATTTCTATGGGAAACTAGACTGTGCTTACTTGGATGGATTGGGCTTGGCTGAACTTTAGAAAGCCCAACCAACTAGACTAGGCTTTCCATGTTCAATTGGACTAGGCTATCTAGGGAATCGGAGAAACAAAGAACCCAATTTAATAGTTGAAACAAGTCACATTTCTTGTTTGGTTATGGCTCTTTCTACATACCTTGATCAAGACAACAACGTTGTAGTTGTAGACACTTAATTTAGTCTTGGTTAATAAATTTAACCGTCCGGTCTTGATGATGAATAATCTAAACATTCACCAATAAGAGAGAATTTTAACCTATGGCGTCCGATCCTAATAATAGCTCTTTATTATTATATCAAAACATCAATAAGTTTTTAGTGTAGGCGAGAATTAAACCATAGATCTCTTATTCAACCATCAAAGATTTTACTAGTTCACCAATAAGAAAGTTTAACCACTTGATTAGAAGATAAAACCTTCTTCTTTTTTGTTGCAAATATTCAAGAATTTCTATATAGGAATGGCATACATTACCTTTCTACAGAAACCCTAATTTATAAATCTATTTTTTCTCATTCATTGTGAGGTTCCTGTCCGATTCCAGTTGGTCAATATCTGATTTCACAACCCCAAGGCTCTGTTTGGTTGGAAAAATGAAAAAGTGAAAGGGTGAAAAATCTTAGGGGATAAAAAAATATTTTAGTTTTCTACCATATGTGCTTGGTTGAGTTGGATTGAAAAGTGGAAGAAAAGAAATAAATATAAATTTTCATTGTTTAGTTGAAAAGAAAAATGAATGCTACAATCAGTGGGTTAGAAGAATACAAAAATAATAGTTGGTGGGTAGGAAGAAAAAATGTTGTGAAAGGGGCAGTTAAGTTTTTTTTTTTTAACTTAACTACACATTTTCATCTAAGTTTTAACCCTAATTTTTTTTTTTTTTTGGGGGGGGGGGGGGGGACAATTTAGTGGACTTGGATGAAAAAACACTTAGGTCCCACCATTTTTTTTCCATGTTTTCCCTTCTAAACCAAACAAGGAAAAACATTACATTTCCACTCACTTTTCCTACCCAAAGTTTTCCTCTTCCCTATTTTTACCCCAACCAAATAGAGGGTAAGGTCCATTTGCCTCTATAAAAAGAGCCTTAGGTTGTGTTTGACAGTGTGTAAAATATTTTCAGTTGTTTGTTTGTGTTATAGAAAAATTGTAGGAAGAGTATTTTCAGTGTTTGGTATTGCATGTAAAAACCTATATCCAGAAAATCTAGCCACCA
This sequence comes from Quercus lobata, assembly GCF_001633185.2. Lineage (NCBI taxonomy): Eukaryota > Viridiplantae > Streptophyta > Magnoliopsida > Fagales > Fagaceae > Quercus > Quercus lobata. The sequence continues at coordinate 41,379,501 of NC_044906.1, read as the reverse complement.
CAGTCACTACCATAAACCCAGCCACCACAGTCACCACCATAAACCTAGCCACTGTAAACCCAACCACTACCAGCCACCATTAACCACCACATTACTAATTAACTTGAAAAATTATAAACAAAATCAAAACACATTAATCTCAAAATAAATATCAAAACCCATTTACCAAAACCCACAAACCACCCTAGCCATTGATCCACCACCCTCAATCAGCCACCATCAAAAGTAGAACTCACCCTAACCCACCACCATTAAAACCCACGAATCACCCCAACCATCGATCCTCCAAAACCCAAGAACAAAAATTATTTACAATCACCAAAAAAAAAAAAAAACCCCACAATCACCACTATTAATGGAGCTTTGAAATCAAGAAGAAAGGGTGGATCTTGATGGCAAGCACTAGATCGGGTACATGCAGTGCCCGATCCGAGCTTGGTTAGTCGGAGGGGGTTTAAAAGAGATGGAGGAGATGATGAGGGACACAGTAAGAGAAGAAAAGATGAGGAAGAAGAGAGAAAAGAGAGCAAGAAAAGGAGAGGAGTACTCACCGGCAAATGGAGGGGAATGGGGTGGCGCGATTTGACTGATAAAGGGGTTGGGTGATCTTCTCTCTCTCTCTCTCTCTCTCTTCGAGTGTGTGAGTTTGGAAAATGAGTTTAAAGGTAAATGAGATGTGTAAAATATTTTACGGATCAAGGGGCTTATTTCACGATCAAATTTTATTATTTTTAGTTTGACTTTATTTTACATATGCACCCAAACATGCATCAGGGTGTAAAATATTTTCTCAATTCCATTTACACCTGAAACAAACACAAACTTAGACTCATACAAAAAAAAAACCATTTTGTAGAAAATGATACTGATGATGCCAAAAAATCATCAATAAGCCACACAGTCCTCGCACACTCAAAATAGTGCCTGCACAACAAAAGAAAAGACCTAACAGAGAGCACCAGTGTGGTGTCGGCCAAATATCTTCTAAAGGTCAAGTTAGAATCTTTTCGCAACTGTAGAGTGTCAGAGCTGGGATCAATTATGCGTACCTGTTTTTTGAGGGTCTTTGGGTTTTTATAGTAGCATAGAATTGAATTCCCAAGACTTGCGTCACAAGTCTTTTCCTTATAGGGAAGATCTCCATTAATGAGTGTATATTCCAGAATCTTCCTCGTGTTAGAATTCCATTCATATCATGACTTTATGGACTAGGGTCAATCGTGAGGCATAAGTCGTCTCCCTTTAAGGTTTCTTGGAGACCACATAATGATTAATTGAGTGCCACGTGGCCTTTATGTCCGTCCACCCTTTCATCCGTTCACATAGGATTTGTCCACTATTAGCCCATTTGTCTAGCAATCTGTCCATCTAACCTGATCCGTCACCTCCAATTTTCTCCCTCTTCAGTTGCCCTCTCACCCCGTGGGTCCGTGCTCTCTAAGTGGAAGGACTCGCGGGGTGACGGTTTAATCCAGACTTTTGAGGAACACCCCTAGCCTTTACAGGCTGGCTTGAGATCATTAATGAAGAAGGACATATGGCGTTTACTGAATGGTCGCTCACTTGGATCGAAGTGCCCCTTCGTCTTCCATGCCGTTCTCCCTATATAAACCGAGCTATCTTCCTCTCATTTCTTTACTTTCTACTAAAATCCACGATTAGAGTGCACCCGTCATCTTTATCAGACGATCATACCGTTCAGCTGTTGCATCTGTCATCAACACCTTTTCACCGTTTGACTTCATCCTGGTAAGAACTCTTTTCCTTTACTTTAAATTTTATGCATTTTTATTTTTCTAGACTTTTACAATACCATCATCCATTATAGACCCGGCAGTCTTAGGATTTATCGTCATGTGTAGGTCATGTCTAGTGTGTCAAGTAACCAGTCGTTTGTTCGCGACAGAGCAGGCTACAATGAAATGTACCTGTTAGGTCACAAAGACCTTGACAGTCCAAGTGAAGAGAGGAGTTCGTCAGCTTCCTCTTTAAGGGATGAGGATTCGGAGATGGAAAGGTCAGAGGGTGACTCTAATGAAGGCCTAATTGGTGCCAAACCCCCAATCTAATCCGTCGTAGGACTTGATGGGCTTAGGGAGTTCATCCTACTTCCCTTATGGATGGTCAATGATTTTGTTTCTAAAATCAAAGAATTACACTTGAAAACACTTAGGGATAAGTATCAAATACCCGTCCGTATACCCATTTGTCTACCTTACAAGTTTGAGAAGTGTTATCACGAGGGTCTTGAGGAGATAGGAATCTATGAGCAAATGCTGAAGGCAGGGCTCAGGTTTCCATTAAGCTCCCTCCATCATCGTCTCCTCCAATACCTTGGATTGCCCGTCAACCAAATCTCCCCAAATGCCTGGAGGATCTTCCTTAGTGTGGAGGTCCTGTACAGTGCCTTTTCAGACGGAGCACGGAGGCTGAAGATGGAAGAGTTTTTTCACTATTACCATCCTGCTGAGGTCTCCCAATCCAAGGGCATGTACAACTTCACGCCCATGAGCCCATTGCTAAGGCTCATTTGTGAGAACCCTAACTCCAACAGGGATTGGAAGAGTCGTTACTTCTTTTTGGAAGGTGACAAGTGGATGTGTCACCCTAGTGACAATGAATTCATACTCGTTGACAAAACATGGGGCATAATGCCACCGTTGGGTATGCGTCCGTCTACTGAGATTTATCTTTGTTTCAACTTTTCTTTAACATCTAATTATCCGTCTCCTTTTGTAGCTCTGGATCGTCCTCCAGTTTCACTGGAATAGTTTAGCTTTTTAGAAAAGATTTTTAACAAAAACAAGCTTAAAGAGAGGACGTGGGCTAAATTGGTCAATTTGGATACCCTGCACTGGTATTGTGACGGACTAGAGCCGACCAGAGCCACCTGTCGATACGACGTCTAAGTTCGTCAACGTAAGTCTGTCACCCTATATTTGGGTTTCTCTAATTGTACTTTATTTCACTCTAACCATTCATCTTACTTTGTGTAGAGATGGATGCTGCAAAGAGAAGAGCCTACATTAAGCTGCAGGCTGCTCTACAAAAATAGCAGGAGGGTCAGACCTCTAAGGGGCCGGGTTCAGCCAACCCATCCTCCAATAGGAAAAAATCGGAGAAGAATGACAGTCATCCCTCTAAGAAGCCCAAAGTTGTTCCTGAACCCATCTTGGGGTTGAAATCTAAGGGTAAGAAGACGGTCACTAAACCCGTCCACAGAAAGGGAAAAGGACTTATGACGAGTTCTGACCCTTCTGTTGAAAAACCGCCTGTCCTCCTCCATAAGGGCATAAAGTAGGCGTTGGAGCAGCTTTCGTCCATCATAATGGTTAACGATTATGAGGACTTAGGCAACCACGCTACTGAGGCCATAGGGGAGACGGGTCTCTTTTGCATTGCTCAAGTAACTTCACAACCGTCTACATTTAAACTTTCCTTTCTGTCAACTTGTCCGGTTACTAACCTTTCCGTCTTCAGGCTATGTTAATGATGAAAGGGTTGATGAGCCGTTGCCTCAACCATGAGACGTCTTTGGACCATCTACGAGCGAAGGCAGATTTGACAAAGGATGAGCTCAATGAGTTGAAGTCCTAGAAGGTGGTCCAAGAGAAGAAACTCGCTCTGTCAGAGGAAGCTCAAGGCAAGCAGGAAAGGCAGACGGAGCTGTTGAGGAAGGTCCTAACAGACAAGGAGAAAGAAATTAACGAGGCCAAGGACCAGCTCCGTCAGGCAAAGAAGGAAGCGATACGTGAGTATCATGACTCCGATGCCCTTCTGGCAGAGTTAGGAGGTTTATTTGCTGAAGGCTTTGACGACTGCCTCTGTCAAGTCAAAGCTTCTCATCCGAAACTAGACTTGTCTAATATTAATATTGATGCTTCAGCCTAGACTTCAATTCAGCCCGTCCACTTTGAGGGCACAGACAAGTTATTTGCCGATGATGCTCTTAGCGACGAAGGGGGAGCTCAAGTTGAGGACAACACTTATCGTCCTGACGTTCAAGAGGAGAACAAGCAAAATACCCCTGTTTAGCAGTAGTTTTTTTTTTTTTTTTTTTTTTTTTTTTTTTTTTTTTTTTTTTTTTTTTTTTTTTTTAAAGATCTTTGGAGAATAGTGTTAATCCACCCGTTATTTGTAATCTTAAACTTATCCATCAATTTTAACTTTACGTTGAACCCGCCTACTATAAGGATCTTACAATTGTCCTTTTCAAGGAGTCCGTTCACTATATGGACCTAATAGTTATCATCCATTTGGATGAGTCCGTCCATCCATATGGACCTAATAGTTATCATCCAACTTTAAATTGTATCCGTCCACTATATGGACTCCAACTGTTCACAAATATTTTAGTTATTCCATTCTTCACAGATGGATCTCTTTATGGACTTCAGAACACCTCATCCTCCTAGAATGAACCGTCCATTTTACTGGACTTTGTTATAAGCCGTCCACTTGTTGGACTTAATATTTTCACCCTCCTGGGATGAACCATCTACAAGGATTCTAGTTATCCTTCACGAATGGATCTGTCCACTTTATGGACTTTAGAACACCTCATCCTCCTGGGATGAACAGTCCATTTTACTGGATTTCGTAATAGGCCGTCTACTTGTTGGACTTAATATTTTCACCCTCTTGGGATGAATCGTCTACAAGGATTTTAGTTATTTCATTCTTGACAGATGAATTCGTCTAGTTTATGGACTCAATAATTTTTCATCTTCTTGGATGATGTCCATTTTATGGACTTGATAAAATTTTGCAAAAAAACACAAGTCATATCTGAATACTCCTTTTATTATAGTCATTCATTCGTAGGATAATGATTCTCCAGGGAGAAGCTTAAAAAGACACTTAAAAACCATTGTAGCAAAAATAAATTGTCTAAATGATGAACTAAAAAACTGGAAAATGTAGCAAAAATTGATCTAAAAATAAACTGGAGATTTGGTGGATGTTGCTTTCTACGTCGTCATCTCTACTAGTAGTATTTCCGTAGGTGCTCAACGTTCCATGGATGCTACAACTTTTGCCTGTCTAGTGTCTCAAGGTGGTAGGTGTCTTTTCTTTGCCATGATGTAATTCTGTAAGGTCTTTTCCAATTGGGGCCGAGCTTTCCTTGGGTTGGATCTTTAGCGGCACCCATTATCTTCCTCAAAACAAGATCTCCGACCTGGACATCTTTGTGTTTGACCTTAGAGTTGTAGTGCTTCGCCATGAGGTTCTAGTATCGTGCCAACCTTTGCTTAGCTGTTGCTCGAACCTCGTCCACTAGGTCAAGTTGTAGGCGTATAGCCTCATCATTCTTGCCCTCATCATAGTTCTCCACCCTGTAGCTTGTGAGTCCTATTTCTGCTGGGATGACTACCTCGCTTCCATATGCTAGTTGAAATGGTATCTCCCCCGTAGGTGTCCTTGCAGTTGTCCGGTATGCCTATAAAACACTTGGTAGTTCATCCGACTATATGCCCTTTGCCCTTTTGAACCGAGTCTTGATGATCTTAAGCAAGGATCGGTTCGTAACTTCAACTTGTCCATTGGCTTGTGGGTGGGCAAGTGATGAGTAGTGGTTCTTGATTCCTAGTTCCGAACAGAAGTCTCTAAAAGCGCTATTGTCAAATTGCTTTCCATTGTCCGAGACAAGCACCCTAGGTATCCTATATCTACAAATGATGTTCTTCCAGACAAAATTTCGAATATTCTTTTCCGTGATAGTGGCTAAGGCTTCTGCTTCCACCCATTTGGTGAAGTAGTCGATGCCAACTACCAAGAACTTTAGCTGCCTAACCGCTACTGGGAAGGGGCCCATGATATCCAATCCTCATTAAGTGAATGGTCATGAGACCGTCATAGGGGTGAGTTCCTCGGACGGTTGTCTGATGATGTTGCCGAACCTCTGGCACTTGTCGTAGGCTTTGACATAAGTTTACGCATTCTTTTGCATAGTAGGCCAGTAGTATCCTACTTAAATCAACTTGTTCACCAGCGATCGTGCCCCCGAGTGGTTTCCACAAATTCCCTCGTGGACTTCTTTCATGACGTAATCTGCTTCCTCAGGGCTCAAACACCTTAGGTACAGGCGGGAGAAAGCTCTTTTGTATAAGACGTCTTTTATCAAAACAAACCACGATGCTTGGACCTTCAATTTTCTAGCGGCATCCTTCCCGTCTGGTAGCATGTTATTCCTTAGGTATGAGATTAATGGCGTGGTTCAGTTGCTTTCAGAACCTATCTCCTGCACATTCGTACCCTTATCTATGAGTGAAGAGACTTGGACGAAAGATAGTAACTGATTGGGGACGAGCATGTATTCTGCTGAGGTGGCCTTAGCTAATCGATCAACACACTCGTTCTTCTCCCTTGGGATTTGGACGAATCTGATTTGGAGACTGCCAATTCGTCCCTTCACCTCCTCAATGTATTTCTTCATCCTCTTGTTCTTGCACTCGCAGTCACCATTGATCTGACTGATTACGACTTGGGAGTCGCAGTATATGACCATGTTTTCATCCCCTGCTATCTTCGCGAGGTCCAAGCCTGCCACCAAAACTTCGTATTATGTTTCATTATTGGTCGTAGGAAAGTCCAAGCGAATCATGCACTCGATTTTATCTCCCTTCAAAGTGTGGAGCACTATGCCAGCACCTCCTGCTTGCTTATTGGAGGATCCATTCGTGTGGATGCTCCACTGTGAGATTTCTTCTGCCCCCTGACCTTCCATAAGGGTGAATTCAGTGATGAATTTAGCCACTATCTGTCCCTTTATAGCTATGCAAGGACGGCACTATATATCGAACTCACTTAGCTCGACTGCCCATAACGCCATCCGTCCTGCAGCATCGGGGTTACCCATAGCCCTTCGTAGAGGCTTGTCCATCAGGACAACAATTGTATGCGCTTGAAAATACGGCTTAAGTTTTCGTGCCACGGTTACCAATGCAAAAGCCAGTTTTTCCATCTGGGGGTACCTTTCTTCTGCTCCCCGAAACACTCGACTCGTAAAGTAAATGGGTCTCTGCATCCCATCCTCTTCTCTTACCAAAGTCGCGCTTATAGCGGCATGTGAAACGGCTAAGTATAGATAGAGCTCTTCTCCTAGCTTGGATGGGCTGAGTAATGAGGGAGATGAAAGATATACATTTAGATTTTCAAACACCTATTAGCATCGTCTGTCCACTCAAACAATCTCTTCAATATGTGGAAGAAGGGAAGACATTTGTCCGTCGCCCTTGAGACAAACCTGTTTAGTGCTGCTACCTAGTCGTTCAAGCTTTGCACCTCCTTGATCGTCTTTGGTGGGGCTAGCTCCACTATAGCCCGTATTTTCTCTGGATTGACCTAGATACCTTTTTGGGATACCATGAATCCCAAGAATTTCCTCGTAGTTACTCCGAACACACACTTGTTCGGATTTAATTTCATGTTGTACGTCCGAAGGGTGTCGAAGGTCTCTTGGAGGTCACTTAAATGATCGTCTTCTCGTAAGCTTTTTACCAGCATGTCGTCTACAAAAACTTGCATATTCCTCCCAATCTAGTGTGCAAACATCTTCTTCATTAATCTCTGGTATGTTGCCCTTGCGTTCTTGAGTCAGAATGGCATCACTTTGTAGCAGAAGAGTCCTTGGCTGGTAACAAAAGAAGTCTTCTCTTAATCGGCCTCCTCCATTCTGATCTGGTTATATCTTAAGAACACATCCATGAAGCTCAGAAGCTGATGTCTCGTGGTCGAGTCTACCAGGATTTCTATCTGTGGGAAAGGGTAACTGTCCTTGGGGAAGGCTCTATTGAGGTCCGTAAAATCTACGCACATTCTCCACTTTCCATTGGCCTTTTTAACCATAACCATATTTGCCAACCAGTCAGAGTAGTACATTTCACGAATGGAATTTGCTTCCAACAACTTCTAAACCTCTTCAGCTATGGCTTTGTCTTGTTCTGGGGCGAATACTCGTTTTTTCTGTCATACGGGAGAGGATGAGGGAGATATATTCAATCTGTGAACTATGATTGAGGGGTCTATACCTGGCATATCCTCATGACTCCAGGTGAATACGTCCTGATTTTCTCTCAGAAACGTTGAGTGCTTGACGTACTGGCTAACTAGCCAACGTACCCACTCTAGTCGTTTGCTTGGGCCTTGATTCATCAAAGGTTACTTCCTCTAGTTCTTCCACCGGCTCTGCTATTGTTCGTTGTTCTTCTATGCATATGGTCTGTTGGTGATCATTCATCTCTAGCATAGCAATGTAACATTCACGAGCTGCCACTTGATCTCCCTTTACTTCTCCTACCCCGTACTCAGTGGGAAACTTGATCATCAAATGGTAGGTTAATGTTACAGCCTTCCATGAGTTTAAAGTAGGACATCCCAATATAGCGTTGTACGCGGACGAGTAGTCAACGACTAGGAATGTCACATCTTTCGTGATCTGCTGAAGGTAGTCTCCGACCGTCATCGGTAGGGTGACGGCACCCAGCAGATACACCCTTGTTCCTTCAAATCCTATGAGCGGGGCGTTGGTTGGGATTAATCGTTCTCTTTCTATTCTCATCTGCTAAAAAGCTGGATAATACAAGATATCAGCGGAGCTCCCGTTGTCTACTAGCACCATGTAGGTGTTATAATCTTCAACTCGTATACTGACTACAAATGCATCATCATGTGGGTGGTGGAGGCGTCAGGCATCTTCCTCCATGAACCCAATTACGAGATTATCGACTCGCGCCATCTTTGGGGCATACCCTGTTAGTTGAATATTCTGTACCATTTGTAGGTATGTCTTAGCCTTTTTAGAGGAACTGGAAGTACTGCCCCCTATGATTATCCTTACATCTCCCAAGGGTGGCCAGGGTCGTTTGTTTTCTCTCTGGGCTGGTGCTCTTTGGTTTTGTTCTATTCCTTCCTTGTCGACAAATTTTTGCAGTTTCCCTTGGCCAATAAGGGCCTCTATCTGCTGCTTCAGGTCATAGCATTTAGACGTGTCGTGACCGTGGTCTTGGTGGAAACGACAATATTTATCCCTAGATCTCTTGCTGGGATCACCCTTCAATTTGCTGAGGAACGTTAAGGCTCCTTCGTCTTTGATCTGCAGTAGGACTTGATCAATCAGGGTATTCAGGGGGGTGAAGTTTGTGAATCTCCCTATCGAGGGTTTGGATCGTCGATCATCTCTTTTTTCTCCAGTTCTTGCCATCTTTTGGCCCCTATCCTGCCAGGCTTCCTCCTGCCTCTCTCTCTTCTTAGGCTTCTCTTCACGGGCCAACAACGCTTCTTCAGCATTCATGTACTTGGTGGCCCTGTAAAGTACATCCAACATGGTTTTCGGGTCATTCTTGTATAAGGAGAATCGAAACTTACCCTTTCGTTGCCCATTCGTGAAGGCTGCTACGAGTATCTTGTCGTCAGCTTTATCAATCGAGAGTGCTTCCTTGTTGAAGCAGGCGATATAAGACCTCAATGTCACATCTTCCTGTTGCCTAATGCTCATTAAACATGCGATCGACTTCTTATATCTATGTGCCCCAATAAAGTGTGAAGTGAACTTGGCACTTAGGTCCTTAAAAGTACTGATGGAGTTGGGCGTTAACCTACTGAACCAAATTCTTGTGGGACCCCTTAGTGTGGTAAGGAAGGCTCTACACATGATCTCGTCTGCAACTCCTTGGAGGTGCATCAAGGTCTTGAAGGATTCTAAGTGATCTAGAGGGTCCTTGGCTCTGTCTTAGCTTTCTATTTGCGGTATACGGAACTTCAGTGGTAGGGGGAAGGAATTGATAGATATGGTGAATGGTGAATCGATTCGATGGACTAAGTCGTCGAGGTCGCTGGATACTCTCCCTCTAAGTGCGTTCATCATAAAGTCAATCCATTCTTTCATCATTTGCATCTTTGCAACAAGGTGGGGTGGAGCTGAATCTGTAAGGGATGGACGACTCAGGTCTTGTCGTTCCAGTATGCTCGGGGCGTTACTACCCTCCGGCCCCTCTTGGTCTCTTCGTTCAACACTGGTATCTTCTTGGTCTTCCTCTTAGGTACCCATCACTGCGTTCTTTTGTCGTAGCTGTTCTTCTAGGTATTGGTTCTGTTTGGTGAGACGTTCCACTGCTGCTGTGAGGGTTTGGACCTACCTTTCCAGGGCAGTGGGTTATGGCTCATCTCCCTGAACGTTGTTAGTGATCGCCATCGAGCGAGTAAGTACCATGCAACTCTTTCTCCGGGAAGTGTTTGTATGGCTTACAAGTCGCAATTCCCATAGATAGTGCCAACTGATGATGTCGAAAAATCACCAATGAGCCACATAGTCCTTGCACACTCGAAATAGTGCCTGCACAACAAAAAAGAAGACCTAACAGATAGCACTGGTGTGGTGCCGGCCAAATACCCTCCAAAAGGTCAAGTTAGAATCTTTTTGCAATTCTAAAGTGCTAGAGCTGGGATCAATTATGCGTACCTGTTTTCTGAGGGTCTTTGGGTTTTTATAGTAGCGTAGAACTGAATTCCCAAGACTTGCGTCACAAGTCTTTTCCTTATAGGGAAGATCTTCATTAATTAGCGTATATTCGAGAATCCTCCTCATGTTAGAATTCCATTCATATCGGGACTCTATGGACTAGGGTCAATCGTGAGGCACAAGTCGTTTCCCTTTAGGGTTTCTTGGAGACCACATAATGATTAATTGAGTGCCACGTGGCCTTTATGTCCATCCACCCTTTTGTCCGTTCACATAGGATCCATCCACTATTAGCCCATTTGTCTAGCAATTCGTCCATCTAACCTGATTCGTCACCTCCAGTTTTCTCCCTCTTCAGATACCAATAGAAGTATTCTTCCACATTTTTTAAGAAATAAATATTTTTGATAGTGTTTTTTAAATGAAACTCCCATCTATAAGAGCATCTTGTTTTTATGATTCCAATTCGAGAAGGGCTAGCCGTGGTGGTGAATAATTAAGACTCTGATTAAATGAACTACAAAGTGCTCATCCATACACTAACGAGGCAACATCTCCATTACCATAGACGTTTTCCTTTCCAAGTACTTTTCTTTTGTAATTTCCATTTTTACTTCGCCATTGTTTTCTTTTTCAATTTGAATGTTTGATGATTGTGTTCTCTAACATGTTCTAAGCATTTAACGTGGTTTTCACGAGTCTAAATTTTCTGTCCCACTTTTTTTGCTTCACTCTATGTTCTACTAATAAAAAATTGACACATGTCAACCATTTTAATTAATTTCTAATTTTATGGGGTTACCTAAAATAAATAAAACCCACCCCACTACCACCAAACTTTGTTGGCGACACTAAATAGATATCTCCGGCACCATTAATGCCGCCAGTCACAACCACCGTTGTTGGCCTGCCTTCAACTGACAGACATCTCTTTTTCAGTCCTTGGACGATGTCCACCTCACTATTTCATCCAAACCTATGTCCTTGTCTAACAGACCAAGCCAATACGCTTTGTGTTTTGGATTGAAAGCCAAAAGTCATCTACATTCTAGGCTTGCAATCTATTGTCATTGAAAAATATAAGAAGGAGACTAAATTTTCTGTGTCTTAAAGATTGAAAAGGAAGGCTAACGAAACAGTGAAGGTAGGGACTAATTACAAACAAAAATCAAACTTCTTATGCTTAGGTTTGTTGAACATAAGAGACGGCTCTTCTGTCAAAACAAAATGTATTTTATATTTGGGTTTGCTGAAAATAGAGATAGTGGATGGCCTTCTCTAGTTGGGTTGATGGTGTCGGTGACCTCTTCCTAGTGTCTCTGGCAAGGTGGGTGGTGGTGGACCAGTTGTCGTGGATGTGTTGAATTTTTACTTATTTATTTATTTTAGGTAACCCCATAAAATTATAAATTAATTAAAATAGTTGACATGTGTCAATTTTTTATTAGTAAAATATAGAGTGGAGCAGGAAAAGTGAGACAGAAGATTTTGACTCATTTCAAAACACTCTATAGAAGTAGAAATTTTGCAACCAACTACAAGATGCCATGTGCTACTTAGTGGATTCTACAGTCATTATTTAGAGGCCAATGGCAATATTCCAAGTGTCAAAGAATAAAAATTACAAAGAATACCTAGAAACCAATCAAATGTTAGCACATATTAATTTAAATGGCATAAGCAATCAAATCAAATATTGCTATGTGTTATTTTAAATTAAAATACTTTGGCTAATCATATAATGTCACGTATCCCTTGGAGAACAAGACATAAAGTCCCTCCATTCAAATCATGACATGTGTCACTAATATGAACTAATCATGTGACTTCACAGCTCTGTTTGTTTCAGCATTAACGTTTTCTGGAAAATGGTTCATTTTCCAAAGAGCATTTTCTAGAAAACTGTCTTATTTTCCAGTGTTTGGTAACGACCTTGAAAATGCACTTGAGAATGTTTTCTGGTGTTTGGTATGCAATTTTTTTTTTAAATATTTCTTGTATAATTTAAAACATGTATATTATGTAAACTAACTAATGTAATCATTATAAATAAAAAACCAAGAATGAATTTGGTTTTCATACTAATTAATCTAAAATTTTGACAATAGATACAATCAAAATTAATTAGTTGTCAAATTTTCATGATCTCTACCACTCATCTTGCTCATATATATAGACAGTAACGTACGTACACACACACACACACACATATCAACCATTTGTCTACTATGGTCAACTAAAAGTTTTCAATATTATTCTAAATTATGTATTTACATAATGTACTGCATAATATATCATAACTACATAGTATCTGCTAACAAAAAATGTATTTGCTAACAAATGCAATTCTCCTAAACAATTATCATTTATTATCTAACAATATTATTAGTCCATGGTAAAGATTGTCCCATGTAAAATCAATTTAGAGCAATATAGTTACTATGTTTAAAATTTTCATCTTTTACTTCTTTCATTCTTTCTTCTTCTTCTATTATTATTATTTTTTATTTTTTATTTTTTTTTGCACTTTATGTACGAAAAAGAAGTAACTTCTACCTGGAATCCATCAAACCGAAAATTTCTTAGAGAAAAAAGAAAATCGAGCTTGAAATTTAAAGCAAAGAGAGAGATCTATGGGAAGAGGAAAGACCAGAGTTAGTGACGGTGAGGGTGTGAAGAGAGAAAAAGCAAAGGGAAGAGAGAAAAAGTGAGAAAACTTACCATGAGAGAGAGAAGGCGTCAAAAAATTATGTTTCCCACGGCTATAGACAAAGATAATATTTATAGGAGATGCAACGTATGAGAGAGAGATTGTTTTTCAAAAAAAAATTTTGGAAAACAGCTTATAGAAAATAAGCCTTATTTTTATTAGAGTTTTCCGTTGACCAAAGATAGTTTTCCATTGACCAGGTTTTTTTTATGCTACCAAACACTGGAAAATGTGGAAAACTATGGTTTTCCAGCGAAACAAACAGAGCAAATCTATTTAAGACTCTTATAAATAGAGACCCTTCTCAGTCTTGTAGGGGGATTAAAAAACATTCAAAAGTCTTGAAGCTATGTCGGAATCAAGCTCCAAAGCCTCCAAGAACATCAAGAAATTCAACCTCGAATCTCAAGAACATTTGAAGCAAATTCAACCAAGTCATCTTTCTAGATCTCAAAGTTCACTGGAATTAAGCTCAAAAGTCTCCATAAACACCAAGAGACTAAAAATTAGTGAAGCTCTACGGATGCAAGCCTCCAAAGCCCTAAAGAACATTTACTACAAATCTTCGAAGACAAAGAACATTCATCCAAATCATTCTTCGAAGTACCAAAGTTCTACTGGAGTCAAGTTTCAAAGCCTCTAGAAATTTCAAAGATTTTGATCCATTGAAGCTTCATTGGATTCAATCTCTAAAGCTCCGAAAAACTTCCACAACAAATCTTCAAAGATTAATAAAATTTGAAGAAACCACGAAGAACACGAAAAATGCGAAGCATAAGAAATCTCTAACAAGCACACAACCAGAAATTCATCACAATTTCATTCCAAAGATCTTTCAATCCATTTTCCAATCCAAGTGGAGGATATCTTGTGTTTGAGTCAAGACTACATCGACACAATACTTGAATTGAAGACATTTCTAAGGAGATCAAATCAGAGGTTTATTCTTTTGTATTAGAATCTAAACATAGAGAATTGTACCTACAAATTCATCAATACAAATTTACACTTGTGAAATATATTCAATTGTTTGATTTTCAAATTTGAGATTTTGTGTTTACACACTCATAATAGCACATATATAAATTTGAGTGCATTTAAATTAAGAAAATATAATTCTTGAAACCTCTAGATGAAGGAGCATATGCTTGCTTTCATAGGTGTACGCCTTACTCAAGCAGTGCACATTGGCTACATTTAAAGTTCCAGTAAAATGGTTCCTTAGAAACATGAACTCTAATTATTCTATGAATATGGATCGTTTCTATGTTGTACAAGGTAAGGGAAAAAAGAATACTCCAAAAAATGAATAGTATTTGATCTTTAAATATGAAAAATAAGTTTTTTTTGAAAAACTATTTGAGTGGAGATGGATGGTGTATGTCACTTGGGTTTGGCTTACATTTGTACCTTTTTAATTGGACATCTCAGGTTGTTTTAAATATACAATGGCAAGTAGAAGTGAGTTTTAATCTCCATTTTTTATTTAGTTAGTGGGTGATGTGGCAGTTTATCAATAAAACAAAAGAAGATTTCATTCCAGTCAAAAAAATAATTGTGGTCATTACACAAGTATAAGTTCTTGTGAGTTGTGGTGGGTAAGGACTGGAGTTTAAGGTATTGTTTGGATTTTGCCAAACTCAGTTAACAAAACTGAGTTTTGTTAACTTATAACCCAAAACCCATGGGCCCCACATGTGGGCTGTCCATAGGTCGGGCGGGTCGGGTTTTTGCCCAACCCGCAACCGACCCGTACAAGATCAGGTGGTCATTTTTCAACCCGTAACTGACCCATAGCAGTAACGGGTTCATCGGTTCGGATTGCTAGCGGGTGGTCGTCGGTTTCGGGTGAACTCGATTATCACTGGAATCCTTCGAAACGCGGTGAGATCTCACCAGATCGGGCAAGATCTTGCCAGATCCATCCAAGATTCGGTGAGATCCAGTCGGATTCGGCGAGATTTCTGCCAAATCGTGATGAGAAATCACTGGTTCGGCCAGATCCGATGTTTATTGTGCCAGAAATCGACGGATTTAAGTGAAAATGTTGCTGGAATCTGGAAAAAATGGCCGGAATCTGGAAAAAACATGCCGGAATCTGGAAAAATCATGTTGGATTCTGGAAAATTAGCCGGAATCTGGAAAAAAAATGCCGGATTTTGGAAAAAGTGGTCGGAATCTGGGAAAAATGGTCAGAATTTGGAAAAAATGGCCGGATTGTAATGGACATCGGGCGGGTCGGGTTTCACGGGTTTTAGAGGAAGAGATCGAACACCCGACCCGCCGGCGTCGGGTTTTTGGAGTCAGGACCCGAGTCCGACCACCGGAGCCGTCGGATCGGGTGATTCCGGGTCGAGTCCGGGCGGGTGGGGTGGGTGGGCAGTTTATTTGGACAGCCCTATGTATAATGTTTGTTTGGAAAGTTTTTGGGTCAGTTAACTCAGTTAACAAAACTGAGTTTTATGAGATATGAGTTACCAATTTCAGAAACAGCCAGAGGATGTTTTCAAGTTATGAGTTTATTAACTCAGTGGCAATTTGATAATTAAATGGAATCTGTGGGACCCAATACTTTGTGTTATTACATCAAACACCAAAGCTTTTTCATTTCTCTTTCTTACTTTTTCACATTTGCTCCTCCTTCTTTCTTTCCACCCGTTGCAGGTTCAGTGCTTCTTTCTTTCTTTTTTCTTCCTTTCTTCACATCTATTACTTCTTCTTTCTTTCTCTTCTCTTCTTTTTTCATCTCTTCACACTGATGCTTTTGTGGATTTTTGTTTGTGGGTTTTTCTGTACTTTTTATGGGTTTATTTGTTTTTGTATCAGTGGGTTTTGTTTGGGCTTATACAGAGGAGGGAGAGATGGTGGTTGGATTTTTGGGTCTCTAATCTCTCTCTTGACCCAAGTGAACCATCATGTGCGGTTGTGGATGTTTCAACATCATGGGTTTGTGGGTTCTGATGGTGAGATCGGTGGGATGAGGGTTGTGTTTTTTTGCGGTGGTTGGGTGCTGTGAGTTGGGTTTTTAAGGATTGGGATTGTTGGGTTTGTGGCTTTTTTTGGGTTGCAGTGGTTATTGGTGTTGGTAGGAGGCGGAGTGGCACTTTGGCCAAGGTCGTGGTGGTAGGAGGTGGAGTTGGGTTTTACACTTATCTTTTGGAAGATTATCTTGGTAGTGTGACATAGCTTGGCATGTTTGTGAGGGAAGGAGGAGGAGGAGCAGTGGTTGAAGATGGGATGAAACCTTCCACGGGTAGGCTAACAGATTTGCTCTGACCAATTTATAGGTATGGGGCCCACAAAATGTTGAAAATTTTGAGTGATGACAAGTTGAGTGAAGTGTGCCAAACGGGTGGATGATAGAAATTGGGGTATTTTAAGTGATGAGTGAGGAGTAATGAGTGATGAGTGACGAAAATTAAATGTAGAGTGATGAGTGATGAAAAAAAAAAACCAAACAGGGCCTAAGTTTTCAGGAGGGAGTTTTACACACATATACGCTTAAATTAAGTTAGAGTAGAATTTCTATCTTGTATAAAATAAAATAAAAAGTATTGGAGGTAAGTCAAACTCATGTCACCTTATTAAAAAAAAAATCTTTTCTTATTTGACTTTTAAATTTCTTGATTTTTAGGATTTAGTTCCTTTCTTGGTAAAATTATTTAATTACTATTAGAGTACCAATATACGACAAACTGAATCTCAATCATCACTCTAGTTCTAGGTTTCTTTTTTATGTTCCAACTCGATTTTGTTTCTAATTTTTTATAAGGGATAAATGCAAGTTTTTTTCTCCAAATGCACAACCCATAAGCTTTATAAACACTTAAAAACACTTCTCTATAAATAGGAGAGGCATCAAAAGTGTAAGGGATTCATAATTTTCCACTGGTAAGCTTAGTTTAGAGTCATAATGCTTAGAAACCATTCCATAACCAAGACCCACAACTTTTCGTAACTACATCTGCATATTAATCAAAACACCATAGCCATCACTCAATTCCCTTGAATCCATAGATTCCACCATTAACACAACGTTTGAGTTCTTTTCTAGGTAGACCAATTGTTCAATTGTTCATCCTAATCAATGAATCGTTCAACCAACCACACATTTATTCCTTTAAGGCCATAAGTTTGCCGCTCAAGCTCATGAGAAGGATTGTGCATAGTGGTATAATTTACAATCTTTATAGTAATTATATTTTAGCATATGTTATATAGAAATATATCTAAATTAATTGGACTTATTAGTAAGTTTATTTGAATCTATATCATGATATGATAAGATATAAAGTGGCGGCACTAGGAATTTTCTTAGGGTGGTCAAACAGAAAAATTGAATATATCAATTCAAAAAAAAAAAAAAAAAAAAGACACTCCCATCCAAAAAGAAAAAAAAAAAGTAGATAGAAATACAAGAAGTTTTACAATATTCTTCTACTAACGAAATGAAAATGCAAAAAGTAACTAATGAGAGTTAAAGTGAGAACTGATGATGCTGATATGAGAGTAATAAAGTGATAGAGAGTCTAAAATGATGATAGAGGAGAAAAATGGAGAAAATGAAAGAGAGAGACAGAGAGTAACAAATGATAGACGCTGTGATTGGAAGCCTTGCTGTTGAGGAGAGCAAAGCTATTACAACTGAAAAGCCGAGGAGAGCAGAGCTACCTGCACAACTGAGAGAACTCATGGTTGTAGTATATCTCTTAGTATCATTTTTAGGAAAAAAGAAATTATGAATTATTTTTAATGTTATGGGTTGAACGAGTTATGAATATGAATAATTAGAGATTTTTATTTAATTTTTGTTTTTGAATGTACTTTTGTTTGAATCTTTTGTTCATTTGTTGTTATTTGACCTAATCTTGTTGTTTGAGCTATTTTTACTGTTATTTAGATTAATTTTTATTGTTGTAATTTGGGTTTTTATTTATTTTTGTTTAATCTTTTGTTCATTTGTTGTTATTTAGCCTAATCTTGTTATTGTTTGTATTTATTTTTGCTACTATTTTGGCTATTTTTTTTAATTGTTATTTGATTTTTATTTTTTGTTTAAAGGGTTAAAGGACTATATTTAGGAGACCAAGATAATTTGTGAGAAATTTTACATTCACAACAATTTCATTACAAATCTTACGTGACAAACTTTTATTAATAGATAAAAAAATGATGTCAATGGTGATCCTAATTGAAAACCAGTAACAACTTGTCTTTTAAGATTTGTTGTGAAAATGTTATATATGGACATAGCATTACTCTAGTTTTGTTGAATCCAAATTATTGAAATTCTCAAGTCAGGGTATTCAATATTTAGACAAATCATGTTAGTTTAAAAATAATTATGCATATAAATATATATTTTTTCAAGTATAAATTTTTTTATTTTTGAGAAGTCAGGGTGTTCATTTGAAAACCCCGAAATGCAAATCCCTGAGACCAACAGTAAGCTACAATCTACAAATATAGGCGCACTTGACAATGAACTCAGAGGAAGAATATATGAAGTATAAGAAAATAAAAATAAAAGGAGATTTGATTTGACATTTGTAAAGTTGTGATTTACAACTATGTTTTATGTTGGCTTTATTCCATAACAAAAAGTGTTGTAATTGCTTTAATTTTATTCCTTGTATTTTGTGGAATTTTATTGTATTGGGTTTAGTATTAAGTTGGTGAAGACTCAAGCTTATCTGAAGATCAATGCATTTCGTGACTAGCTTGCGAGAAGTTTACGAGAAGGGTTCCTGCGAAAAGGCATGTGAGAAGCAAATGATTGGAAGCTGAAGAGTCGTGCCAGACTGTCATTTTCATGAGTGTCTCGCAGGTAAGACCTTCCCGTGAGGTACTCGCGAAACATTCTGCCTAGAGGATTTTTAAGTGAGACTTTCATACCCTTCACCCATACTATATATACCCTCATTCCCCACAAATGTAAAGGAGGCCATTTAGAGAGAAAAACCCTAGATAGATTTTCTACAACACACACACCCATCTTTTAGAGAGAGAGCTACTCATCCTTAGTGATAATTCATTGTAGCCTCTTCTCCTTCCCTCTCCCATTATCATACATTGAGAGGAGATTTGTATCCAAACACAATCCACACATTTTCAGAGTGAAGTAAGTGTTTTTGGAGTTGCTGGGAAGCATTGGAAAAAGCCAAGGATGGCAGATGCAACATGGAGCTTGTTGCAAGATCCGGAGAGCTAAATAAGACACGGTTCCGAGAAGCCTTGTTGGAGTAGGAGTTTGGAGGGCTTAGGTACAGTGGGTAGATTAGGCTTGGAGGGTCTCTTGCTAACCCATGTATCCCAACTGATTGTCTAGTGGATCGATTACCGCTTGGAGGGTGGCAGAGAGGTTTTTCCCCGAGTTCTTTGGCTTCCTCTTCGATAACACATTAACGTGTTATCTGTGTTTGCATTCTTCTTCCCTAGTATTTTACATTTCATTTTACTGTTATGATTATATGAATATGTGTTAGAGTAGCTTGTTTGTTTATCCGCTCGCATTTACACTATTTTGCACTTAGAATTAAGTTAGTGTAAAATCTATCGAGCCGTAACTTTTATTTGGGGGTCTAAACAGCTCTTGTGTTTTTAACACATTTTCGAGCTCTCAACATTCATTAACTAAAAGCTACATGTGTTAGAGCATTCACATCAAGGGTTTCAAAAATTTTAGCATTTAGCATCTAAAAAACCAACTTTATAGCATTTAACACATCACTTTTCAATACACCTAACATCAAAATTTCTATTATTTTACCACTTCATTAAAATATTATTTATTTATCATTTTTTATTCTTTTTTATTCTCATCACCCAAGCCACCACAAACCCGCACAAAGCCACCACAAACCCATGGCATAACCCACAGCACCATCCTCGACACTACCCACGGCACACCAACCACATAGCACACCAGCCTACTTTTCCCTCTTATCCTCTCTCTAGCCACAACCAGCACCGCCTCAGCCATAGCAACCATGCCTTTGCCGCATTCAGCCATTGTCACACCCCCAACCACCCCAATCACAACAAATTGCAACCCACCACATCCAAAATAAAAGTTTATATAATCACCCAAAACCACCATCACCACCTCCCATAACCTGTAAATCAGTACCCCACCACTGAATCAATCAACCCATACCCACCTTTCAGCCACCCCGATCAACCCAGCCACCGAAATCAAAAACCACCGAAATCAAAACCCACAGATATCAAATCATAAAACCCCCTGCAACCCAACCATCGTAGCCTAGCCACACCTAACACCGCAGAGGGAGAAGAGAAGAGCTTGTGTTTTTTGGGTTCGATTAGAGGGAGAAAGGCAAAGCATGGATTATTGGCAGTGCGGGTCTTTGGGTTCAGTCAGAGGGAAAAGGATCTTCGATTTTTGGTGGCATAGGTTGAGGGAAAGGATGCAATGTGGGAGAAGGGAAAGGAGCTCGTCGGCGTGAGTTGACTCGAAAACTAGAAAAAAGAAAAGAAAAGAGAGAAAGGACTTTGTGGCACGGGTGGGGATTAAAAAATTGATATTTGGTTTTAACATTGAGCTATAGTGAGTTGTTATAGATGACAGCTCACTATAGGTGAGTGTTAAAAATTTTAACATGTGGCATGTTTAATGTAGAAGGTATTTTGGAGTTTTGGATGTCAAATATAGCTTTTTAGCATTATAGCATCTTTGATAAGAATGCTCTTAAAGCACTAGCATTGGGGGTTGTAAAACCCTCAAATTGCTATTTTGCAACCCCAAAACATTAAAACCATCCTTTATCCAAATATGTAAACCCAAAATTTTTTACAACCCCATTATAGTTAGATCTTACTTATAAGAACTCACTATAGCAAGTGGATATAAATTATTTATTCTTAAATATTCTCTCTCTCTTCTTTCTTTTGTCAGAAAACTCTCTCTCTCTCTCCTGTTTCTTTCTCCAATCTCTGTCTCCTCTGTTTCTCATCTCTCTCTTGTCCCTTTCTTTCTCAAACCTCACCACTGTATCCTCCATGGTGTAGACCGGCAGTTATGGCTAGTGGTGTTCATTGTTTGGGTTTGCAATTTTGGATTTAGGTTGGGCAGATGTTCCAATGGATTTGGGTCTGCGGTTTTGAAATGGATTTGGGTTTGATGGTTGTGATTTGTTCCGATGAGTTTGTGGTGGGTGGTGGATGGGTCCCCGTGGAGCTCATGGGTTTGATTTGTTTTGGGTTAGGCAGTGGAGCACATGGGTTTTAGTGGCTTATTTAGGGCTAGCCAGTGGCTCTAGGTTATGGGTTTGCCATGGGTCATAGTGGCAGTGGACCAGTAGTGGTAGTATGACTGATTTGGGTTTGGGTTGGGTTAATTCAGAGTGGGGGTTGCTTTGGATTCTAGTGGTGTTTTAGTATTGTTGATGGTGGTTATGGATATCAGTGCATTTGCAGGTTCATGGTGGTGGCGGTAGGGGATTACTGTGGTAGTGGTAAGGATGGGTTTTGTCATGACCCAAATCCATGGAACATGAATTTAGATACATGACTAACATGCTAATCCTGCATATCTTAATAAACATAATAAATTCCAAAATTAAACAAAACTCCAAATAAACAATACTTTTAATAAACCTCTTACAATATCTAAAATTCACAATTTAGAAATAATCTCCAAATACTGTAATATCTTTAGCGAAATTAAAAAAATAATTGAAAATCCTGTAAGGCTTCAAGCATTATTGAAGTCGCCTAAAATTCCCACGCTCTAACTTGCACCTTACAAAGCAATCCAAAAGTTTTGTTTCCTAACTAAACTTTAATATGAAAACTGTAATTGATGGGGTGAGCCACACATCTAGTAAGCAATTATACACAATACACAACAAAATAGAGTCAAGCAGAACATGAGTATTTTGATTTCACAAATTCACTAGCCCCTGCTAGTAAGGGATCAACACTTATTCTCACATATAACCTTGTGAGTGGGCTTACACATATATTTGATCAATTTTAAAAACACTTATTTTGAGTCACATATCACAAATGTAAAGTTTATACAAAATAGAATAATTTACTTAATATTAGCAATTATTCCAAATATAGAGGCATATCGAAGATCACAATATCGAATTAAAACATAAATCAAAGGAAGTTTGACTCTCTTAGGGAACAAATAGGAACATAGGAGTTTATATTAATATTCTTTTACAATTCTTGAGTAAGTCTAAAAACTCAATTTGCTAAAAGAAAAGTTTTAAATAACATTTGGAAAATAGGAATATGAATTTGAAATCACTTGGTTTTAAACAATTTAAAGAATAAGAATATTTTTAGAAAACATATGTTGAAACTTATTTCTTTTCTAAAAAGAATTTAGTTTTTGAAAGCTTAAATAGTGTGGAACACTATAGTTTGTTTAGACCTCAATTTTAAAAACACAGTTTGATTGCTTTTACTCTAATTTATCTAAGTGTGGAACAAGAGTAAATGATAAGTAATAACCGAAACTACACTCTAAGCCATAACCACAAGCAAGCAACAACAAATATAAAGCTTAAAGAGTAAGGGAAGAGAGATGCAAATACAAGATAACACCAAGACATGTTATAGAAGAGAAAACAAAAGAACTCGATAAAAAACCTTTCTGTGACCCTCCAAGTTAAAATGATCCACTAGTGAATAAGTTGGAGTAGAAGGATACCAAAAAGACCCTCCAAGCCTAATCTACCCAAAGTACTTGAGAGAGCTCCTAGCTCCAGCTACCAACAAACTTCTCGGAGTCTTGTCCTCACTAGCTTCCTCGATCCCACAATATTGCCCGATTGCATCTGCCAAGCCTCACCGGCTTATCTTGGTAAATCCCCAATACTTCCCAAGCTCCAAATCACTCTTTATACTTTGAATAGGTGTGGGTTGTGTTTAGGTACAAATCTCCTCTCAAGGTATAATAATGAGAGAGGGGAGGAGAAGAGACTACAAAGGAATTCTCACTTAAGGATGAGTAGCTCTCTCTAAAATGGTGGGTGTGTTGTAGAAACCTTTCTAGGGTTTTCTTTTGAATAGACTCATTACAATTTTGTGAGTAATGAGGGTATATATAATATGTTTAAAGGGTATAAGAGTCACACTTAAAATCCTAGCTATTAGTGCATTTCGTGGGTCATCTCGCGAGTTGGCCAAGTCACGAGATGAGTCACGAAACCCATTGACTCTTCAGCTATCGACATGTGCTTCTCATGTGACCTTCACGGGTTGCACCACTCACGAGCCAAGTCGCGAGATCAACTTATTGAGCAAATCTTCACAACTTAAAACTAAACCAAATACAATTAAATCCCACAAAATACAAGAAAATAAATTAATGAAATTACAATACTTTTTGCCATGGAATAAAGCCAACATAAATGTTATGTGAAAAACCATAACTTAACAATCTCCCCCTTTAGCTATTTCATGAGAAAAACACCCTATAATAGACTTTAGACTTAAACGTGAGTTTGGGAACAATGGTAAAACTCATTCACACCTAAATCTAAAACCTGTGATGAACTTGGAACAAATACCTGTTTCCTAAAACACTTGTACAAAACACATTAGACCTTGAAGGTAAAGCAAGTAATAAAAGACAAGTATAATATAACAAGTAAATTGCGATCAAGTAAACATGATATGAAACATATAAGAGCAACTTGATCTAACACCAAACACTCATATGGAAATCACTACAATGATCACTTAGCAAAGCAAATGATCATCTGAATATGCAACTGAAAAAGTACAATAGCATAAGGATGTATGCATGTCCAACACATCAACACGATGCAATGAGAATAACAAAGCATAGATACTAATAGAAGCTCAGAGTACCATATAGAAAAACAAGAAAACAAACATAATGTAAAACAAAACAAAACAAGATTTTCTTATAAAAGATGTTTTCTCCCCCTTGGTATATGCATCTCCCCTATGGAATTTCTCCCTTTATGAATGTGCATGAGGCCAATAGACTCTCTAGTATATTCTTCCCCTTTTTGAAATGAATAGACAAAGGGACCAAGAAGAATGAGGGAAAGAAATGAAAGAAAAGAACAAGGATAGGGATGCATGAGAGGTGCAACATGAATGAGAAATGAAGCTCAAACAAAAGGCAAGATATCTTAAAAACAAAATGCTACAAAGCATAAAATAAACATGACATACTAGGATGAGGAAACAAGATATAGACCAATGCATGACAAGGATAGCAAATGTGTGTGCAAGAGGTGGCTATGTGCAATGCATGAACAAAGCATGAGAAATGCACATGTGGGGTAAGGTGTGTAAAATACACAACCAATAAATCAAACATGTTCCTAGCGAGGAAACATGAAAAACCCTAAAGTTTGGTACTCATCGGAGTCCAAACGAGTGAGAAAATACCTAAGAGGCAATTCATCAAACACCTAACATGCACCCTTAAACCCTATATGTAATGAAATGCATGAACATGGTGAAAACTACCCTCAATACATTTTCTAAATGCCACAAGGGGCCAACATCCAAAGAAAATAGATATTCAAAAAAAAACCCAATTAAAAAGATTGACAAAAATTAAACTTTCCAACCCTCATTTGAGAAAATCCCAACTATGAACATAAAACCCCCAAAAACATAATCTAAGGATTAAAATCAATTAGAAGTGTTAAAGATTACCTTAGAGATGTTTATGGAATGTAAAACAATTGAAATTAGTTGGGTTTTGATGTAGAAGCTTTGAAAAAGAGGGTCTGGAGAAGATGGAGTCATAATAGAGTCATATGAGGAGTTTAGGACCAAACACTCGCAAAATACCCATCAAATAGTTGATCTGGGCATTTCGCGAGTGGCCAACTCGCGAGCTACTTGTAAAACCTATTGCTTGATGACCTAAAATTGCCAAAAATGCATTTTTTAGCTTCGCAACTCTCAACCAAGCCGCGAACAACTCGCGAAAGACTCTGACCCTTGTTTTTCAACACAAAAACAAGCTTGAAACATTGAAAAACAAAGTAAGAACAAAACTTAAAACCAAAGAGTGATAAAAACACTTCCAAAAGCAAATAAAATGATAAAAAATCTTTTTGATTCAATCATGATAAGCTTAAGCACACACACATCACATTTAAACAAGTACAATCACACAAATGAAATAGATATTCATTAAACATTAGACTTGTGTGTTGTGTGTGAGTATCAAGTATGAATTAGTCCATAGTCCATAGTCTAGCATGAAACTTCAATGATCAATTCAATCAAGTCATACGCAAATAGCATGAATTCAAGAGATCTATCTCACTTGTAGAAATTAACATATATGACTCCTCATCAAAGTGTTTACATTGATTGAAAGCTTTTCATTTGGCTTCCATTTTTTTTTTCATACTTTTGATCAATATAACTCAATTTTTAAGTATTGGTACCATGAAATTTTTTATCTCTTTGAAGAATAGGCATTTGGCCTTGGCATCATATAGTTTGAATAAATTTTGCTCCACCTTTTCCTAGTTTATCTAGTTTTCGAAGCAAGGCTTTTTCAGCTCTTTCTCTTTTTAGAGATTGACGTTTGAAGAGTTTTTTGACATAAAAAAAAAAATAAATGTGAGGAGATATATAGAATCAAGTCTATGCATGTATTAAGATCAATCAAAACTATTGGCTAGACATTCATGACAAGCTTGAAGATCAATTTACAACAATCAAACAAAGATTTCACTCACATTCAATACAAGTGCATACATAACAAGCTAAGCTTGTAAATACACTATGCATTAGTACAAAGGTCCTAGGCCAAACTCTACATGTGATATGTGCTCAACCATATACGATCAAACTTTTTGAACTTTTCATTTTTTATGTGGTTTTGGATTTTTACTCACACAAAACGAAAGCAATAAAGTAAGATCAACAACAAAAAACAATGCATATAAATAGATGCTTGAAGAACAAATGCATGGGGATGTAGCATCTAGTGCATGAAGAGTCCTACAAAGATCGAAAGAATTAGATCAAGGACCAAAAGAGCATAAATTCAACCATAGGAACCCTTCCTCACCCGAATGGAACAAGTGTTTGGAGTGAGTGTTTCATGAGGAGTGAGACAAGGGATGGAAGAATAAGAATCGGAGATGCACATAGACAAGGAGGTAAGAACATTAACCACATGCTTTAACAACTTACCATTTTTAATCCAATCCGATTTAACTTTCTTAGCACAACTTCCAAGAAGCTCAAGTTTCTCTTTTCTTTTGATTATTTTAAGAGCTTGAAATTTAGAGCAATGAGGTCTTAAATGAACAAAAGCACCACAATGGTGATTATCAATTTGTTTAGGTCCACTAAGCTTTTTAGGAGGGCATTTAACAACATAGTTTTGTTCTCTCTTCAACATGGAACATTGGGCTCTAATATGACCGATCACACCACAATGGTGGCAAGTAGGAACAAACTTAAATCCATTCAAATCCCTAGGATGAGACTAAACAAGGCTTTGGCTTAAGAGCTGTTCTCTCCACTTTTTGATTTCTTTTGTGTGGAGGTTTTGTAAACATCACATTTTGTACCTCTTATGACTCGGGCCCCTGTTCCTTGATGATGTTGAATTCTAAGACCTAAGGTTGGTTTAGGACCCAATTAGAAGTTAAATTGACTTGAAAAGTGTTAAAATGAAGAATATAACTTTTAATGAGCAAATAAATCTATTTTTGAAAAATAAGGCCAAAGGAAACCTTTGCTATGAGAACGCAAGAATCAGCCTGCATACGCAGCTTTCTGCATGCGTACGCAAGCCCAATCTTGCGCACGTATAGCAATTTCCTGAAACTATACAAGACAAGTTTTTTGCATTATGTTGAAATTTGAAACGAATCCCACATCGTTTGGGAGTCGTTTCAAACCCCCTTTTTCACACTATAAGTAGCCTTCCATAGTATATTTTCAAAACACATAGAAAACACACAGAAATCCCACGGGAAACACTAAGATTCACTAGAAATAGTGAATCAAAGAGGGAGTTTTTCACAAAACATCTTCAAGTCAATTTTCTTTTGATTAGGGCCTTTTCTGGCCTTAATATTTGATTTTGATATTACTAATCACTTTCTTATTGGTTTGTGGATAGATTTAACTGAAGGGAACAGTAAAAAATCAAGTTTGAAGAGCTTTTCTTTGAGCTATTAGTTCAAACCTTTGCTTTTGTCCTTTTCTTTTCTTTTTATGCTTTTAATCCTTTTGTTTGTCTTGTTTTCTTTTTTTTATTTGTTTAAACATGTTTATCTAGCTTAGGTTTACGTTTTTGTATGTTTAAAATGCATGTTAGGTTGTTAGAATGTGTGTTTAAGTGCTTCTACTTTGTTTTTGTGTTTTTAGGGTTTACTGGGCAAGTATTTGCGTACGCATAATTTTGCCTATGCACGTAGGCTTGATTATGCGCATGCAAGTTGCGTATG
This sequence comes from Quercus lobata, assembly GCF_001633185.2. Classification (NCBI taxonomy): domain Eukaryota; kingdom Viridiplantae; phylum Streptophyta; class Magnoliopsida; order Fagales; family Fagaceae; genus Quercus; species Quercus lobata. The sequence continues at coordinate 41,351,885 of NC_044906.1, read as the reverse complement.
TAGGCCGCAACCCAAAAACCCTAATTTAGGTTTCTTCTTGGTTTTCTTTGCTTTTGTGCACATGTTATGCCTCTGATTGTCCCATTCTTTACATGTTTTAGTCCTTGTTCTATGTTTGTTGTTTGTTTGTCTTTCACATGATTAAATTAGGGTTTATCTTTGGATTTCTTTGGTTTCAATACTATGATCATTCATTCACATGCTCATGCATGATGCCATAGGTGTTGAGTTGCTGCAAGGTAAGTAAAAGGTAAGTCACGCATTTGTAATGTTCATGCATTTGTGATATGATCTTGCTTTGATGATAGAGATGAACATGCTTGTTTGGTTGAGTATTTCCAAAGTGTACATGCAATACTTTTAATGATGATATAATGTGCTTGCTACCTATATCCTTACTATGATTCAATGATTCATATGTTGCTGCCATGTTTGATATGATATGTGATGCCATGCTAGGATGATGTGATGAGACGTATGTTGGGGTATGCCATGATGTAATATGGTTTGTAATGAAGCATGCTTAGATGTATGATTAGGGTTTGTGAAGTGATGAATGCTTTGATACCATGATTAGATGAATGTTAGGTTGTTCGATATGCATGATTAAATGTATGGCAAGCTTTATTTGCAAGCATGATAGATGTATGGTTAGGGATGTTTGATGTCATGTTGTTTGTTAGATGTATGTTAGTGTGTGTGTGTGAGTTAGATACAAGTATTAAGTGTGCCTTTAATAGGGTTAAGACATAAGACACAATGATGGGAAGCCAACCCTAGGGTTGGACGATTTTGTGTGCCTAACACCTTCCCATGACCGTACCTTAACTCCGAACCCATATCTCTGATAATACGATCAAAAGGTCCTTTCTTAAAAGGATGCTATATATAAGGTTCCTAGACTATTGCAAAAACTATATAGCGACTCCTAAAAATGACGCCTTGCATCCATAGTGGCGACTCCATTAGGGATTGTGAGTTCAATTCCTATGTGTCCTATGTCTTAACCTTAATAAAGGCTTACTCAATATTTGTTTGCGCAAACATCTCATGGTTCTTTTGTTCCTTAACCTTGGTTGGTGATGAGTGGGAAGATGGAAGGCTCCATTTAGGCCCAAGTCTTTCGAAGTTCATCCCACCAACTCACAATGTGTTCCATTGCCTATGATGGGCTTTAAGTACGTTAACGGTTTGCCACCAATCCACAAAGGTCCACTTAGGCCCTAGGTTGGAATCATGGCCCACCTAGTTGTGAGTGACCTACTTATCTATTCCTTTAGCCTTAGGAAAGCCTACCCACACTTAGAGAAATCCTAGACTCAATCAAAAAGTGGATACCCTTTATATATCTCTTGTTTGTTCAACCATATATTTTGTGCTCACCTAATTCTAAAGGACAAATAAAAGATATAAAAATGGAAGGATGATCCTAAAGTTATGGTATACCCTAAGACAAATGGGACAAAAGAAAAGAATTTCTCACATATAAGAGGCTTGTCCTTATATCTAAGGGTATATCTTAACTTGAAAGGTTCATAAGACCATAGCCTAATTGCTATCATAAACCCAAATCAAAAAACTCTTTTTGAAAAAAAGGACTTTGGGCCTAAGATAACAAATATGCTATGGACTTAGCATCCAAAATCCTACAAAGTCAATATGAACTTCCCTAATCTTGGGCCTCTTTGTTGCATGCCTAGGCCCAAAAAGATGAGAACTTCATGGACCTTGAGAGAAATGCTACAATATATTCTAGCTAAATGGCTACTTCAAAAAAAATGAAAATAATAATGAAATGAAAAAGAGAAGAGCCCAAAGGTGATGAAAATATTGTAAGCCCATGTTTAAGACAAAATGTTGAAAATCTCTAAATACATTCTAGTGAAAGCCCAAGAGAGTAAGATGAGAGCATTATTGTAAATGGACCAAAACCCAAATGAAACAAGGGGCAAGGTTCATGAGAGGAAAGTGAGTGATTTTGTAATCGGGCCTTCATTAAAATGGACTTAAAGACTTTTTAAGAACACCTAAAAACTAAAGGGACCTTTTAATTGGGATATGAACTTAATAAAAATGGGACTTCTTTTTAGACATCGTTACACTACTAAAGGTCAAGAAAATATGTCCCCACTCCAATTCAAGTCCAATAGAAGGCAAGACATTCAAAGAGGAAACCCTCCAAGAGGAAAGGATGGACTCTGCAAGTGAAAAGGCCCTCATGCAAAAGATACTCAAGTGTGTGGAAGTGCAAGTTGAAGTTCATAAGAAGATAATAAGCCACCTCTCTAAGATGGAAGAAGAAGCCAAGGCTAACTATGGACAAAGCGAGCTAACTCAAGAGGACATCGATCGCATGATGACAAAAGGGAAGACCCGCCTACTTCTACCCAACTTTATGGCACATTTAAAGAGCACTCCTAGACCATGGACTTTCAAGAGGGCCCATGTTAATGACTTTTCTGAATTAGGAGACGCAGGATCTTGGGAAGATTATGATTGGTCGGAATGGACCTTGAAGGTGGGAACAACTCGAGTCACCCCAGCTCATTTCATGCTTGAACACAACATGGACCCTTCTTCCAACGACGATCAATACCTCGTGCTAACCCAAGGTGAAGACAAAGAGGAAGGAGATGAAGTGATCAGCTATTGGAGTGAAGATGACGGCGACTATTTCTTTGACGAAGTGGGAAAAGATTTCCCTAATGAGGGTAAGGCTCTGTATGACATAACCAAAGCTATGCACATCTAGAAACCTCTGAAGGAGGAGGATTGGTTTGCTAAGCTAAAGAATTTTTTTGAAGAGGAGGACGAGGGGAAGAATGACAAGCCTTAAAGAAGAAAGAAGACAATTCATCATGCTTGTTATGGGGCAACTGAATAATTGGACTTGGGTTGGGTTTTTTGAAATTGTGGGAAAGAAAATGTGTAATGCAAGTCTCAATGTACTTTTCAACATTTTTAATAAGATGAATTCTGATTTGGCTTATTTTGATGTGTCCCATAATATTGAAATTTTGCACTTAAATAATTCAAATGAATTTGAAAATGAAATTAATAAACAATTGGAAAAGAAAATTGAACCTATGGAACCAACTTTTAAAACTCTTAATTTGGGCAATGATAAGAATCCACGTTTAATTAAAATTGGCTCAACCCTAAATGAAAAAGAAAGAAAATATCTCAAAGAGTTGCTCACCGAATTTCAAGAGGTGTTTGCATGGTCTTATGAAGATATGCCCAGTATTGTTCCTGAGATAGCTTAACATCACATTGACACTTATGCTCACATGGTGGCCGTTAAATAGAAATTGAGACGTATGAGAACCGAATGGCTTCTAAAGATCAAAGAAGGGGTCACCAAGCAATTGAAGGTAGGGTTCATCAAACCCGTACACCAAGTTGGGTGGATTGCCAATGTTGTGCCCATACCTAAGAAAGATGGGAAGGTTGGAATGTGTGTGAATTTTAGGGATTTGAAAAAAGCTTACCCTAAGGATGACTTCCCTCTTCCTCACATAGATGTCTTAGTGGATAACACAGCCGGTAGTGCCTTGATGTCTTTCATGGATAGTTTCTCAGGGTACAACCAAATCAAGATGGCTCCTAGAGATATGACCAAGACTACCTTCACCATAGAATGGAGAATTTATTGTTACACCATAATGCAATTCAGGCTCAAGAATGCAGGTGCGACCTACCAAAGAATGGCCACAGCCTTGTTACATGATATGATGCATAATGAGGTAGATGTGTACGTTGATGATATGATTGTAAAATCCAAGGATAGAGGAGGTCACATCATTAACTTGAGGAAGTTCTTTGAAAGGATCAAGGAGTATAGGCTAAGATTGAACCCACAGAAATGAACCTTTGGGGTAACCGCAGGAAAGTTTTTAGGGTTTTTGTTAAGCTATAAAGGAATAGAAGTTGACCCATCAAAGATCAAAGCCATATTAGAAATGCCTCCACCTAAAAGCGAAAAGGTGATAAGGGGATTTTTGGGCCGATTGCAATACATAAGCCGATTCATTGCCAAACTCACTTCCACTTGTGAGCCCATTTTCAAACTCCTAAGAAAGAATGAACCTCATAAATGGAATGATGAATGTCAGAAGGCTTTTGAGCTCATTAAGGAATATCTCCTTCATCCATCTATCTTGGTACCCCTGATGCACGGAAAACCACTACTCCTCTATCTCTCTATCATAGAGGATGCGATTGGAAGTATGCTTGCACAAGAGGACTATGATAAGAATGAAAGGGTCGTATACTATTTGAGCAAGAGGTTCCATGATTATGAGACTAGATACACACCCATAAAAAAATCATGCTTTGCTTTCGTATAGGCCATACAGAAGTTGAGACACATTATCCTACCTTTCCAGATATGGGTAATAGCCCGAATGGATCCATTGAAGTACTTGTTTGAGAAGCCTGCTTCAGTGGAAGACGGTCGAGATGGTTGATCCTACTAGCAGAATTTGATTTGAAGTATACGGCAAGGAAAACCATCAAAGGGAGTATTATCAGATTTTTGTGCCGAGAACCCCGTGGAAGGAGAGGATGGTAAAGAAGACTTTCTGGATAAGGATATTTTGGATATTGAGTTAAGGGCGTGGAAAATGTATTTCGATGGAGCTGTGAACCAATATGGAAATGGGATGGAGTACTTTTGATCACTCCCGAAGGATCTCACATACCCCTAGCAGTTAAGTTGAACTTTGAGGCAACCAATAACATGGTAGAATACGAGGCTTGTATCACTAGAATGGAGGCTCTCCGAGAGTTGGGAGGAAAAGAGGCCGAGATCTTTAGAGATTTGACTTTTGTTATAGCTCAAGTGTAAAGGTTGTGGAAAGTGAAGGAGGAGCACCTAAAACCTTATCAGCAGTATCTAGAGGATTTGACCAAAAATTTTGACAAGATTGAGTACACGATCATCCCTAGAGCTTAGAATCAGTTTGTAAATGCCTTGGATACCTTAGCTTCCATGGTTGAAATACCCGAAGGAGTATGGATACGACCCTTAGAAATTGAACAAAGTTATGGGATGGTACACAGAGAGAAGATCGAAGCTTCAGTCTTGGTTATAAAGGAGGAAGGGATTCCTTGGTATTATGACATAATGAAATTCTTGGAATTGGGGGTATATCCAGACGGTACCGACAAGAGAGAGCGTCGTTTGATTAGGATGATGGCAATGCCATACATCTTATGTGGAGGTTAACTCTATAGGAGATCCTATACACCTTCGTTGTCTAAAGAAAGGAGTAGTCGAGAAAGTTATGGAAGAAATTCATCAAGAGATTTGTGGTTCTTATATGAATGAGAGAATGTTAGCCAAGAAGATCTTAAGGATAGGGTACTATTGGAACACGATGGAGACCAATTGCGTAGACTTTGTGAAGAGTTGCCATGATTGCCAAACACATGCAAACTTGAATCATGTGCCACCTAGTGAGCTATACAGCACGACCTCTCCATGGCCTTTCTTAGTCTGGGGCATAGATATGATTGGAAGGATAGCCCTAAAGGCCTTGAATGGACACAAATACATCTTAGTGGCAATGGATTACTTCACCACCTGGGTGGAAGCAGCCTCCTACTCCGTGTTAAAGCCAAGCATGTGGTTCGATTCATAGAAAGTAACATCATTTGTCAGTATGGGGTACTATTAGGATATATGCCCTTAAATATTATTGTATGATGCTATATATGACATTATTTATTACTTAAAGTTGTAATTAATAAAGTTGTTTTATTATTATCTAAAATAATGGTAACATGAATATTTGGACATTATCATATAGCCCATGAGATGCACAGTATGTGATTTAGTCATAGAAGATATAAATCGCAAGTTCTTTATAAACTCAGAATTTTAGTTCATAGTTAGTGATGAATTTAGGCATTTTATCTGCAAAAACTATAACATATCAACTAAGATGATTTGTCCTGATCATGGAAGTGGAGACTTCTAGTTGATATGTTTTAAAAGTTAAGACATATTGAATTGGACCGCTATGAGATTTATTATTCTCCTAACAATTGTCAAATAAATAATAAATCTCATGACTTCTATTTACATCAACTCTTAATCTTGAGAGAATAATGAACCTGATCATGAAGTGTAGGTTACTTTGATATATCAGGAGTGAGATCTAAAGTCATAATCAAAACTTCAGTATATTGGATAGCCACTTTTAGTGTTGATGGAACATATATTCTCAAGATGGAATTGATAATCTCTTAATGGAGATATAAAATATTCCCTTGAGATAAGTTTAATGGGTTTGGTTATTCAGAGTGTTAGGCCTAATCACTTTAGTAAGGAGTTACTAAAGTATATATTTATGAAATTGGATTTCATAAATGTATAATGAATAACTTAAAAGATTAAACCATGTACTCAAAGATTAAGATGTAGTAACCTTCTAAGTGGCAGTCTATATTCATGACTTTGTATTACTACGAATATTTTACAAAGGGGTTGTATGTATAATAAAGTCTTGGGATATAATTTATGGCCTAGAGTGCAATTATATTTATATAGTGATATTAAATATAATTAATGGTAATTTTGGGCTTGTCAAAAGTTAACAGAAAAGCCCAAAACCCATTGGAGCTAGTGTCTTATTTGTTCCATTTTGGTTCCACTCCAAGCCACATACTAAAGCCCAATTGGAATGGCCCAAAAAGCTAGCCTAAGTAGATAATCAGTTATAATGAGAGAAACATACAAAATTTTGTAAGAGAATGAAATGGTGTGTATGTGAGTGTAAGCCACTTTCTTATTCTCTCTTGAACTCATACATATAAACTGATTGAGAGACCACACTTCTTGGGCATAAGTGGAATTGGAGTGAAGATTAAAAGTGTTCCCAAGTACTTCTAATATTTGATTTTGAATTTCACTGCACCAAGGTACACTTTCTTGTTCTTATATTATGAAATTTTCATAGTACATGTTATCAATTGCAAATGAAGTAGATCCGTTAATTTTCCGATCCGTATGTTTTGTATGCAATACAAACATGTGTTTATCCAACAGGTTCCCCAAGAGATCATCTCCGATAATAGTTCTCACTTTGAGGGAGAGGTTAGAACAATCATGGAACTTTACAACATTGAACATCATAAGTCATTACCATATCGACCACAGACTAATAGGACCGTAGAAGCAGCCAATAAGAACATCAAAAACATTCTAGCCAAGATGGTAGTGACATACAAGGATTGGGCCAAGAAGCTCCATTTGCCTTATAGGGTTACAGAACTTCTATCCGTGCATCAATTAGGGCAACCCCCTACTCTTTGGTCTACGGTAGTGAAGCGGTACTTCTCATTAAAGTGGAGATACAATCTTTAAGGGTACTAGCAGAAACCAAAGTTTTAGAGGAAGATTGGGTGAAACAAAGATATGAGCAATTGGCTTTGATAGATGAGAAGAGAGCTAGGGCACAATACCATGCACAAGGGTACCATAAGAGAATTGCTAGAGCATTCAACAAAAAGGTGAGACCTAGAAACCTTAAGGAAGTGGACTTGGTTTTAAAAGTTCTTAGAGATGAAACTTTTGATCCGAGAGGAAAGATGAAGCCAAGATGGTTGGGTCCTTTTATTATCAAGAAGATCATGTTTGAAGGTGCTACAAGAATTACAGATTTGGATGGGGAAGAGATGCTTCACCCAATCAACAAGGATAGACTTCAAAGATACCACATTTGAAAAAAAAAAAAAGGAAAAAGCCTGCTAGGTTAAAAACCCAAAAGGGCGGTCTAGGAAAAATTTAAGGCAAAAAGACCCCGCTAGGTTGAAAACCCGAAAGGGTGATCTAGGCAAATGATAGGGGCAAAGACCATAGGCATGGTGAAAATTCCTCAAAGGACGTCATGGGCAAAAATTGCATGGCATGCAAAAAAGAAAAGAAAAAGGAAAATGAAAAAAAAATGATGACAATAAGTAAAGATAATAAATAGGTTGTTCTCTCATTGGTCAAATCAAAAGATGAGAAATCGTTTCTATAGGGGATTTGGAACATTGCAATCCTTTATTAGATGCAATCCTTTATTAGATTCATAAGAAAAGACATGAGATTCATAAAGTGCAGAAAAATAAAATTTGGGGCATATCAAGGTGGTCTGTTAGTCTTTCATTCTTTTAATTAATTGGACTTTTTATAAGCTTTCTCAGTTATGTGGACCCACTTCATGACAACCCTAAGTCATTGCTCATATCCTAAAGTTGGACGAAGCAATTAGGGCCTCTCATATGGCCATGTTTGGAAAAAGGGAAAGAAAGAAAGAGAAAAGATGTAAAGGAAAGGAAAAGAAAAAGAGAGAGAAAAGAGAAATGAAAAATAAGTTCAAATATGATATAAGGAGTTTTGATGGGTTGAAAACCGAAAGGCAATCCATGCAAAAATTAAAGGAATCCCGCTAGGTTGAAGACCTAGGCAAAATTCAGGGATTGAGAGAAAGGATTCATCCATTTTGCATGATATGGGAAGGTACAAGGGAGAGACTAAAGAGACTACTCAAGGCACAATTTAAGTACATATCCCAAATAAAAGCATGAATGTAAAAGGTGTTTTTAAAATATAACCCAATGTCTCAAACCAAATATAAGTGCAAGAATGTATGCTAAAGAAGAAAAGTAAAAGCAACAAAAGAAAGAAAGTATGCTATGCTATGTTTGTTTGTCTATAGGATCATCGGAAGCGTCTCTTCCTCAGTTGATGGCTCAGAGTCAACTCTAAACCTCCCGCACCATCACTGCCATCATCATCATCCTCCTTATCATCCCCACCTCCATACAGCTGCCGGGAGTACTCAGTCAACTCCAGCTTGAGGTTTCTTGCAAGCAAGACGAGCTCCTCATGCTCCTGGACAGTAGGCTAAATTTTGGAAGAAAGGTTGTTAGAACAAGTATTCAAATGCAAGAATAGGAAGTAAAAAGAACAAGAATGAAAGAGAACTCACCGCCTGTGTGCCTTCAGGGAAAGGGTAGCCCCTGACATTTGTATTGCGCCTAACAGGACGCTCCCGAGCAAAGCCATCAGGGTCATAAGCATAGACCGACCAAGGTAAATGGGGAGGATCGATAATAGCATTGGCAGTAGGGCCCTCTTAACACAGGTGTTTTATTTGAGTGTTACTAATGTACAAGAATACAGATAATGACTGATTGAAGGAAATGAGAGGAGCAAAAACACATACCGGAACGATAAGGGAAGGCATGAGGCAAGTCCCACTAAACTCCTCGTAATTTAGCTCGTCTGTGACCCGATCAATAAAAGGAATTCCTGGCCCCCACTGGTTGTACTCTGTATCTGTCATGGAATGAGGAGCAAGCATGAACACTAGAGGGTCCATGGGAACTCGAGGCACATCCTACCCCGCCAGCTGGAAGCACACCCTCTTTGCCAAATAGATCACCCTTAATCCACCACCCTCAAAGGGCTAAGAGAGATTAGAAGCAACTATAGTAGCTGCCTCCAAGCTCGGGTCCGCTACAAGGGCAACTTCGGCCTAAGGACTCCACATGATTTGTGATAATACATGGGGTTAGAAAGAGAACCTTAAGAAGCATGTAGATAGTGGAAAGTGGTATGTTTTTAACTTACATCATCGAGAGAGAGCCTATCAAGATGAGCCCGAAGTGAGGTGACCCTCCTCAAATCCATTGCAGCCCCCCTAACAATGAGACCATACTCCACGGCCCAGTGCTAAAATATGACAGTGTACAAGATTCAGAAATATCAGTTTGCAAGATGACAGTTTGCAAGATTCAGAATTGATGGTTTGCAAGATGACAATTTTCAAGAGGTTACAGTACAGTTTGCAAGATTACAATTTGTAAGATTCAGAAATGATAGTTTGCAAGAGGTTACAATACAATTTGCAAGATGATAGTTTGCAAGGTTCAGATATGGTAGGGTAACAGTTTGCAAAATATGGGTATGGATGCAGTTGGCAAGAATAGGTACATTGTCCTAACCTGTATGGCATATGGATGTATGACTATAAGAATGAGAATGCATGAACTACAAGAGAAAAGGGAGAGAGTGTTGGAAGTTTTCTTGGGTGCCATTAAAAGAGATGAGAGTTAAGAGAGAATTTGAGATTGGAGAAGAAGATGAAAGTCAAATTGTGGAGGAATGAGATGAGGTTTTTGTAAAAGGAGTTAGAGAATATGGAGAGATGAAGGGAGATGAAGAGAATGAAAAAAAGAAAAGAAACGATGGGTAACCGTTGGAGAAAATGAAAAGGTGGGAACACACCTAATGGCTAAACTATGTGTAGTTTAGGTATAAAAAAAAAAAAAATCAAAAATCCCCATGGAGTTCCCAGGAGGCTGGAAGTGCAAAGGAAAATTCAAAAATACATCCAAAAATGGCAAGAATATCCCCAGTAGATCAAAAGCATCAAAATCATTCCCCAGCGGATCAAAACTATCAAAATATCCCCAATGAATTGAAAGCATCAAACATCCTTCAGTGGACCAGAAATCATCATGAATACTCCTCCATGAGTTAAGATCATCAACTAAATCTGAAGTAAATCCAGTATCATAGATGGACTCCCCCGTGAGTCCAAGGCACAAAAGTAGCTCCCCCAAGAGTTGCTAAACAAAATTTCCCCAGTAAAGTTTGGTAAAACCCCCTCAAGGGTGGAGTCAACATCAATCCTTAGTGATTTATAAGAAAGAAGCAGATAATCATTTCCCCGGTGGAAGAAAGTTCCCCAATGAACAACATGCCATCAAAAAATCCCTAGTAAGCTACCCCCTCCTCAGTGGGCCATACATCATCAAGACTTCATGGTAGGTCGAGATTATCTCCAAAACACTTTTCAACTTAATCATACCCCCCAGTGGGTCCTCCAACATCTCCAATGGATCTTTCATTCAAAAATAGTCCAGAAAGTTAGAATATAGACCTTGTGCACATATCCTTCGGGAATTGAATATGTAGGCACAAATCTTATACAAGTTAGAGTGGTGCACATATCCTCCGAGAATCAAATATGCAGGCACCGATCCCATATAACATAGAATTTGTGCACATATCCTACGGGAATTGAACATGCAAGCATGAAATCTCATATAAGTCAGGAAGTTAGAATACAAAAATTGTGCACATATCCTTTGGGAATTGAACATGCAGGCACATCATTACCATTTTTGCCCACATATCCTATGGGAATTGAATATGCAGGCATAGTAGAAGAGGTAGAGATAGAGATAGAGACCAAGGTCAACCCGAGGCAAAAGCCTCACTAGAACAAGTAGAGATGGAGATGAAAGACAAGTACTACCCGGAGAAGTTTGAGGCAAGAGCCCCAGATAGACACCACAGATATATATGTCATTTTAAGCTCGTAAGAGCACCTTTTCTTGGTTTTTTGAGCTTGTAAGAGCACCCTTGTTTGATTTTTTAAGCTCGTAAGAGCACATTTGTTTTTCTTTTTAGTGACTTTAGGATAGTGAGTCACTCGCCTTTTGCTTGCAATTGGCAAAACAAGTTTTGGGATAGTGAACCTGTCGTTGCTCATTTCCTGAGCAACGAAGGTGGGAATTCGGACATACAAAATCCCACGCAACTCTTCGGAGTTTTACCTCGCCCCATGTATGCGTGATGTGGGTTAGGCTAGAGCCATAGGTCGAAACAAAATGTTTAGTCTCTTATTCTTTTGATTCCATTAGTGAAGCTCATGAATCAAAAGAGGGGCATCTATAGACACCGCGTTTTGTACCCCTTACGACTCGAGTCCCCATTCCCTAATAATGTTGAATTCTAAGACCCAAGGTTGGTTTAGGGCCCAATTTTAGGTTAAATTGACTTGAAAAGTGTTAAAATGAAGAATATAACTTTTAATGAGAAAATAAATCTAATTTTGAAAAATAAGGCCAAAGGAAACCCTCGCTATGCGCACGCAAGAATCAGCCTGTGTACACAGTTTTCTGCATATGTACACAGGCCCAATCTTGTGCACACATATCGATTTCCAAAAACTATAGAAGACAAGTTTTCTGCATTTATGTTGAGGTTTGAAACGAATTCCACATTGCCAGGGAGTCGTTTCAAACCCCCTTTTTCACACTATAAGTAGCCTTACATGGTATATTTTCAAAACACACAGAAATTCCATAAAAAAAACATTAAGATTCACTAGAAATAGTGAATTAAAGAGGGAGTCTTTTCACAAAACATCCTCAAGTCAGTTTTCTTTTGATTATGGCCTTTTCTAGCCTTGATCTTTTAGTTTAATATTACTAATCACTTTCTTATTGGTTTGTGAATAGATTTGATTGAAGGGAACGGTCAAAAATCAAGCTTGAAGAGTTTTTCTTTGAGGTATTAGTTCAAACCTTTGCTTTTGTCCTTTTCTTTTCATTTTATGCTTTTAATTCATTTGTTTGTCTTGTTTTTATTTGTTTTAACATGTTTATCTAGCTTAGGTTTACGTTTTTTGTATTTTTAAAATGCATGTTAGGTTGTTAGAATGCGTGGTTAAGTGATTCTGCTCTGTTTTTGTGTTTTTAGGGTTTTCTGGGAAGTATCTACATACACATAATTTTGCCTACACACGCAGGCTTGATTATGCGCACGTAGGCTTGTTCATGCGTGTGAAGGCCGTAAACCAGAAACCCTAATTTAGGTTTCTGCTTAGTTTTCTTTGCTTTTGCTCACATGTTATGCCTCTGATTGTCCCATTCTTTACATGTTTTAGTCCTTGTTCAATGTTTGTTGTTTGTTTGTCTTTCACATGATTAAATTAAGGTTTATCTTTGGATTTCTTTGTTTTCAATACTATGATCATTCATTCACATGCTCATGCATGATGCCATAGGTGCTGAGTTGCTGCAAGGTAAGTAAATGGTATGTCATGCATTTGTAATGTTCATGCTTTTGTGATATGATCTTGCTTTGATGATAGAGATGAACATGCTTGTTTGGTTAAGTATTTCCAAAGTGTACATGCAATGCTTTTAATGATGATATAATGTGCTTGCTACCTATATCCTTGCTATGATTCAATGATTCATATGTTGCTGCCATGTTTGATATGATATGTGATGCCATGCTAGGATGATGTGATGAGATGTATGTTAGGGTATGCTATGATGTAATATGATTTGCGATGAAGCAATCTTATATGCATGATTCGGGTTTGTGATGTGAGGAATGCTTTGATACTCAGATTAGATGAATGTTAGGTTGTTTGATATATTGCATGATTAGATGTATGGCAGGCTTTGTCTGCAAGCATGATAGATGTATGGTTAGGGATGTTTGATGTCATGTTGTTTGTTAGATGTATGTTAGTGTTTGTGTGAGTTAGATACAAGTATTGAGTGTGCCTTTAATAGGGTTAAGACATGAGACATAATAATGGGAAGCCAACCCTAGGGTTGGGTGGTTTTGGGTTCCTAACACCTTCCCAAGACCGTACCTTAACTTCAAACCCATATCTCTGGTTCTTAGATCAAAAGGTCCTTCCTCGAAAGGATGCTACATATACGGTTCCTAGACCATTGCAAAAACTAGGTGGTGACTCCTAAAAAGCGACCCCCTGCATCCACAAGTATGTACATTGATTTGTCTTTAGAGGTAGAACTCACATTAGGCACAAAATTGGACTTCACAACATGATTACGACAAATATTTTCTTCCTTTTTAGCAATAGGTTTAGTAATCAAACACTTGACATGCATCTTAGGAAATTCATTTTCATATTTAAGATCATCAACAAGCTTGTTAAACAAAACAAGTTTAGCATTCAAGTCCATATTCAAACATTCAAACTCTTTGAACTTTTCACAAGAATGTTCAGCAAGTTTCTTATACTTTTCATCTAATTTGTTGGATTCATTGAGCTTAGTAATCAAATCATTCTTTTCAAAAATGAATTTGCTCAAATTCTCATGAAACTTCTTAGACTTTTTCTTCAAGAGTTTGACATTAGGAATTTTAACAATGCCCAAAGAGTCATGTAACATGTCATCACAAGCATGAGGATAAACACTCATAGATGCATTTTCACAAATGTTAAGGACATATTTTGCATAATTGGCTAATCCTTTGACAAAACGTATTTTACTTGTATTTGGGTGGATCTAGGATGTGTTTAATACTTCAAGAAACATGTTGTTTAAGTCTAGTATTAAAGCCATGAAGATTGGACCAAGAAACAAGTGAAGAAAATTTGTTCACTAAAGCTGGATAGGTAGCTGACACCTGCGGACAGATAGCTCGACAGCTTCTCGACACCTCTCGACAGCTAGGCTATCTATCGAGCTCTTTAGTTTATTGTTATCGCAATCTCGACACCTCTCGATAGTTGGTGGATCCATCGAGAAAGCTCCTGTCTCCTCGATAGCTCCTCGATAGCTTCTTGATAGTTGTATCTGTCAAAGTTTAAAGCTCGACACCTCCCGATCAATCGAGGTTACGGGAATTCAGATTTCCAGATCTGATTTTCGACCCAATTTTTTGTATTTGTGTAGGGTTTCTTTTCTCACAACCCTAGACCTATATAAGGCTTATTTTAAAGGCTGTCACATAAGAGAATACAAGGAGAACGAATGCAAAAGGTGACCGAAGCCTCATTCTCTCTAAAAGAAGCTACTGCATCTTTGCGCCTTAGAGTTTTCTAACCAAGTGCTTCTTGATCTTCATTGTTGATGAAGTGAAGAACTTTGTAGCCAACATTCTTCTTCCTCAAGGTGGTGAGTGAGTCACGTACTGGGATTCATGCAAAGGAGTTAGTCACGTACTGGGATTCGTGCAACAGAAAGGGTGGCGTTCATATATTGAAGAGTTCAGAGGTTCTGAAGCAGTAGAAGGTTTCTGTTGTAAGTTCATCTACGGGGATTGTAGAGTCTAGGGACAAAGGTTTTGTACTAGATCTGAAACTTCTCTTTACTATAATGGATTGCTTTTTGGGAAGGTTTCCCCCCAGGTTTTTTACTGTGAAACTAGTTTTTTTCATTGGTTTTCCTAGGTCATCATAGCTTATCTTATTTATTTTTCCGCTACATGATATTGATGTTTGTTTATTTTAATAAAGTTTATTAAAAATAAATCTAATTAACAACTTGGGTTTAAAACTTGTTAATTATATCAACCGGGGTCTAAATTTCCCAACAATAAACACATGGCATGTTACAATCAACATCATTCAAAACATGCAAAGAAGCATACGAGGCACTATCTATGGCAATTAACACAAAGGGTCAAGGATCACACTTAAGTATTTAAACTAAAATAAGTGTACCCGCTCTAATACCAATTGAAAGCTCAAATAGTGTGAAACATTATAACTTATTTAAACCCCCAACTTTAAAAACACAGCTTGATTGCTTTTACTCTAATTTATCTAAGTGTGGAACATGAGTAAATGATAAGTAATAATCGAAACTATTCTTTAAGCCATAACCACAAGCAAGTAACAACAAATATAAAGCTTAAAGAGTAAGGGAAGAGAGATGTAAACACAAGATAATACCGAGACGTGTTATCAAAGAGGAAATTGAAGAATTCAACAAAAACCTCTCTGTGACCCTCCAAGTCGAAATAATCCACTAGTGAATAAGTTGGAGTACAAGGATACCAAAAAGACCCTCCAAGCCTAATCTACTCAAAGTACTCAAGCCTTCTAAGTTCCAGCTACCAACGGACTTCGCGGAATCTTGTCTTTACTAGCTTCCCGAATCCCACAATATCACCTGATTGCATCCGCCAAGCCTCACTAGCTTATTTGGGCAAATCTCCAATGCTTCCCAAGCTCCAAATCACTCTCTACACTCTGAATAGGTGTGGGTTATATTTGGGTACAAATCTCCTCTCAAAATATAACAATGGGAGAGGGGAGAAGAAGAGGCTACATAGGAATTCTCACTTAAGGATGAGTAGCTCTCTCTAAAATGGTGGGTGTGTTATAAAAACCTTTCTAGGGTTTTCTTCTGAATAGTGTAGACACTCAATTTTGCACCCATAATTTATTCTTGGAAGATGATTAGAGTGACCATTCATATAGCCAAAATTTAGAATGCATTACATGCATTATTCATTCATTGTATATCATAAAAATGATCTTGAGGTTCTAGCGGTGGCGACAATATGTCTGATTTCCAAATCGGACTGTCGGATTGAAAGATATCACATGATCAAGTTTTCATAGTCTGCATGCATTTTTTTTTGGTGGAGTCAATCACGCATGATTAATTTAAATTAATTTTGATTCATTAGACAATTAAAATTAATTAGATAATTTTGTAATTGGTTGTTGGTTAGTGTCAAAAATAAGCTTGCTTGCATAGGAATAAAGTGAATAATCAGATAACAAAGAAGTTGTGGATAATCAAGGTTTTTTAGAATATTTATATACAAGATAATTATCACTTTAAAGACTTTAATATCAAGAAAAAGGAATTAATTTTTAGAATACGGATTGAAAACGCGTCTAGGTGCAATTCTCGACTAAAAAATCCTTGAAAAATTAGTCCAAATTGGGCCAAAACTCAAACGCGGACCTGGCACCCAAGAGGGCCATTCAACACATGGCAAGTGTCGATCGGCACTTCCCAAGTGCCGATTGGCCCAAATTTTCGACCCAGCTCAGGGACTTCTTAATTGAGATAAAGCCTATCTTTTTCGATTTTTTAGAGATAAGGACGTGTTCCAATTCATATTTGACCTCATTCAGCATCCCAACCTCTATAAATAGGGGAAACAAATCAGAAATATGGGCTCTTCTTTTCTGACTTTTCTGTTCTCCTTACGTTAAAGACGTTCTGGAGGTTTTTGCTTTAGGAACTTCTTTTTTGTAATTAATGTATTTTAGACCTCAAAGAAGTGAATAAACTTCTTTGATTTCTAAAATATTCTTTCACTAGAAGAGCACACTCATGCAAAAGGTATTCTGTTTTTCTTTCTTTTCTTTTTCCGTTAATTAGCATGTTTTTGTGTTTGATGCATGAATATGATTAGCATGTTTTATTATAACTTGTTCTTAATATATAATTGTCATGCTTAGATGCATTAGATGGTTGTTTATTTCAATTCTTTCTCTTTGACTTCAAAATCTGTAGTGACTATCGAAACTTTTTTATGAAGACACAAAAGTAATCTGTATTTTCATTAAATACAGATATGATTTTTTCAAAACACAAAACTGATTTGTATTTTCATCAAATACAGATCTGATTTTTTTTTTCTCTAAACATAAAACTGATTTGTATTTTCATTAAATACATATATGATTTTTCTAAACCCAAAACTTATCTATTTTTTCATTAAATATAGATCTAATTTTTCTAAACTCAAAAAACTGGTCTGTATATTCATTAAATACAAATCTTTTTTTTTTTTTTGAAAAGTTTTCTTTGTTATAAAAGTGCAGATTTTGATATTTTAAACAATGAATTGAAATTTAGGTTGAATTTTTTTATATATGATGCATGCATAAAAATTTGTCTCATGAATGTGGATCCTCTTTCAAAAGTCTTTTTTATTTTTTTCTAACAATAGATCTAATTTTTCTTTTACAAACCTAAAATCAATAATTTTTTCTCTTATAAGAACAAATCTGATTCTTTTTAACAAAATCTTTTTTTTTTTTTTTTTAACAAAAACAGATCTGATGTCTACAAATCAAATCATATTTTCTAAACTTAAAAAAAAAACAGGTCTGATTTTTTTTGATAAAATCTTGCTTTTTACCCTTTACACAAAAACAGATTTGATTTTTTACAAACCAAGTCTTTTTTTTTTTTTTTTTTTAATTTTCAAAACAAATCTGAATATTCTTTTAAAAGAGGACATCATTCATAAGGCAAATTTATTTAAATTAACTTTTGTCAAGTGTCTATCATGTGTGTTCAACATATCATTCAACATCATACAAAAAGGGTATATTGGTCATTAAAGTCTAGAAGACCAGACTCTGTCTAGACGGAATAGGTGCCTAACACCTTCCCATTCCGTAACCAAGCCCCCGAGCCTAGGATTTTTGGATAGGTAGATTAGTGTTTCGTCTTTTAATTTTGGTAGATTGTAACTAGGGCCAAAAGTTTTGTATTCTTTTGCATAGATTGTAACTAGAACCCAAAGCCTTGTAAGGTTAATTTACCAAAGTTGTACTTTTTTATTCAATCAATGACAACGAAGTATTTTGAATATGTAATTTGTAATTATATTTTTTCTTATTTTTTGTATAAAAAATAAGTGGCAACTCCACACCACTACCCAAAAAGAGAGGTGCCCTTAAAAGCACCCAAATCTCTTTTTTGAAGGGCCCCAAATTTCCGGCCTCTCACAAATAGCCACCTTACAATTTTGTGGGTAATGAGGGTATATATAGTATGAGAGTCACACTTAAAATCCCAGCTATTAGTGCATTTTGCAGGTCATCTCGCGAGTTGGCCAAGTCGCAAGATGAGTCGCGAAACCCACTGACTCTTCAACTTTCGGTATGTGCTTCTAATGTAACCTTCGCGGGTTGCACCAATCGCTAGCCAAGTCATAAGATTAACTTCTTGAGAAAATTTTCACCACTTAAGACTAAACCCAATACAATTAAATCCCACAAAATACAAGAAAATAAATTAATGAAATTACAACCCTTTTTGTCATGGAATAAAACCAATATAAATGTTATGTGAAAAACCATAACTTAATAGTTTTGAAATCATCTTTTAAATAAGATGTAAACATTCAAACGTTATTTAAAATTCAAAGTTTCTCTTTTAAAAGATTATTTAAAATGACCAATATATCAAATATCAATTTGAACCAACTACAAGGCTTAATATTATATTTGAATGCAACCTTCGGATGGTTCTCTTTGGGTTCAAATCTTAGACTAGTAATTTAATCAAAGTACATAAAATCTTGTCTAGTCCTTCAAACCAAAATCTTTCACACTCCAAAGTCTAATAACCAAATTAAATCATGCAACGATACACTTAAACAAAAATTCTATTAATCTTTAATGAAATCATAGGCCAATATTTATATGACAATAGTTCTATTAAAAATTATAGATCTGCCATTGTCAAGACTAGGGAGTGATTACCTAAACACTAGCCACTGCTTGATGCCTCCAACCGTCCCTGCACTTTTCTTTTTCTTTTTCTTCTTCAACTTTTGGTTAACATGTATAATGAAGACACCCTAGAGCCTTCCAAGATTTTATAGCTTCTAATTAACCTCGATTTAAGTTGTTATTAACTACTAACCTATTTAGATGAGATGGAACTCCAAGGGATTCTAATGACTCTTAGACTTCTTATCCAAATAGATTTTTTATTTTATTTTATTCTCTTATCCTTTTCCTTAACTGATAAGGGACTAAAGGTTTTAATTCCCTTATCTTTCTGTAACTAAAACAAAACTAAATGAGAACTGCAAGTCCCATACATATGCACGGAATGTATACAGTTTCCAAATTGTGTAGGTTATTGTTTCATCTTTTAACTTTGGGTAGCATTCTTTGTTTGGCCATATAATTACACCTCACACCAATCCTATCATGACACCATGTGCTTATCCACATCACCTCTCAAAGCTAAAAAATAATAATTAATAATGATGATGTACGGTGATGATCATAAAATAGAATTGGGGTATTACAAGTTCATTGTGGGTTTAATTAGGTGGCTACGGATTTGGGTGGCGATTGGTCAGAGTTTGGGTCAGTTTTAGGTGGTGTTTGGATCAAATTTGGTGGGTTTGTGGGTGTTTCGGTGGTGGTAAGAATTTTCAATGGTGGTGGCTGGTTGGTTGGTGGTGTAGTTTTTTTTTTTTTTTTTTGGGTAATTTTTGTGGTGACGGAATTGGGGTTTGTGGCTGAGTGTGCTGGAGTATTGGTGGAAGTTATTATGTGGGTTTGCTAGAGAGAGACAAAAAGGTAGCGAAGAAAGAGAGACAAGAGAGAAGAGAGAGAAACCAAATTTTTTATATTATTTGTTGGTCTAGTTTATTATTTTAATGAGTTGTGTGTAAAAATAGAAACTCGGATGTTAGGTGAATTGTAAAATGAGATGGTAAAATAGATAAAGTAGGTTTTGAGGATATACAATAAACACTTTTTTGCATTCCCGGATGCTAGTGCTCTTAGTAGAGAAGGAAAGAAAAGAAGTGAAGATGAAACAAAAGTGAAGAACATTGGAAAGTGAAGAATTATTTATAAAAATATATAGGCTAACATGTAAAATTTAACCTCTATATTTTATCTTAATTTATTTTAATCATCTAATTTTGCTTTAGTTCATTTCAGTGATTTAAATTTCCAGTTTATTCAATTAAACCCTTTCCATAAACTTTTGTTAAATATTACAGTTGATTGTTTAATTTTTTTTTTAATTTCTTTCTTCAAAGTTTTTTAATTAAAAAATTCAATTAATGATTAAAAAATATTTTCCAGAACCATGGATTGAGGTGGCTTCAACTATGGATGAAATGGCAAAGAACCACCTTGGCCAAAGAGGTTGGATGAAAGGAGGTCCTGTCATGGAACAAAAAAGAAAGAGAAAGATGAATGGAGATTGAAAAAATGTGGATTATAGGGTTTGGTGTTTTTTTAATTTTTAATTTTTATAGTGAAATAGAGTGTTTTTTTTAGTGTGTGTGCGTGTGAGAGAGAGAGCGGGAGGGAGGGAGGGCGGGAGAGGGAGAGGGAGAGGGAGAGTCCGGAAGAAGCAGGGTTTTTTTTTTTTTTTTTTTTTTTTTTTTTTTTTAAGTTAAAAATAATATTGTGGGGTAAAAAAAATAAATATTAAAAATTAAAAAAAAGAGATAAAGCGGGGTGGGTTTGTTTTACTTTATGGCAATGTAACCTTGTTTTTTGTTTTTTGCTTTTAATAAAACTTTGTGTATTTTATTTGTAAGAGCCACAGCCACAGCCACTTCACATCTTTTTTTTTTTCTTTTTTTTTTACTTCGAATTTTGAAATACCATTTTTTAAATTAATAAAAGATAGAAACACTTTAAAATCTCACTTCTAGCAATTTTTTTTAGCAAATTTTATTTTTTTGATAAAATAAGATAAATTATTTATTTATTCATTCAATATCCAATTTATTAGTGAGAAAGAGAAATGAGAGACATTCTTCAAGCCGAGCAAAGTTTGGGTCCAATGTCCAATTACGTTGGACCAGCAAAGATAGTAACATGTGTTCACTTCTAGCCACATTTCATTATCATAATGAGTCTAGTCAACTAGATGTAGTGTTCCCAAGACATAATCAAATGCCGACTAGTTAGATCAAGCTTATATGTAAGTAAAAAAACATAGTAAAATTTAGGGCAAAATACTATTTTGGTCCCTAAATTTTACTAAAATTTTGTTTTTCGTCTTTAAATTTTAAAAAGTTCTTTTTTCATCCTTTAATTTGATAAAGATTTTTTTTTAATAGTTTAGAGACAAAAATATGGATGAAAAAAAAAACTTTTTTTCAATAGTCTAAGGACAAAAAAAGACATTTGGTAAAGTTTAAGGACAAAAAGTAAAACATTTTCAATAGTTTAAGGATATATATATATATATATATATATATAAAGAACATTTCAATAGTTTACGGATGAAAAACATTTTTTTTTTTTTTTAATTTAGGGATAAAAAACAAACTTTTTTGTGAAGTTTAAAAACCAAAATAGTATTGTACCGTAAAAGTTATAGGACAAAGTTTGGTTACAAACTTGGGTGTAGCCTAAGGCTACAACTGCACTTAATATTTTTTTATTAGATGTAAATTTTGACAAATTCACCATTAAATTACATTTTCTTCTTATGTTTTTTATGCTTACAGATATTCAAGAAAATTAAAGATCAATAACTATGTCATCAATCAAATATTTAATTTTCAAGTTTTTGTAGTTTAAAATAATGCTTAAAAAATAAGTTTATAGATCGAATAGTAAATTACATCCGATTGGCATGAAACTTGACATGTATGTTAAGAATATAAAGAACTTTTAATCCAATGGTTAAATTTAAAAAATATACAATCATGTTAGTTTTTTTAAAGGAAGTTTTAGTTTTAGGTTATGATCAAGTTTGTAGCCAAATTTTGTCCAAATTTATATAAGATGAAATTTCTGGGGGTGAAAGACCCAAGAGTACATATCTACATATGTATTGGGCTAGGGGCCCAATCCGAGGACGTTAAGTAGTCCAGGGACGAGCAAGCACTATCATAAGAATCCGTGTTAGTAGGTAAAAGGCAAGATTTGGTCTTGATTGCCCAAGAAGGGGTCCGAGGAGGAAAGTCACCTCAGCTGAGTACAGCCAAGGTCGGAAGATGTAGTCTGCCATCAAAGCCAACATTCCGGATCATTCCATGGATAAGTATAAGAATCAAGAAGGAACAGGATAGAGGAAATGTACAAATATCTAAGGAAAAGCTGCTACCATCGCATTGAATGCTCTACAGCTAACTCTCTGGCTGCATTAATGAGGAAGTGATACCTGAACAGTAATTTTCAGCCTTCCAGCTGCTACCCAAGGTCTTCAGGAAGGTGCTAATGGAACAGAAACCAACACCAACAATCTAATCTACATGTGGAGGGTAGGGATGAACGAGGAAGATAGTATAAAATAAAAGAGATACCCTAAGTGAAGGGGATCAGAGAATTGAGAGAGAAAGCACTGTAGCAATCAAAATTGTATCTGTAAACAATTTCAAGTGATATATATATAAGAACTGATCTTCTCGGATTGTGCCGAGGACGAATTTCCTTAGAAAAATCCAATCTACTATTACTTAATTGTCTCCTAAATCCATCCTAATGGTTACCCAACTCATTAGAACTTATTTTTCTAACCCACTCTTTACAAATTCATTGTATTGGGCTCATTGGGCCTCGATCATTAACACTTTGGGCTTGCAGGTTGGAAATTGTAGGTTGTAGCTTAGTTCAAATAAAAATGTTGTGACTATAGCACTATATATATATATATATATATATATTACATTAGGAATAATAATCTTTATTACTTGGAATAGAAGACATTGTAATGGAATAACTATTACTATTCATAAATTTGGTTATTACATATGAAAAGCTAGTAAAAGATGATGTGTAACGAAAATTTATATTTATGGAAATATATAAATTTTAAAACCTATTATATGCACTAAGGAATAACTATTACACCAATTTTAAAGAGGAGTTTAACTTACCTCCAGTACTTTTTAAAAATGAATCTCCTTTTGTTTTAATGAGAGACTGTCATATCACCTACTAACTATATAAAATGTGAAAATTAAAACTCACTACTACTTGCCATTATATATTTAAAACAAAAGGATATATTCAATTAAAAATGTACAAAAAGTAATCTAAACCCTTTAAAGAGGAATAGCTATTCTTCAATTTAACAAATAGCTATTCCTATGTAATAACTTTTTTTTTTTTTTTTGGAGAAAAATTCTTAAGTAATAATTAGTCCATATAATAAAGATATAACTAAATGACCGAATTGCTATTACATGTAAACAACTATTCCATTACAGGAGTTATTACAGCATATCAAACATATCCAAGTGTGACAGATGGGCATTTGGGTTGGAGTGTTTATAATATTATAGGAATGTATTTGCATTTTTATGCTTTAAAAAAAGTTATATGGGTTTAAGAGTGTGGGCTAGAGTGTTTGTTAAAACTCTAGGAAGCACCTGCATGGATATGAGTACAGGTATGGATATGATACGACGACATAGCAATTTTTAAAAAAGTAAGATATAGGTACAACAGGAATACATATATTAATTAATTATTAAATATATTTTTATATATGGTTAAGCATTTATTTTTCATATAATATTAAACATATATCAATTTAAGAGAAATAATGGTAATAATGGTAATAAAGTAAATTCATTACTATTAACGGATATTCATAAATGAGAATACAAATCAAGGATAAAGATATTTATTAATTTTAAAATGCAATATTATTATTTAGAGAATGAATGTTCTCTTTGTTTTGTAAAATGATATTCAAGTTCTCTTGTTCTCGTCTCCCTGATTGTGTCTTGCATTTTTTTTTTTTAAAATTTTAAAAAAAGACACAATTGGGACACCTATATAGAAGTATCTGAGGAGTGTCAAGTGTTCAGTGTGTGTTCGACAAGAATACGGCACCCCAAATGAAATAAACTTTCCAACAGGTCCCATGCATAGGAGCACTAGACCCAAGCCAGTTCCTTTTGAGATAAGATGTTTATGGGGATATGGTGTTTCTGTTGCTTGGTATTCTATTTGCACATTTATCTCTATCCAATAAACATAAACGGATCCATGATAAAAGGACTGAGAGGCCATTTGGTAACGTTGTTCTAGTAATGTTATTTGTATTTTTTGAAAATACGTGTAGATGAAAAAGTATGTGAAAATATGTGCAATATTGTTTAAAAATTGAAAACATGTATTTAAACACATGTATCAAAAAGGCCCTAATATTCCTAGACAAGCCAATTTGACAGAATTACTGGAAGCATATAGTGGAAAATAAAATTAAAAAAGAGAACAAGTAGGCCTAGCATGTTAGCAGTCTGAAATTCAGAAGAAACCATTAGGGTTCAATTACTAAGCACGATGGCAAGAGTACCAGCCGAAACCAAGCAGAAGAAACAGACATGCACATACAGAGCAAAGCGAGCATTAGAACAACATAAGCATCTAGAGATTCATGTCCTGTACATAAGACTAAACACCATCAAATTAAATGGTATCCTGACTAGGGAGTAACAAAAAGGGAAGAAAGCAAGCAGCAACCAAATTAGGACAAACCAAAATTCTTCAATGCACAGCTATACCAGTTGAAGAAACTCAAAAAACAGTCCCCATCATAATGTTCTTCAGTCCCACTCCCATACAAAATCTTCTTCATCCCATGTAATGGAGATCATTGAGTTGGCCAGCCCCGACTCCTCAAAAGTTGATTGGCTGTCATAATCCAGAGACCTTGATGGTCCTGGGGATTCATGTGTCAAACGAAATGGCCTTGTCTCAGCTTCTTCTAGTAGAGAATAGCAGAACGACCAGAGCAGCTGAAGAACACAAACAAAAAAAAGAAAAAAAACAAACAAATATGAGAAGTAAATTGAACATTATGATTTGGGATAGAAAAACAATACTTTTTAAGAATCCGAAGTTAATGATAGGAAGTTCTCCTGACAAGGACAACACGACTCAACATCCATTTTACTGGGACTTTTGAGTACCAAAAACACCTCCAAGAATCATATCCAATGCCATATGTTATTAAATAAAAATTGCCACAATCTTATTATTTAGAAGTGGGCCTTCCAGGAGATTGAAAGCTGATCATGTGGACCAATTGATTAGTAGAAATGGATAAAGAATAAATAATGCAAGATAACATGAGCTTCAAAAAGATCTCACCTGTATTGAATCAGTACGGAAGAAATTTCTCTGGAGTAAGCGTCCATCTGGAAGATGGAATCCAACCCTGCAAAGGAGGTTCCTATCACCCTTAGGTTCTTCAGGCAGAGGTGGATATGCCAGCTTCTTAGAGCATTGCTTTTCCTCTTCAGTAAAAGTTATATCTTTGTCTTTAGCAATCATCCCACTTGAGTCTTTTGTCATTGTCAGTTTCATACCTTCCACAGAAGCTCCCAATGCAAGTATCATTTCCTCATCCTCTTTGTTTGCTTCATATGCAACCACAAGCGCATTATAGATTTGACCAGTAATGCATTTTGACAACAAGACATGTCTCAAATGAATCTCTCTTTACAACAAGACAAAACTCATAGGCAAAATTAAAGCCAAAACTAATAACATACACTATTTGATGTGCCTGAGAATGTGTCATCAATAAATAAAACGTTAGTCTTGAAACTCTCCATTTTGCAAATTAGTAATCAATGACCACATAGCATGCTTCGCACCAGGTGAAACTCAGACCAGTTGGATGTGTGAAGTCTATGGTATGTTTGATTGAGAGGAAAACTTGAAGGATGGAAAAGGGAATTTTTCCCTTGTTTGATGTGGTGGAAATGAGGGAGGATGGTAAGGGGGGTGGGTGACAATCTTTCACCCAGTCCCACCAAAAACCATTTTCCTAGATTGGGAGGAAAACTTGGAGAGAAAAGACATTCTTCCATGAAATTTATTTTTTTTCCCCTTTTAATTACAATCTCTCTCTCTCTCTCTACTATTTAAATTTTGTGAGGGAACATATTATTATCATTATTATTATTTTTTAAAGGGTATCAATTTAAATTATAATTAAAACAAGCCATAATTATTTAAAATATGCATATTAATTCATTTGTTGATGTAATCATGTAATACATTATTTTCATAATAATTTTGTTATATTTTCAAATATAAAGATAAATTAAAGAAAAAAAAAGGACATAATAGAGAATTAGTACAAGTTAGATTTTCTTTCCTCTCATTTTTTTTTCCAACCAAACAAAAGAAACCTATAACTATTTTCTATCCTCTCAAAAAATTGATTTCTTTTCTAACCATCTTATATTTTCTCTTCTCCCATTTTTTTACCCTCTCTAACAGATCTAGCAATTAAAAATTTAAAAGTTACCTTACAAATTGTCCATTATGATCTTGTGTATCAGTTAATGCATTAGAAAATAGCTAGAAGCTCTATTTCATGATTACTCATTTTGTGAGGTCAGAGCATTGAAAAGCTTACATACCTTTACTTCGAGGAGTCAAATAACTTTCTCTTGGACGTTTACCATCCATGAATGGTAACAAATCCTACAATTGACATGAAACTTTCTATGATTAACAATGCAATACAACTCAAATTTGGGTGCAAGTTTTGCTATATAACAATCCTTAGCCTCTTTTCCAAATGTGACTTTTTTATCAAGCCATGCCACTCAAATATAAATCCAAAAGTTCATCCCCATGACGCATACCTCCAGCAATTGCTCAGGATGAACCATTCCATACCAGGAACACATTTTCTGACCAGTTATGGGGTCAATGAGAAGCACTACAGGCATAGAATCCAACTCGTAATATGTGCAAACCTTTCTGCCTTCAGTTGTATCATCATACTCCTATATTCACAAACAAGATCTGAGTGATTAAGTACAGACAATGTATTTTACTAGAAAGAAGAAGATATATATCCAAAAATTCAAATTCTATAATAGACAGCATCCAAATCAGCAGCAAAGATTCCAAAACCATCAAATCAGTCTAGAACTTATCATAGAGGTCATCAATTTTAAGCCATAAAGTATTCTACAATCAACTAGATGTGGCTCCAATAGCAAAGGCAATTGACAACCAAATATATTGTTACAATTCTATATGTCAATTAATATTATCTATAACAAATCTCATATTGTCAGTTTCTAGAGGGGAAAAAATGTTTATAGAACTTTCAACCACCCAAACTTCCAAGACATTAGAAGATATCATTAACATAAAAGATGCTGATTACTGACCACCCTCTTAATTGCTACTCTAGAGTCATACATAAATTGCCCATAGGAGAACATCAATTGTTTATACATACAAAGAAAAGAGTTCGCCATGATCATAAATTGGAAACCTATTATACAAATAGGACAATTAATGGCGTGGGACGAAAGCATCTACTATTTTTTTTTTTTTTTTTACAAGATAGAAATTCTACTAGCCTAATCTAAGTGTATATGTGTGCAAAACTCCCTTTTGGAGACTTGATTAGTATTAAAGTGGAGTTAATTATCATTAAATAGTTCAATTTCTTTGGTTTCTATACAATGACTTCACCCTCTCTTGTCACAAAAAAAAAAAAAAAAAACTTCGCCCTCTTGTAATTTTAACAAATAGTAGATGCACCACCGCACACCCTTGGAATAGCCTGAAATAGGCCAAAGTTAAGCATCCCACCCAAACCACCATTCCCTTTTTTTTCTTTAAATTACAGGCATTGAATTCATCTTCCTAAAAGATATCTCAAGGCATTTAGTTTGAAGAGCAACTAACAAGATCTCTAACCTAAATGTTCAATTAGCGAAGTAATTTATAAAGGTGTGAATAAACTAAAAGTTAGACCAATAGTACATTGTTAGCTGGTTGAAGATTTTTATTTCTCCTACAAATGAACTGTTTGATATTCACCCCTCATAGTCTAATGACACCTTCCCAAAATTGCCCTCTAACTCTCCCCACCACACCACCCCCCCCCCCCCCCCCTTCAACTCCCCATCATCACACTCGCAATAATCTAATTTCCAAATGGCAACAAGAAGGATTTCACTTAAAACTCTCGAAGTTCCAAAACAGTTTTTATCTTTTCTTTTTAATTGGAAAGATTTGGACGTAAGGAGTACCTTTTGCTTAACATTTGAAGTGTTTTAATGACGTTGCAGCTCCTAGAAACAGTAACCAATTATTTCATCCACATGATGAAATAATTAAAAAAAAAAAATTAAACCAGCTAACAGAAATGGCAAGAGTACCAGCTTAAACCAAGCAACAGAAACAGAGTAATATGCATATACAGAGCAGAGAGAGCATTAAAATAGCATAAACATCTGGAGAATCATGTCCCGTACATAAGACAAAATACCATCAAATTAATTAGACGGTATCCTGACTAGGGCTTCTTGGAAACAAGGTTTTGTAATTTTTTTTTTTTTTAATTGGCAAGTTACAGGAAGTTACAGGGCTTCTTGGAAAAAGGTACCCAAACAATATCAGATTAGAAACCATGTCAAATAGAACATCCTGCAACAATTTATCAAAAATAAGAAGAGAGTCATGTATACAAACACTGAGGTCTATCAAGAAGTCACACTGACCTGCCAGAAGAAAAAATTGGCCTTAATAATTAGAGAAACAACTTGATTTGACCATGTATCCCGATTAAGCTTCACAAAGAAATATAATAATACCAAGTAAGTATGCGTTGACAAATAAGAACAACAATAATAGAGATAAACAGAGAAAATGACTATTTAGAAACTACCATATGAGAGGTGAACTCCTTGGTTGATTGCAAGTTCACTAGGAGCCATTTGTTATGCAAAGAAGCAGTATCTTTTGCCTGCATTTGCAGATAAGTACTATTTTTTAATTTTTTAAAAATCTAGTCAAAGATCAAGGTCTCTATAACCAAAAGTTAATTCGTATCTCAATTAACTAGAATACTATGAATTTAAAAATCAAGCTCAAAAAATAAAAATGTACTATTTCATGTCCTGAACACTAAAGAAAATCAGAAAAAAAAAAAAAAAAAAAAAAAAAAAAAAAAAAAAAAAACCATAGATAAGATGATAAAGATTGAAAGAAATTTGCTTCAAAATCAAAAGAAATAAAAGGCCTGGAAATTAGGCAAAATTGGATCTAGATACCATAAGTAAAAAACATTGTTTAGGGAAAGCATGGCATAATGGATCATCCATGGATGTCCAAAAGGCAAAGAGACAACTTTTCACCGACCTTTTTAATCATATATGTATAAATATATCAATAACAGAGGGAACCTTTTTAAAGAAGAGCTCTTTAAACTCACCTCCATCCAATAAAACCTAAAAGCAACTAACCCAACCCACTAGATCCAATTGTCAAGTAATCCAAGGGCATTCACCCCTAATGGGCTAAGCAATTTATGCTCATGCCCAAGAGCATGGCCTTTTTAATCATATAATAAGATAAGCTCATAATAAGCAAATAAAACAAAACCAAAACAATAAAAGGAATCCTTTTTAATGGAGTGAATGAATAACAGAGTAGTTTGCAAATAATCAAATTACAAGAAGCATAAGCATATAAAGCAAAACCAAAACAATTAAAGGCATCTCTTTAGTTGAGTGAACGAATAACAGCATTTTGCAACTAATCAAATTTCAAGCAGCCATAGAAGACGCAATAGATTACTATAGTTTCAAATAGAATTGAGGAAGAGGAAGAAGAACAAGAAGTCAAATAATAGAAAACTCCAAACAATCCAATTTTGTATCTTATTCTTTGTTTTAATATTTTTGTTCCTATAACTTCTTTAACCGTTCTTCTAAACTAGACCTAAGTTCTCCTCATAGTATTCTTTTTTCATTTAAAGATTTTACTCAAACCCTTTTTTTCCCCAAAAAGAGCCTCCACCCCCATTATTTTTATTTGATCATCATCATCATCATCAATGATTAACATACTTTGCTTTTCATTTCCATAATTAAGCCTGCACCTAAAGACAATGTGCACATACACACACAAAAGTAGTCCCTATACTACTAAATAATTTTCTAACTTGACAATGCACAATTTCATGTAACTAATATTAAAAGCTTCCCCACCAAGGCAAGGTCCTTTAAACCCACTCCTGGAGAGTAAACCATAGATACACAACCTCAGAATCATGTATCAGGTGATTTAGGAGAACTCCTAGTGTGGATCGAACCTAAGATGTCTAGGTCTATAGTTCATCCCAAGCCTCCAACCACTAGGTTGCTACCTGAATTCCAATTTTATCCATACTTAACATTAGTAATTTATAAGTAAAAACTAATAAGTGAAAATATGCCTCATATTTTTTTCTAATAAATGTGATGATAAGGCTATTAATGGAAAGTAAAAATATTACTCCATGACTTTTTAACAATGGACAGTATTTTTAAAAATACAATTTGAGGACATCTCAAAAGGAAAGGTGGATTATGGTTTAGCTTAGGGATGAAGAAGACACTTGTACTAATAGAGGTTAAAAACCCAATGAGCTCTATCTCAAATGGCATCTTCCCCCCTAAAAAATTATATAGGATTGAAACATATAATTGCAACTGTTGATTGATTGACCTCACTGAATGTAGTCCATAGAAGAAAGAGAAACATAACAATACAATTCACAAGAAAACAGAATCTTCTCAAGTTGCAGTTTGTATGTCAAACCAATAAGTCTGAGGGATTTAAAAAAAGCATGAATTGATAATTTGAATGCTATGCTAGAAGCAACAATTACTCCATGAGACTTTCTAGCCACCTTTTTTTTTCCAATTCTTTTGGAACTACTGCTGTACAAGTCAGCAAATAATGTAGGCAAGCACATGCCCTACATAACAGCTAAATGATATTTGATTGCATAAATGACAAAAACAAAAAAAGCTCATGGCTCACATCAAACTAAATAATAAGGTTTCAGTGATGCACTAACACAAAAGGCCACTAATGAGATAGAGGGGGAAAACAGAGAATGATAAAGAAGAAATTAACATGTTTTGTCACTGATGCAAAAAGGCTTATTACACGGAAAACAAATCCATTCCACTAATTCTAACAAAGTGTGCTAAAAATGATTCAAAATCTAAATAACCTTTCACTAATGCCCTTTTTGTTCTTTGATATCAGAAGGCCAGCCATGTAATATACTTGAGGAATAGAGTAAAACATAGCATCCAACTTAGTAAAACTAAAAAAAATAAAAAAATAAATCAAATATATAATCATCTTTAACCCTACGTTAGAAATTACTTGCAGTGAATATGGGAGAAGAAAAGGCCCAAAATCCATAATGCCAATCACCTCAGTGTACAAATCCTGAACATAATCTGCAATACAAAGCCATGAAAAAACTCGAGGGCCATACAATCAGGCATGCACATGTACCTTTTCAAAGGACCCATGCAACATCAGATGATAAGGAGGACGATATAAAGAAGCAAGGTTATCTCGGTGGTACGATGGGCCTTGGTCTGATTCCCAGACCCCACGGCGTTTCATTTCCTCATCAAAATTACAGCATGCAATTGATGAACTTGATCTTGCTTCACGTGACAGATACCCCATCCTTAATGCATGAAAATTACAAAGAATTGCACTTACTGAATGAATAATGAACATACCAGTTCAAGCTAAAAAAAGAAAAGAAAAGAGGAAGACGACTCTTAACTCTGCATGTCAAGTTACAACAAAATAATAGGAGTAGAACAAACATAGTATAGAAGCCAAAAAACACACAAAAGTAATCTATTAAGGGCCCTCCAACTATTTGGGACTAAGGCTTTTTTGTTGTTGTTGTTGTATTATATGCAAGCCAAGTATCTTCTACATTCAATACACTCAATATAAATGTCAGGAGATTTTGCAAATCATGGCACAAATGGAAACCGTTTTGCAGTATCATTAAAGAATAAATTTGATTCGCAATTGAGGTACACACGAAATTTAACCAAGGCAAGCCTTGATTATTTTTATTTTATAATTCAATAGATGGGGGGATTTGAACCTTGATTATTTTTGTTTGAGCTATAAGGGCCTTGGCCAAGGCAAGCCCTAATTATAACATGACAAGATAACCACACATGACACAAATTTGAATGATCAAGGAAGACTAGAGAAAGAAAATAAACCCATACAATATTTCAGTTCAAAAGTTATAATCTAAAGTAATCATGTAAAATTTAATAAACTAAAAATCAAACTATTAAAAAGAATTAAATAAATTTCTTAAGTTACCCTGTATTCTGATCAGCCAAATAGTTCACATTTTCTGATGCTGGAGATTGTGATGAAGCTACTATTGGCCCACCTTCATCAACCACGAAGAACAACTGAATAGCTTCCTCAAGCTTCCAACTCGTGGCCTGTTCCCACAACAAGGCTCCACCATTTAGTTTCATACAATGACATGCCAAACCCAAATGCTTCTTAAATTCAAAGACATTGATAGCAAACAAACAAAACCATTCATATAGTTCAAGAAACTAGATACCCAACACATGGTAAAATTTAAGGAATAATGATAATCATATACACCTTATTACAATCTCACCATAACCACACTCCCACATAGACTGAAACACAATTTCAGTTAAAATTGTAAAATCGTTTAAACATGGTTTCATAAAAAAAGTGTGTACGAGTGTGCAATAGCAAGCATATAATAAAGTTTTACAAAATTTAAATAATTTCTATCAACCAAAAAGAGTTCAAGAGAAAATGGTCAGATATTGAAAGAAAAACAAAAATCATGACCTGCAAGTACTGTTTGGCAGTGTCAGCGGACTGGCCAAAGGCGATCTCTAGAAAAGAAGAGACCATGCTCTGCTTCTCAGTCGCAGAGAGCACACCTTCTTCCATAGCTTCTCTTTTGGCTTTTTTTTTTTTTTTTTTTTTTTTTTCACATAAACCCTCAGCTTTTCTCTCAAGGGTTTAGAGCAAACTCGGAAATGGGTTAGGAATAGCAAGGAAACAATTGAATGCCCTTTGGTTCATTATTTGCGAATCACATATTTGAATTTTTGGCTCTGAAATTCAAATTTGAAATTTGTTAAGAGTTTTGTTGTGCTTGCTTGAGACGCAAGTTTTGAGTTTGAGACAAATTTAGAAACTTAAATAGGAAATCGAAACCGCCGGTGGCAAAGAGGATTGGGCTTAGTTAGATGGGTTGGGCCTGGGTTGGCTTTCCAGCCGAATTTTAGAATGTCCCAATTTCAATTGGACTGGGCTGCTGAGTGAGCTAGTGAAAGATTAAGGCTTTGAAATAATTTATTTAGTTAAAATTGAAAATTTTTTGTTGAAAGTGTAAAAAGAAGTTGAAAAATAAATTGAATAGTACAATGAGACTCATGAATAATATCAAAAAGTGCAGTGAAATCTATGAATAGTAACAAAAATAAGCTGAAAATTTCAGCCCATCCCAAACGATCTCTAAACCCTTCATAAATATTGAAATTCCAATTTTGCCATCTAGATCATAGATGATCATTTTAAAAATTAACTATTAAAAAAAATCTGTTATAGGTGACCAAAATCCAAAATCCCAAATTGATTTTTTTTTTCTTTTTAATAAAAAAATACAATATTATGGACACCTTATTTTATACTAGTTAATAAACTTAAGTCCTCAATCTTAACGAGGAATAATCCAAACATCCATCAATAAGAAGGCTCAATAACTTGATCAAAAAAAAAAAAAATATATATATATATATATATTTGGGTTGTTCTCCACATTCAATAATTTTGTATTTGGAGTGTTGTACGCTATCATTAGGACGAGTGACGACATACGTCACCAACAAAAAAACCCTAATTATTTAAATATATTTTCTCATTTATTGTGAGGATTTTTACTATTTCTATTTGCCCGGGACATTATTCTACCAATTGAAGGGCCCTTTGGCTCTATAACAAGAGCCCTAGACCCTTTTGTTTTGGGATTTTTTTTTTAAACCATAAGTAGAGGAGAGATAAAGAGAAGCATTCTTTCACATTTTCCAAAGAAAGTTATATATTTGAAGAGTTTTTCCCAAAAAAAAAAAAAGATCTAGAAAAGTATTTGATTTTTATGATTTCAAATCAATTTCTCCAAATTACTAATCCATTTTTATTATCCTCATTTTGTTTTCATAGCCCTTGAAGCCTAATTTCTTTTTTAATCCAAGAAGGTTAATCCATGATGGTGAATAATTAAGAGACTAGTTAAAAGAACTACAAAGGATCATCTATGCTGTGAAGAGGTAACATCTCCATTACAATATATATACTTTCCTTTTAGAGTTCTTTTCTTTTGCAATTTATATTTGCTTTTCCTTCTTTCTTTTTTTTCCGCTTTTGAGTTTGTTTTCCCCCTTTTCACACATTTCAAACCACTCATTATAGTACTTAAATAAAATTCAGTGCATTAGAATAAAAAAAATAAAAATGTAAGTCATGAAATCTCTGGAAGAAGGTGCGCACATAGGAAACAAGTGCTCTACTACAACCACCGAATTTTTCACATACTTTCTTACAAATTCACCTTATTGGGACCCACCACACCCCAAAAGATATCCCATTTCGGTGAAAAAGTCTGACAATTTTGGCATCACTTGACTTTCTGGGGAATAATTGGGTGACTCAATATTTTGGCCTACTTTAGAAAGAGGAGGGAGCATATCACATGGCATTGAATGCAATAAGAGGTTGTTAGGGTGCGATAAATGTGAAAGTGACACAACATACTCTATATTTTAGGCAAGGGTTTCTATGATGCCGTAGGGAATAATTGGGTACAATAAATGAGAAAGTGAGACCAATGTGACGATCTTTGTGGGTTGCCTTATCTAATGGAAGGGGTTTGCTGTTTTTGTTAGCTTTGATCAATTTCGATATGTGTGCCTTTGAGATGTATTATGACTTCCCACAACTACCAAAAGTAATCACAAATTTCAATATTACTAACAACTCTTCTATTATTAGAAGGTAGCTATATATATATATATATATATATATATATATATATTGTAATCTAGACTTTAAATATAGCATATGAACCATATATAAATGTGATTCTCCATTATTTACTAATAAGCTTTTTATAAAGTTTTGAGCGAGAGGTAAAGGGAAAGGCTTTTACTAGCTCTGTCCTAGAGAAGTTTGCAAGTACATAAAATAATAAAATCATGGGGCATAATGTAATTGAGTAATTTTTTAAATGACCATTTATCAACCTAGACCAACTACATCAAAGACCCAAATCAAACACCAAAGGCCTAGATCAAACATGAAATACAATCAATGAGATGCATGAGAGAGAGAGAGAGAGAGAGAGAGAGAGAGCATCATTGGCCACCATCAAAGACCCATACCTAGTCACCATCCTCCATCTTCGCTGTTGACTATTACAAATTCATGGGTAAAACTCACCCTTGAAAACTAGCTTGCAAGAGGAGGGTGCTCAAAAACTTATAAGCATATGGTTAAACTTACACTTGATCCATTTGGGACACTAGGATTATAACATACCACAACACTTCATAGCCAACATCCACGACAGCCCACTCTATTGACACTAACTCGAAAGTAGCCATTTCTCTTTTTTGATAACTTCACTCACTTATTAGTTATTTTAATCTAACTTCACTCAATGAGCTATGTTCGATTACTCGGTGTGGTGGCTAGCTCTAATACCTAATGTTACAAATTGATGGATAGAACTCACTCTTGAAAATCGGCTTGCAAGGGGAGGGTGCCTAAGAACTTATAAATACACGGTTAAGATTACACTTAATCCACGTGGGACACTAGGGTTATAACATCAACATCTTTTACTACTTGGAAATGCTGGGAATTAGTGTCGGTAACAGTGGAGAGAGAGTGATGGGCGGATTTAATTAAAATTTCTTTGCTAACCATTTAAATGCCATTTGATATTGGTTTTATTGTTCTAATCTCTATGGATTAGTGCCAGATGAGTGAGAGGGATGTTGGGGAATAAAGGGGTAAACAATGAAAAAACAAAGTGATTTAAAGAACAAATGCAAATTTGATGACTTAGGTATAATGGAAATGCTTTCCTTAGACAATATTTGCCCCCACACAAGAGCGGTTAGAGGGTTACTACAAATTTATCCACAAAATACAACCAACTATTGAGTTCTACAAACAGCAATTTAGGAGAAAACCCACATGATTTCTTGTGTTTTTAAGAGAAAATCAAGAGAGAAGTTATTGAAAATTAGAGTTAAAAATAATTTATATATCATGGGTAAAGTGTTATAACCATAAAAAAAAACAATTGGAAACAGTTTTCCAACGTTCACAAATGTTTACATTTCAAGTGGTGTAACTTTTGGTCACAAAACTGCAAAAATCTCTTGACACATGCTCTACCGAGTGTTAGGTGAATTACATGAAAACTCAATTTGAGAGCCACATAGGGTTTGTTGGACATTCTCCACAAATTCGCATAAAACGATTCTCTTAACTTGCATTTTTCATTTTCGCTTGACATTCTCCACACATTGGCTCAAGCCAATTTTCGTGAACTTGTTTGTTTTTTCACTTGCTTTTCATTATTTCTTTTACTTTATCTCACTTAAAAATGTAAGTAATATTTTCCACATAAAAATTTGAGATTAAATAGCACTTTTCCATTACCAAAGTTGAATCAAACTTGCATTATAACTTGGATATACAAAAAATATCCAACAAGAGAGAGAGAG
This sequence comes from Quercus lobata, assembly GCF_001633185.2. NCBI lineage: Eukaryota > Viridiplantae > Streptophyta > Magnoliopsida > Fagales > Fagaceae > Quercus > Quercus lobata. The sequence goes on along the minus strand of NC_044906.1, from coordinate 41,314,954 downwards.
AGAGAGAGAGAGAGAGATAGGAAGTGTGTGAGAATGAATAAAAATAATATCTTTTGATGTATTGATGATCAGTACCTCATTAAATGTATTGAGGTACTACTCATATGGTATTTTTGCACACTAGAATGTTCAGCCTAACGCACACACCATTTAAATGGGTTTAACTATATTTTTGGCTAGATGTTATTTCAATGGCCCTAATTAACATTAATGCATTTATATATTTGTTCATCTGAAAATTGCTCATTTCAAATAACTTATTTACACAATATGAGACAAAGAGCCTAAAACTAGTTTATTTTGAAAAAGTTGAAAGTTCGATTATTTAAAAAAAAACTGAGACAAAATAAAATGTATAGGACTCACAAAATAATTTAAGCAAAAAGTTAATTTTTTAATAGGTTTCCAAACATACACAAATTCATTTCATTAAAGACATTCTTGGATGTTGTCCCTCTCTTATCCTTTTCAGTGCCTAGCTCATTCACTTCCTTTTAACCTCAGCCGCCTGTTGAAACTTGAAACCCAAGTTTAGTCGAAACTTGATTGGCTTTTCCCCATGGCTGTGGCTGACAATTTTTCAACATTATATTACCAAATACACATTTCTTCCAAAGTTTATAAGTAGGTACATCAATCAGTGTCACCATGATGCAGACAGTTAGTACCAAATCACAGACATTCATTAAAATTAAAAAGTACCAAATCCTAGCGGGCCTCGTAATTTTTTTGTTTTGTTTTTATTTTATTTAATTTATTCTTTAATTGCTCGCTAGTCAGATCATGGAACACTAGCCCCTGCTGATTGTGATCTAGAAATCTTTGCGGTGAATTCAATTCATCAACAGTACTCTATCTCATAAATAGCGAACTGATTTGTGAAGGGTACAAGTGGTATTATTTAGGCCAAAAGATCATTATAGTCTTACATTTTGGAATCACGGTTACTTTGGTCCTTACATTTTAAGAGCAATCAATTTAGTCATGTTATTTTCAAGTCACAATTAACTTGGTCTCTACTATTAGATGACTAACGAAATCTGCTTAGGTGGCAAACAGAATGCACACATAACATAAATTAAATTAAAATATAAATAGTCTTTTGACGTTATTTTTTCCATATTAGCTTCCTCTACTATAAATTCCACACGACTCTCACATGACCCATTTATCATCAACACCCTCCTCACTAGTCAAACAACTCAGACCAAATTGATTTCAAAATCCTCAAAATGAAATTTCGAACCCTAATTAACCTAAGATGAAATTTCTTTTTCTTCCCTTTCTCTCTCCCTCTCTTCTCTTTTTGTTTTTGCCTTACCCTCTACTCTCATCTCCTCCCAACCATACAGAACTGAAGAAGGAACAATGTTTACAAGAGCTAATCTACGGTGGAAAGTTAACAGAAAGGAGCTTCCTTTATGGTACTTCACTTTCAGTAAATGGACAAAAGTTTGATTTACTAATTATATAGTGATCACTGAACTTTCATAGGTCAGTCATGATAGGATATCTTCAACGACTCCGGATCCTTCGGTAGACAGTGTTCTTTATTTGAGAAACTTTAGTGATCCCTTACCCAATTATCTAGGCGTGTGTTCTTCTTTTTCTTCTTTTTGGTCTTTTTTTTTTCCTTTCATTTTCAAATGTAACTACTATTATTGAAAGTGACTCAATTGGGTGTAGTTCTTATTTTCAATCCCTGTTATAAAAAAGATCCATTAATTTCCTAAGCTTCAATTACAAAAACGTTTGATCCATTCTATTTGTCATTTAAGGGTGCATATTATACCTCCTAATTTATAATTTATATAAAAATTAACTATTTTACTTTTGGTTTTTACATCTTACAATTTTATCACATAATTAAGGTTTTGAGACATTACAATTTTACATATCATTATTCTAATTAGTGTTTTTAAATTGATTTTATATTTAAATATTCCATTATAGTCTTGCCCTATCATATTTTCTTTAACTTTTGAGAAGATGTTTTCTTAATTGGTAGAATAGACAGCTTCATATACTAATATAATCAAATTAATGCCTATTAATAATTACAATAATTATCGTTTTTATTTTCTGGAACTGCATAATTATCAAATTTTACATCTTATTATTTTGCCACATTATATTTTGAGACCTCACAATTTTAAACATTATTATTTTAATATAAACTTTTCATTTGATGTTAAATACTATTTTATATTTAAACTTTCTATCAGAATTTTGCTATATCATTGAGATAATATAATCACTTGCCATATCATATTTTATTACACAGTACAATAACTAGTTTCATATACTAATATAATCATATTAAATGTCTATCAATAATTATTATAATTATCAAATTTTATATTGAGACAAAGAAATAAATGAGGAAAAAAAATCGTTGGATCAACTTTCTGGGCATTGCACAAATTACCAACTAATTTTATTTAAATAAAAGCCATAATACAATTTTGATTATTTTTCTCATTTTTCTCTCTTGATCGTATATCAAACTCCAAATTATTTGGTATCAAACTCGACAAACTAAGATTATTGTGGTTCAATGTCAATATCCAATTTCCAATTAGAAAAACATGAATTCAGATCAAACTCTACAAACTAAGAGTATTGTCGTTCAATATCAATATCCAATTTCCAATTAGAAAAACATGAATTCATATTCTCTCTCTCTCTCTCTCTCTCTCTCTCTCTCTCTCCAAAAGGCTACTATATAAATTATGTTTGGCTTCTAAAACAGATGTAAAAGATATGATTTTAGTAGGTTCTAGTTAGTTCAACTGGTAAGATTTCTGATGATTAAATAAGAGATTTGGGGTTCAATTCTTGCTTACACAAAAAACCGACTGATGTCTTGGTCTAATGATAAAGAGCACAATCATCAGAAGCGGATGTCATAGGTTGAAACTTTATTAAAAATATATATATATATATATATGATTTTAATATTTTATATTATATCCTAATAATTTACTGCTAACTTGTGGTTAGTATTTAATTCATCCCCCTTGTGAGTCGAACTTGGATTTGGATCTTCCCTTAATTTCTACTTGTTGTATGAAACACACACACACATATTGAGAAGAGGTAGTGATTAGTAAACCTTCCCTAATATTTGTGTGTGTGTGCGCGTGCTGCGCAAAACTTTTATTTTTACATGATTGGGAAGAGGTGATTAGTAAACAGCCTTCCTTAATTTATTTTGGTAGAACTCGTATCCACTTTCTTTTGCTTTTGGTGGAAAACATTTGTCATCATTCCAAGACCCACCTCTATATTTATATAAAATAAATATTTACTAAGATTGAGTTACCTAGAAGTGTCAAAGAGGAAAGTCTTAACCCTTTGGAGTGAGTGCTTTTCTTTCTGATATAGATATGATGACCGCCTATGGATACATCTAAATCCACACCCAATTTTATAATTTAGCTTTCAACTTGTGATTGAATTTTAGCACTTATACGTGGAATTATCACGGGTACTTGCTGAAAAAGAAAATAAACACCAATTATACGGTGACATTTAAACATGTTATGAATTTGGGTGTGAAAGCTATTACCACTTAATTAAACACCGGTTATCTCACAACAAATGTGCCATAATTAACTTACCAGCTAGCACACTGAATTCAGAAAACAAATAGTTGACAATTTGTAATGTTTCAATCAAGGGGGCCACAAGCCCTAGTGGAGTTGGACTGAAAGGAAAGTGTTAGGAAATTGCACACCAAGTAAAAAAAATAGTTAAGAAAGACGTGTGTGATTAGTCTTTTTAACAGAAATAAGTCAACAAGTATTAATTTATCTTTTGTCAGGTTGCAATTATATATAAACAATCAAACCAGCACTGAAATGCATAGTTTAGTGTTATAATAATCATTCTTTTCCCTGAATTCTTTTAAAAAATCCATTCTACTTTTCATAATTTCTTAAAAGCGTCGCGTGCAATTGCACGATCCAAGCTTGTCGTACCCAATATATATACATTTGTACAAAAAAGTAGGAAACTCGTGCACTCCTTTAACAAGTGTTGTACAACCCTGGCCATTGATGGTGCTTTCTCAAGGAAAGTAAAGGCATGTTTAGGATAGGACAATGGCTGCCACTAGGGTTAATGGGCCTCTTATCTTATTCGTTTAGGCACTGATTTGTGTCTTATACACCTAACTTTGAAGGGTTTTATATGTATAATATATCTACAAGCTTCTTCTTTCTTTTCGGTTTTGGTTTAGGAAAGTATAGAGTCTGAGATGCTTATTTAATTTTCTCACCATCTCGATGTTTGTAGTAATCTTTTCATAGAGAACGAAACACTCCAATGTTGGCGGAATCGTACGTCTAGACGTCGTGGATAGAAAATGATAGAGAGGCAATAACGTTGCCTTTAACTTTAAATAAGATCTACGCACTTTGTAGATAAAGGGCTGAGTTTCAAGCCTATTACATCGTGAATATTGCGTGATCAGATGACCTATATTAAATTAAATTTCTTATTTGAATAAACTTTCATTACTGACTTGGTGGTCTTTTTCCTTTGGATGGTCCAATGAGACTAATGTAGACAAAGTAAACCAACTTTACGTATATAAAAAACAAATACTTTTCGTTTCACTTTTTTTAAAGCAAGGGCTGCGTGTATATTTTAAATTCATTTTCTTTAAGATGATTTTTTTTTTTTTCCCACTCGATAGTGGTTACTATAAGGTTTTAGGCAAATCATCTTCGTAATACAATTAAGCTTTGATTCTAGAAGTAGTAATCTTAGAGAATTTGTGAATTTCTCTCCAATAATTTTTCTTGAAAAGACACTTAAAATGTCACTTTTGGTAATGCAAGCCCTCAAAATTCTTGTAGTAGTGAAGCCAATATTGGCTTAACTACTACAAGAATTTTGAAACTAAAAGGCTCATTTTTCCTAATTTTTATGCAAAATTCTGTAGGAAAAAAAAAGTTTACACAACTGTCTTGATCGAGTAAGATTGGCCTCCATCAAGCCAACTTTAGTACCTCGCTCGACTGAGCCTCAAGTGATCATCGAGCAAGCTCATGCTCAAGCTTGCCTATACTTGCTTATGCCCCGCCTATTATCAAATCGGGCATGCTTGACACTCTGCTTGAGTTGGATTGATGAAGTGCCAATACTACCCTCGTTTTCCCAATCAACACTCTCAATGTACTGTAACATCATTTGAGCGAGTCATTAAGACATAGTTTTCTACTTTTATTTATATATATATATATATATATATTTTTTTTTTCATTCTTTTACTTCCAAATTAGATCACTCACATATTACAACCTACACGTATACTAACAAATATACAACAATCCTCCGCTAAGTAGTAATATCTATATTCAACTTGATTAAATTTTGTCATGCATAAATGAAAGCCTCTTTGAACTTAAATCTCACGTTAGTATAGTTCTTTGAAAGCTCCAAGAAGTTTTTTTTTTTTTTTTTGGAGAAGAAAAACTCCAAGAAGTTAATGGTGGCCGAAAGGCCCGAAATTTAAACAAAATTTTTTTACCTCATAGCTAGGGAAAACACACACATAAAAGAATCCTTTACACTAAAACATCACACTTTACTAGCACCGTTATGTCCATATGCTACTGCTTGGATTAATGAGTATTTACAAAAGAAAACCCTACTCGTGTTTGCAAGTTGCATGATTCCTATGTTTACCTAGGTAAAATTCTTTCTTATGTCTCTGTTACACAGAAATTTAACTTTAAAACGAACCTCGTTAAGAGTATAAAATTCATCTTTAAAATGTAATACATAACACTAATCCATCCTAATAAATGAGACTTATCAACAACTTGTTATTACTTATGAAACCTCTTTTGGCTGGATCTAATTAAGCTATTGAGTTTAGGTTCCTGCTATCAGTGATTCTATTAAAATGATTTTAGTTTCATTGCAATAGATATTACCCTTGCCAATTTTTTTAGAATGTTCTATAATATTACTTATTTTAGACTTTACATAGAAAACATATTGAATCAAACATACTTTACTTGCCTTATGGCTCACAAAGATTTTGTCCACGACTCTTGAATAAAAACTTAGCCATTTTGCTTCCTTGCATGTTGTTGCCAAATGTTATCAATCTAATTCAATAGTCGAGTAAGAAACATACTTTGTTTCTCTGAGGCTCACAACATAGCACTCCCACGCACAGTGAATATTCTACTTTTTAGATATTTTTAATTCTTTCATTTGCTTCTAGTGATCTACATCAAAATATAAATATCTTGAAAATCTACATACTATAAGGCAATGTCTAGTCTTTGTTTTAATACGTGACATGCATCATGCATTTATTGAACTAGTAAACTCTTGTCATGCTACCGCCCTTAAATATTTACTTTTATCTAATGTTGGAATCCAAAGTGTGAAATTTAAACTATTGAAATTTAGTACTGCACACATGCAATGTTGTATTAAAACCAAATCACACATCAACCAATCGTATGCACTAAGATGATCATACGCGCATCATTTAACATAACTTAATTCTTTACTGGCATTTACCACACTTACATTGCTATTATACTTTCTCTTTGATTCTTTTAGAATCCACACTGAGTTTAATGACTATTTTAACACATAGACTTTGGGATATTTAGATTTTAGATCAAATTTTCTAAATTTTGAGCATAAAAATACAATTCATTCAATAACTCTAACATAGAAACATCTTCCATCAATTTGAAAACAAATTGCTCTTGAACCAAAAAATTTGTACCTTTAATATTTAATCATGAATGTTAGGGTTTTAGACCCCAATTGAGTAAGATTTTATCAAATCTTAGCCAAATAATTAGTTAGATTAATCATGTAGTAGATCTGATTTAAACAAACATCAAACATTCACAAACTACATGAACACTAAGAATGATAACCCAAGAAAACTTTTGAAATTGTGATTTCAAAATAAAAAAACTTAGGGGGATTTAACCTAAACAATACTCAAGAAAATATTTCACTAATAGAATAGAAGTTTGTACAATAGACTTAACCATAAATTTATTGCTACCTAATGTAGTATTTACCCACATGATCACACGCGGCTCTAAATCCACAGACTCTTTTACTGTGAAACTGTTGCACACAAACTCTCTAGTTTGAGCTTTGAGATCTCTACTCAAAGGTTTTGATAAAAAAACTGTGGTTGAATTTATGCAGCAACTTTACTTTATAAATGGATTTGGTGTTTGCATAAGGTCTCCAACTGTAGCTCCAAAAGGGTATGGAAAATCTCCAGATCTGTGTATAAAACACTGCCCTCTTGAATATGTAAAAACATACTCTAGGGTTTTCAATTAAATATCTTTAAGTTCCATCAAAACCCTAGATCCAATGGCTGAGAAAGAAAGTGAGAATTTAAATCTTCATGAATCTCGATCGGTCGAGATAAGTGATTCTTTTTTGTATTTATCTTTTTCTGATTTCTTGAGTCTTTAATTGTGCTAAATTTCATTTGTTTTGTTTAACTGAATATTTCTAGACTAGACAACTGGACAAACTATGTTCTAAATGTTACAATTTGTTCATTGTTGCCAACCTAAAAATATAGACTTTATAATGAACATTGCTTTCAATGTATCTACAATACAAGGGAAGCATCACTTCATCTTTCCAATGAACAATTTTTTCCTCTGAATCTTGTTCCATTGAATCTCCACAATATTCATCACAATGCTCAATTATTCACTATCCCCTTCAAATCCTTCATTCCAACTCGTCATAAATATTATCTAAAACTTGTTGGGGATTTTGGGGGAAACCAAAGGAAAAACATAAAATGGAGTACGCATACAGGCACAAATTGTAGTGGGACTTGGCACACACCCACAAAACACTCATACGATCCAATCAAATCAAATCCACAAAATTTGGGCTATAACAATCTCCTCCAATTAAATTCATGTAGTTCTCGTTAGAGTCCACATTGTGTTACATTGCCCTCGAGCCAAAATTTATTACCAAATTAGCTCTAATATCATTTGTAATGACTCATAGAATATGCTCAAGATCTAACTAATAAACACTCGATGTGGTGCATGCCCATGCAATACACAATCATACAATCCAATCCACACAATTTGGGGAATCACGTCGTTGAGGTGATACTTTTTGAAAAATCATTTCCTTTTTATTTTTTATTTAATTAAATTATTAAACTATTCTTCAAATCATTTTTCAATGTCAAAAATGTGAAATAATTTCTTTTTAATAGAATTTTTCTAATGCCGATGTACAGGAGGAATAAATGACAACATTGTCAAAATTAATGACATAAAATGACAAAATTTAAACTTAGTGGACTAAATGAAAATTCATCAAACTTATAGAGTGTAAATTGTAATTTTTTTTTTCTATATAAAAAGAAGAGTATCCCTTGAAAAAAAAAATGCATTCATTATTGGGGTTTTAGTGAAGAAGTCTATATGCAACATTTGTTTTGTCTTTCTCATCCACCAAATAAGACATGTTGGCTCCGTCGTCCACTCTATGGCCTTACGCAAGCATCTTGAGCTTGGTTTACCAAGTTTAGCTCGATTATTTCTCTTTTGGGTTATTCCACTAATTTCTATGACTTTGTCTTATTCCTTCATCTCACCAATAGAGGCACTAGTTTGCATCTTTTATATGTCATTGATCTGATCATTACTGATGATGACCTCAATGGCATTCAAGAACTCAATAATTTTCTCAGCCAAAAAATTGACACGAAGGATCTTGGAAATCTCAACTACTTTATAGGTCTTTATATGACTTCCTTAGTTGATGGATTCTATCTTTCTCAAGCCAAGCATAACTCTATTGTCTTGAGCTGACCTTATTTAAAGTAAGATTTTTGATACTCTAATCAAACTTAATGTGTGTGTGTTTGACTCTTTTCAATGGAGACCCATTGCATGAGTCTACCCTTTATCAACAGTTGGTTGGTTGTTTAGTTTATTTCATAGTCACTTATCCAAGCATCTCTTATGCCCTACACCAAGTGAGCTAAGTCACATTCGCTCCACAATTGAATCATCATATTATCTTCCTATGCATTCTTCAATATCTTAAGGGCACTCTTTTCCATGATCTGCACTTCCCTACTCCTTCTCCTTTTGTTTTGTAAGCCTACTCTGATGCTGAGTGGACAGGAGACCCCACTAAGTGGCAATTTACCATTGGATACTACTTCCTCTTAGGCTCCTTTTTGATATCCTAACAAAACAAGAAACAATTTCTTGTGGTCTGTTGTAGTACTAAAGCTAAATAGCGTGCCCTTGCTAACACCATATCTAAGTTTCTTTGGTTATGTGATTATTGAAGGAGTTAGGTGCATCCACTTTGTCTTCCATGTTAATTTACTATGACAATTGGAGTGCAATTTATATCAATCATAATGATGTCTTCCATAAACAGACCAAACACATCAAGATTGATTGTCATTTTTCCAACATAACTTGCTTCAGGGATCTCTCTAACTGCTTTATGTCCCTTCTCAAGATTAGCTTGAAAACATCTTTACAAAGTCATATCGAACAACTCATTTTCATGCTCTTATTTTCAAACTCAAGGTTGTCTCTCTTCCTCCTTGAGTTTGAGGGGGCTATTAGTGTACAATTACATTGGGTTCTAGGCCCCATTGTAGTTTACTTATCTATTATTGATATACCTTGTACAACACTCATACTTGTACTGTACTCATATGTCTACTTATATAAAATCAGTCTCTTGTACATTTTTACTCATTAAATTTAGTAGAATTAACAATTCTATCACATACATTTTCCCCAAAATCTTAAATAAATACATGACACTAGTTAACTTCAAGGTTTTTCCTACCAAGGGCCTTATAACTAAATTAACATCTCCCCATACGCTAAGTGCTTGAGAATTTAGGGGAAGGAAAAAGGGTTCTAGTTGTAGGATTAACAGCATATTTTAATGATCTCTATAAAATAAAAATAAAAACTTCAAGCTTTCCCTAATTTCAAAATGTTTTTGGGGTAGATAGACATACTCTTCCCTAATTTCATTTTAATTGCCAAAATATATTGGTAGTCCTAAAATTTTTAAACCACAAATAATTTTAGTGCATGAAATTCAAAGTGAATGATTTTAGTTTTTAAAACTTAAAATGATCATTTTTAGTCTTGAACACATTTAGAGTAATCATTTTTACTCCTTAATGTGTCTAACGGAATGATACCACATGTCACTTTTTATTTTGACCATATTATCGTCCTATTGAAGAAATTTAATTAATTAATTTTTTTGATAAAAATTAGAAAAATTTAATTAGTATTGACTAAAAGACTAAAAGATATCACTCTGAATGCCAAGAACCAAAATGAGCTTAAACTACTTTTTTATGAACTCATGGATTAATAATGTATTTTTTTTTTTTGGTTTTTTGTTTAAAAAAAAAAAAATCATTATAACACAGTTCAATTCTTGACAGGAGTCCAATCAAGGTTATAGAACATGCCTCCACATTTCAACGTCTGATTATTATTTTTTCTTTTCTTCCATTTTTGATTTTACCAAAGTGAGCTTTAGTTTCTTTTCCTGACGAATAAGTGAGCTACACATGAATTCATTGAATTGCAGTTGACTTGCACATATAATGTCATGCTAATTAGTTTTTTTTTTTGTTTTTTTTTTTTTGGAGGGGGATTTTCGACTTATGGCGTCTATTCCTAATAATAACTCTTTATCATCAGGTCAAGACACTAACAAGTTTTTAGTGTAAGCAGGGATTGAACCCTAGATCTCTTATTCAACCATCAGAGACTTTACCAATTAAGTTAAATGGAACCCACTAATTAGCCTCTCTTTGATGTAACATGACTCACATATACTATGAATAATATAACAAATCATTAAAAAAAAAAAAAAAACCACATTGAATAGTTTTCATTTCATACCCTTAATTGGACTCCCCATAAAAGTTGGACTATATAATAATTATTTAAGAATTACGGATACAATTGAAAAAACTCAATAATATATGGATCAATTTAAAATCACTAATAAATTTGAGCGATCCAATTTCTATTCCCCATCAGGGAGAATTAGTGTTCAAATCTTCCTTCTTCGTTGTTGTAACAATTAGCAGGGTAAACTAGTGTGTGCGCTTTAATTTAAAAAGGAAAAAAGCTTTTGTACTGACTACAAGTTTATCTTACAAATCAACATATAATGGAACACAGTCCTCTATCATGTATTTTATCAACAAGCAGATACGTTAGATGGATATTAGCTTATAAAAGAAGAAGAAGAAGAAGAAGAAGAAGAAGAAGAAGAAATTTTCCGCAGACCCATGAGCCAAAATTTTATATTGATTGTCCTTATACCTATTCCATTAAAATTGTGCCTGCAATTTTTGATCGGTCGAGCCTAATTCTCGATCGGTTGAGCAAGGTAAAACCTTACTTCCTTTTTTTGCAATCAGCTGGACTTGAATCTTGAAACAACCACTTTTAAGCATTGCCTAAAAACCTAGACTAGACATTTTTTGTTTTCGGTTTGCCAACACGATAAAAATATGATTCTAAATTTTTAAATCTAAATCTTTAGAACCTAACAATTATAATTATCGATTAAAAAAAAAAAAAAAAAGATATGAGAGCATCACTTAATTTGCCAAAATTTCTTAGTCTGCATAACATTTTATTAAATTATAAAATAAATTTACAAACACAATTATTTTTCACAACTTGTAGAAATGTCAAGTTATGAATGATGGAAATAAATGTGATGTTAGTAGCAGGGGGGCGACTGCACTTGTAAGTTAGGGGGTTCAAATGAACCCCCTGACTTGAAAACATATATATATATATATATATATATATATAAATAATATTTTTTATTAATTTAATTACCCTTAAAAATATTTTTGCACAACTTAGCTTAAATCTTGCACACCCAAATCACAAATCAATTTAGCACAAAAATCAAATAACATAGATCAGTTCATCCCAAAACTAATTAACAATACAAATCACTCTCCCTTTCTCTCATGAATCTCATCTCATCTCATCTCTATTCTTTATCTGACTTTCTATATATCTCTAAATCTAAGAGTAAAATGTGAGTGTTTGTGAGTTTTGAATGTCTCTCTTTATTATAAATTTATCTTATATATATGTGAGAGAGAGAGAGTGTGTGTGTGTGTGTGTGTGTGCACGTGTGTTTGTGTTTGATACTAATTTTGTGCACTATTTTATTTATTTATTTTTTGATATAATGTTATTTGTGTGAATTGTGATGTGTGTGAAGGTATCTATGTATAGTATAAATATACTATAACTTTATATAATTTAATAACCAAGAAATATTTGTTACATGTGTATATTGTAATCATGTTATGATAACTTTTTGTTATATAACTAGTGATTCAAGAAAAAAAAAATAGTAAAGTTAATGATTGTTAAATGTATTATTTATGTATTGATGAGTGTGGTTATGTGGGTCAATAATTAATATAAGGTCAATAATTTATGAAATAACTAATAAATAATGACAACTACACAGAAATAAAAATGTTATACAAACTTAACAAAATAAAATGGTTACATCTATATTGACAATAGATAATGACAATTGATAATAAATTATCATGTGACGATTTCAAACTATGAAAATTCATAGAACGAAATTGTAAAATTTCATGTATGTGTGTGTTTTTTTTTCAATAACACAATATATTCAAGTTATCTTTTTATTAAAATTTGTTTAATTTAAATTTCTTAATTACCCCCTCAAAAAAATTCTTGGAGCCACCACTGGTTAGTAGGTGGATCCATATGAAAACAATTGTCTACTACTTGCAACTTGTCACTCCAACAAATTGTGAAAAAAGTTGTTGGAAAAATTGTGTTCTTAGCTTTTTTTTATTTATTTTTTATAAATATATTGGTTTGTTACTGTTACACTTCCAGAATAGATATAGGTCACTTCCATATTTAAAAAATAGTATTAAAATTGGATTATATATATATGGTCTTGCGTTGCTTTGAGTGACATCCCCAACTATATATACAAGATTGGGGAATAAATAACATAATTTATACATAATATGTGCATAAGGTTTTCGCAAACAACTAATCTCTAATCTTTCTACTGTCTAAAACTTTCATTAAGATTTGACAATAAGAATGAGGATGAATTATCTACATAAATTATATGCAGTGAGTTGTATCTAAATAACAGCCTTGTAATTTAATTAGTTGACATCTTTTAGTGATCCTCCCTCCTTGTTTTGTAACTATCGAATTAAAAAATAATAATAATAATAATAATAAAATAAACTAAAACTAACGTGATAAGAAGAAGCACAAGGTCATGGTTTGTTCCCGCCTACCTGAAGTAGATAGCGAATATTAATGTCGTTAATTATACCACCAGACGTTGATGGCTAGACCTTAACCATGTGTTTGCTTCAAAGCCAAACACAAAACTGATTAACAATAAAAACTTTACACTTTACAATTGAATGATTGTTTAATGTCTAACTAAAGTGAAGTAAATGTTATTAAAGCCGCCAAACCTATCAAATGTTTCTGCTTGGCGACCACCTTCCCATCCTAAATAATGTTTAATTAAGTAAATACCCTACAATATAAGAAGATGGGTTTTAAAAGGCTTAATAATTATTAATTCTTCTTTGCAGTGACTATACTAGTAAAGAGTTTTGTAATTTAACTAGTTGACACCTCTTAGTATTTTCAAAAAAAAAAAAACATGGTTCACAACCACTTCCTTATTATAACTATTGAATTATTAAAATAAAAAATAAAGTGCACATACTATTCTTGCATCAAATGGTTATCCTTTAGCTAATTTATTTATAATTAGTAGTCTTGTTTTCTTATCTTATCTTCCCCCACCCCCCACCTTATTCTATTTTGTTATAGTTTTATCTTTTATGACATAGCGACTTTATATTTTGTAAATTCCATTGTCACAAATTATTTTTAAATGAATTTGTTTTCAAGTATACCTTTAATATTGTAGCTTTCTTAGAAATGAGTCATAAACCAACTCAAAATCATGAGAATGAGACAAAGGAAAAGGGAAAGTATATGGTGTACTACAAAGATAGATAGTATTCTTACAGAAACACTTGTGAAGGAATATCATAAGGGGTGAAAATCATACAATATATAGTTGGAAGCCTTTAGCTCTACAAGCAGCTATCAATCCAATTCATTTACAACTTGGCATTTACCTAAAAATTTAAGACCCCAATTAAAATACAGAGACTTCTTTACATGGCAATATGCAAAATCTACACAATCAAGCTAGATTTGGACGGAACGACATGAAAAATTGGTTGTAGCTGAAGATTTAGTGTGGGAAGATTACCTTTGGTATGTCTAAATTTAATATTTTAAAATTTCCTTTGATTATGCAAATATCAAAATCATTTATATAAGTTGTTTTTATTGTCTTTTTACTTATTCGATATTCTCTTTTTAGAATCACAAGGATGCTGCTCAATATCGATCGTCAATTAGTCATAGCTAGGTCCATACCCAACTTTGATAAATTGTCTATTATGGAGTAATAGGCAATGATCAAGCTAATGGACAAGGTGCTCAAACTGGCATTGAAACTAATGGTATAGCCTTATTGACTTTGATAATATTGTTAATGAACCCAATGCTGAGAATATGGGGATTAATAATGTTTGATCTGAAGAGGATATTCGAGATGAGTCACAACCAGTTAAATGATAGCAACCAAACTCAAAAGTAATGCCATCACAAGGAAACCAAGCATCCAAAAAGAAGAGAAAGAGTTGAAATGAAGAACTATCAGAAAGAGTCGAAATGAAGAACTATCATCTGATTTAAGTTTCCTGGGTGAAACTAATAAGATCGTGGCTGATGCAACTGCCGACAGGGACAAAGCGGATAGGAAGTTATTGATGGAAGAAGTTGAGGAAATTTCAGACCGCGATGGAGATTTTGTAGTTGAAGCTATGGAGTATCTATCTAATGAGATAAAAAGAAAGCAAATTTATTTCTTGTTTTACGAGAAAATCAAAGGAAAATATAGTCACTGAAGCGCCTTCATTATTCTCCTTCATTATAGACTTATAGTGAGTGATAGCTTCAAATTCAAATAATTTGTGTGAGAGATAGCTGTTAAATAAATTACTTGTAATTTTTGGTAACGGACGATGAAAGTTCGGATTTGTGTGAAAACACAAGAGCTTTTTTAAACCCCCAATAAAAATTATGGTTAGATTGTTTTTACTCTAACTTAAACTAAGTGCAAAATAAGAATAAATGAGCACAAACAATCGATAATACTACTCTAAGCCATATTCATCCAATATCAACAATAAAAGAAAAGTTTAAAGAGTAGGGAAGAGAGATGCAAACACAAGATAACACCGAGATGTGTTATCGAAGAACTCGACGAAAAATCTCTCTGTCGCCCTCTAAGCAGTAATTGATCCACTAGACAATAAAGTTGGAGGATACGAATAACAAAAGACCCTCCAAGCCTAGTCTTCCTAATGTACTTGAGCCCTCCAAGATCTTGTTACCAACTAACTTCTCGGAGTCTTATCTTTTCTAACTCTCTGGATCTTGCAATACGCCCGATTACATCCACCAAGCCTCACCGGATTCTTTTGGTAAATCCCCAAAACTTCTTGTAAAGTTGTGATTTACAACTATATTTTATGTTGGCTTTATTCCATGACAAAAAGTGTTGTAATTGCTTTAATTTATTTCCTTATATTTTGTGGGATTTTATTATATTGGGTTTAGTATTAAGTTAGTGAAGAATCGTGCATAAAATGAAGAATCAGTAGATTTCGCGAGTGTCTTGCTAGAAGCTAACCCACGAAAGAGCCACGTGAGAAGCACATGCTGGAAGTTGAAAAGTCATGCCAGCCTAGAAGATTTCGTGAGTGACTTGCGAGTAAGGCCTTCCCACAAGACAATTGCGAAACATTCTGCCTAGAGGATTTTTAAGTGTGACTTCCCTACCCTTCACCCATATTATATATATCCTCATTTCCCACAAATGTAAAGGAGGCCATTCAGAGAGAAAATCCCTAGATAGGTTTTCTACAACATACACACCCATCTTTTAGAGAGAGAGCTACTCATCCTTAGTGAGAAATCATTGTAGCCTTTTCTCCATCCCTTTCCCATTGTCATACCTTGAGGAGATTTGTACTCAAATACAACCCACATATTTTCAAAGTGTAGAGAGTGTTTTGAAACTTGGAAAGCTTTGGGGAATTGCCAAAAGAAGCTAGTGAGGCTTGACAGATGTAATCAGGTGCATTGCGGGATCCGGAAAGCTAGACAAACACAGTTCCGAGAAGTCTTATTGGAGTAGGAGCTTGGAGGGCTTAGGTATAGTAGGTAGATTAGGCTTGGAGGGTCTCTTGCTAACCCATGTATCCCAACTAATTGTCTAGTGGATCGATTACCGCTTGGAGGGCGACGGAGAGGCTTTTCGCTGAGTTCTTCGGTTTCCTTTTCGATAACACATCGGCATGTTATCTTGTGTTTGCATTCTCTTTTCCCTTACTCTTGTGCTTTACTTTTATTGTTTGTTGTTCATATTTATGCACTAGAGTAATATTGATTGATTGCACTTCATTTACTCTTGTTTCCGCACTTAGATAAGTTAGAGTAAAAGCAATCTAGCTGTAATTTTTAATTGGGGGTCTAAATAAGTCTTGTGTTTTTAACACATTTTCGAGCTATCACTTCCCAACCTTCAAAACACTCTCTACACTCTGAAAAGGTGTAGGTTGTGTTTGGGTACAAATCTCCTCTCAAGGTATGATAATGGGAGAGGGAAGGAGAAGAGGCTACAATGATTTCTCACTAAGGATGAGTAACTCTCTCTCTAAAAGATAGGTGTGTGTATTGTAGAAAATCTATCTAGGATTTGTCTCTCTAAATAGCCTCTTATACTTTTGTGGATACTGAGAGTATATATAGTATGAGTGAAGGGTAAGAAAGTCACTCTTAAAATCTTCCAGGCAGAGAATTTTGTGGGTATCTAGCGGGTTGGCCTTTCTCGCAAAACACTTACGAAATTGACAGCCTGGCATGACTCTTTAACTTCTAACATGTGCTTCTCATGTGCCCTTTTCGCGTGAAGCTTTCTCGCAACCTACTCACGAGCCAATCGCTAAACTGCCCTTATTCCTCATTTCATGCTCGATTCTTTATCAACTTAATACTAAACCCAATACAATAAAATCCCACAAAATACAAGGAACAAAATTAAAGTAATTACAACACTTTTTTTCATGGAATAAAGCCAACATAAAACATAGTTGTAAATTATAACTTTACAAACAACAATCTAAGTTTCCAAGTATTATTATTATTATTATTATTATTATGAACAAAGTTTAGTTAAGTTATTTATTATTATTATTATGAACAAAGTTTAGTTACAAATAACTTAATTGTATTTTAAGGCTACAACTTCATTTAATATTTTTTATTAGAAGTAAATTTTGACAAATCTATCATTGGATCAAAAGATCAAAGATCAATAGCTATATTATCAATTAATTATTTAAATTGCAAGTTTTTGAGGCATAAAATTATGCATAAAAAATAAGTTTATGGATAATATAGTAAATAATATTTGATTGGTATAACATTTGACATATGTATTAAAAACATAAAAAACATACAGTTCAACAGTTAGATTTTAAAAATATATAATAATCATAATTTTTTATAAGAAATTTGTAGCCTTATGTTAGGCTACAATAAAATTTGGTGTCCTATCACTACCCAAAAAAAAAAAAAAAGGCGACATTTATAAAACGTCACAAAAAAAAATAAAAATAAAACGTTGCTATAGACATAAATGGTCTATCCCAGCATTTTATTTTTTGTGAAGGTTAAAAACGTCGCAATAGAACTGTCACAATAGGCCTATTGTGATGTTTTTAAATACATCGCCATATATAACTCTTCAACAGCGTTTAAAAACCTTTAGCGACATTTTCAAAATCACCACTAAATATTATGCCATTTTTGTTTTGTATTTAGAAAAATACATTTATCAACATTTTTAAAATGCCACAAATGATCAATCCTACAATGGCATTTTTAAACCACTGCTATGGCGCTTTTCATCTTGCTTTTTAACGATGTTTTAAAAATGCTACTATATATATATATATATATTTATTTCTTTCTTTTTCCCATTATAGCCATATTAAATATACAATAAAAACCTACTCATAAATACCACAATAACTAACACAAGCTCGTAATAGACCTATTGATCATCAATATTCCACAATAACAAATGTCTAAACTAACACATTAACCATAGATTCAAATATATATATGTGTGTGTGTGTGTGTGTGTAAAGTTGTGATTTACAACTATGTTTTATGTTGGCTTTATTCCATGACAAAAAGTATTGTAATTGCATTAATTTATTTCCTTGTATTTTGTGAGATTTTATTGTATTGAGTTTAGTATTTAGTTGTTGAAGAATCAAGCATGCAATGAAGATCAGTGCAATTTCGCGACTAACTCGCAAGAAGTTCGTGAGTAAAGGTTCCCACGAGAAAGCCACATGAGAAGCACATGCTGGAAGCTGAAAAGTCAAGTGTCAAGTTGCATTTCGCGAGTATTTCATGAGACAGGCCATCTCGTGAGGTACCCATGAAACTCTCTGCCTGGAGGATTTTAAGTGTGACTCTTATTCTCTTCACCCATACTATATATACTCTCATTACCCACAAAAGTAAAGGAGGCTATTCAAAAGAAAACCCTAGATAGGTTTCTACAACACACCCACCCTTTTTAGAGAGAGCTACTCGTCCTTGATTGAGAAATCATTGTAGTCTCTTCTCCTTCCCTCTCCCATTGTCATACCTTGAGAGGAGATTTGTGCTCAAACACAAACCCACACCTATTCAATGTGTAGAGAGTGTTTTGGAGCTTGGGAAGCATTTGGGATTGTAAGGTTGAATTTATTCAATCATGTGTTGGCTTTATTCCGTACCAAATTTGCTTGTAATTTAGTAATTAGATACCCTGTATTTAGGTGGGAATTATGTAAGGGTAGTGTATGAGAGAGTGTGAAGAAATCTCAAGAAGTCTGTAATTCAAAGGAGTCTCGCAACTGGCTCGTGACTGGCAAGTAGCCAGAATGGCACATGTGTGAAGCATGCAGGGGGAACTGAAGGGTCACGCTAGCTAGAGTACTACAGGACAAAACTTTCAGTCTAGCCAGGCAGTTAGCTCGCGACTCAAACTTACGACTCGTTCCAGTTGCAAGGTTGAGTCGCTAGAATGCCCTGTTTGATGAAAATTGACTTTTTGCATTCGTCATACACTCTACTATAAATACCCTTATACCCACGAAATATAGAGAGCTTCTAGAGAGAATTTTAAGAGAGAAACTCTAGAGAAAAACAAGATTGGCTCTTCCACAATCTTTATCATTTGATTCTCCAAATTCCTCTACTCTCACACTCTCCATTGACATATCCTTGAGAGATACATTAGAGAGCTTCTAGAGAGAATTTTAAGAGAGAAACTCTAGAGAAAAATAAGATTGGCTTATCCACAATCTTTATCATTTGATTCTCCAAATTCCTCTACTCTCACACTCTTCATTGACATATCCTTGAGAGATACATTTGCCAAATTCTTATCTCACTATACCCATATCAGCGAGGAGCTGTTTTAGTGCTTGGGAAGCAGTTTAGAAAGGACCAACTCATTTGGTTGATGCAATGGGCTTATTGTGGGATCCAATAAGCTAAAGAAGACAAGGTTTGGCGTAACCCTGTTGGAGTAAGAAGCTTGGAGGGCTTAGGTGCACTGGGTAGATTAGACTTGGAGGGTCTTTTGCTATTCATGTATCCCAACTTCATTCTCTAGTGGATTATTGACCGCTTGGAGGGCGACGAAGAGGTTTTTCACCGAGTACTTCGGTTTCCTTTTCGATAACACATCGCCATGTTATCTTTGTGTTTGCACCTCTCTTTCCTTTCTCTTTACCTTTTAATTACTTCTATGTTTGTAATTAATTATGGTTTAAAGTGTGTTACCAATTTGGATATAGCTTATATTTCATATTCCGCACATATATTGTTTGATTATAAGCTTGTGTTGGTAATTTTGTATTTGGGGGTCTAAACGTTCATTGGTGTTTTATACGTTATTTGAACTTTCAGAGATTTGCCAAAAGAAGCCGGTGAGGCTTGGCAGATGCAATCGAGCGGTATTGCGGGATCCGGAAAGCTAATGAAGACAAGATTCCGAGAACAAGTATATTAGGTAGACTAGGCTTGGAGAGTCTTTTATTATTTGTGTACTCCAACTTATTCACTAGTGGATTGATTTCAACTTGGAGGGTCACGGAGAGGATTTTTGCCGAGTTCTTCGGTTTCCTCTTCGATAACATGTCTTGGTGTTATCTTGTGTTTACATCTCTCTTCCCTTACTCTTTAAGCTTTATATTTATTGTTGCTTGCTTATGGCTTAGAGAGTAGTTCCGGTGATTGCGCTTCATTTACTCTTGTTCCGCACTTAGATAAGTTAGAGTAAAAGCAATTAAGCCATAATTTTAAAATTGGGGGTCTAAACAAACATTAGTGTTTCACACTAATTGAGCTTTCAATATATATAATACCAATACATAACAAATGTCTAAAATATCATCATCTTGAATTTAACATATCAAATATCTACCTACACAATTAAAACAACCACCCAAATTAAGACAATATCATAAACAGAGTGTCACTTTTTTTAATAGGTACAATACTTCCAAAATAAATGTGGTTGCTTAAAACAACTATGTAATAGTCCACGGAGCCCTTAAAACACTGAAATAACCGCAAGAAGCTAGTTTCTTGATAGGATGAAGCTTGCGATCTTTGAAGAGTTGGAGATTGTTGATCCAAACCGAAACTACCATGAATACAAATTAAGATTAGTTAATAAGTTCATAAAGAAATCATATTGAATAACACAATAATACTAGCCATAATTAAAAAAATGTAAACACTAAATACATTCATAAAACATTAAAATTTAATACCCTCAATAATAATCATCCAAAATTACACCAAACAATCAACTCTTCCAATATTGACATAAAACACAATATAACACCCTACAAGCCACCCGCATGCTCCAACTCATCAAGCCACTACAAAATAAATTTCAGTGTAGAATTTTCCCTAGTGTTTAAACATAAATAACTTACTATACTCAAACCGGCCTTCTTTGAAAGAAATCTAAAGGTGAGAGAGAGAGTTAAAGATAAAAAAGTATATCTATATTATCTTTCATACATGAAAAGGTCTTGAACCTCTTAAGAAATAAGCAAAAGAAAGGCAAATAGAATTATACAAACTTAAATATATATCCATATATACAAACTATATCAAGTCTATTCATATCATCATTCACACATAAAAATGTCTTGATCCTCTTAATAAATAAGCAAAAGAAAGGCAAATAGAATTACTCTAACTTAGCAATCTGCCACAAAACCACCTTATCAACATCACAATATAGAATACTTACAAGTATTGAAAGAATATAAAACAATCAAACCATCAACAATATCCATCCAAAATTTCTAAAAATAATACACTCTCAATATTAATGTAAACTGCCTTATAACACCATGCAAGCCACCCGCTTGCTCCAACTCAATAATCCACCATAAAACCAATTATCAATATCACAATATAGAATGCTTACAAGTATTAAAGAAAATAAAATAATCAAACAAATATAATTCAACAATATCAATCCAAAATTTCTAAAAAATAATAAGCTCCCAATATCAATTTAAACCACCTTATAACACACTATGCAATCCACCCACTTGCGAACTCAACAATCCACCACAAAATCGATTATATCAACATCACAACATATAATACTTACAAGTTGAGAGAAAATAAAGCAATTAAACAAATAAAACTGATCAACAATTTCCATCCAAAATTTCTAAAAATAATCAATACTTCTAATATCAATATAAACTGCCTTATAACACTATGCAAGTCACCCGCTTACTCCAACTTTACAATCCACCTCAAAACTAATTATCAATATTACAATATAGAATTTTACAAGAATTTAAGCATAAATTACTTACTTTGCTCAAACCAAGCACACACCTCTTCCAAAGAAATCCGAAGTTACCACAAACAAAGAATGTTTAACCTGCCAAAAAAAAAAAAAATAGTCTAATGTATAAGGACTAGTTTATCTATACACTTAGTGACTATATCATCATTACTGGCAGTAGTACATACTAATCAATATTCTCTTTTACTACTCAAAATAAATATTCAAAATTAAAAACACACATCCAAAAGCCTCTTTCAACAAATTGATAACAAGCCTTAAATTATATGTGCAATAGCTTCATATAAAAAAAAAAAAAATATATATATATATATATATATATACATCACCTCACCAACCACTGTTAGTTTCAAACAATCCCCAACAACAAACCACTCATCACCATTTAGTTACTAGAAAAATCTGACAAAACAATCTAAAAGTGAGAGTTTAAATTTACTAAATTAATGGTTGCCCCTAAAATCACACAAATACCCATTTATATTTACAAAGAAAAGCCTCAAAACCCATATCATTTCACCAAAATCAAAACAAAAAATTAAACCATTGAACTTGCATACATCAAGCAAAGTGTGAAGACAATATTGACAGTGGAGGCCAAAGTGGAAGAAAAGTAAAAGGGAAGGAGGAGAGAAGGGAAGAGAGAGAAGAGGTAGGGAGGTTAAGGAGGAGGGAAAGGGGAGAGAAGGTAAGGTGGCAGCAACGGCGGAGGAGGAGATAAGAGGAGGGTGAGGCAAATGGGGAGGGAAGAGGAGGTAAAGGGGGGAAGGAGGTGGAGTTTGCGGCGGCAGTGGCTAGCGGAGGCCGAGAGGGAGAGTGAAGGGAGAGAGAATAAACGATGGTGAGGGGAGAGAGAATAGGGTTTGCCAAATGATAGAAAGAGACCAAATAATAGTAATAATAATAACAACAACAACATAAGTTGTTGTGGTGGGAAATAAAAAAAATTGGTCCAAAATTTGTGTGGAAAATGCCAAAATTTTGATTGAAATTTCACATATTATGGTACTTCCTAAGTGCTGCTAAAAGTATTTAAAAGTTTTTTAAACTAAAAAAACTGGTTATTTTAATAATTTTTGCAACGGTTAATAAAACCGCTACTATATAACAAAAACTACCGTAATTAATATGGTATTTGCGAGTTTTATATAAACGCCACTATTATTTGAGGCTATTGCGGCGTTTTTTAGAAACGTTGTTATATACTACTATATATTGGTGTTCTTCAAAAAAGTTGCAATACACCTTTAATTGCAGTAGTTTTAGAAATGCTACCAAAAAAAAAAAAACCGGTCGCTAAAACCTAAAACCTAATTTTTTTTTTTTTTTTTTTGTAGTGTATTATTATTATTATTATTTAAGAGGTTTCCTATATACACCTTGTTTTGCACCCCCTCCGACTTAAGTCCCTGTTCCCAAATGACGATATCACTAGAAATGTCTACAATTGGTTTAGGGCCTAATTATAGAAAGTCTTCAACTTGGAGGATGTTTTAATAAAAGAAAAACCTACAAGAACCCTAAGAATGCATGCCCATATGCAAAGCATGTGTATGCATACTTCAACTATGCATGTGCGTCTTCAACCATTCACGTGCAAGTAGGGTTACAGAACACTCTATAAGGAAATTTTTAATAGTAAAGCTAATCTCAATCAAAAAAAAAAAAAAAAAAAGCTAAACCAAACTTACCCTTTCTTCTCTTTGTTCTAATTTTACATTGCTGGATTATTATACCCTTTGTAAGAGTCAATTTGCTTGAAAGATGGCATCTTTTGGCTGGGTTCATATCATATCTACACTACATCAAAGTTCTCCTTATCGCATCCTTAACCCACTGGGAAATGAATTCCCTGAATTACATATTCATGGAACTACAAGAGATAGGGCCACTCATTGCCTCGACCTTTTGCTTTTATGAGATATTATTTGCTCAAAATGGTAAAATCATTAAACTATTCACAAGTGATGCATTTGACTGCAAAAGTTATCATAGTCTCACAAATATTACATTCAGGTCTGCTGCTCCTGATTATGGGTGACCTATATGTACCAAGCTCAAGGGATACCTATAATTAAAAACTTTACAAGGTGCAATGGTTCAATTCCAACCAAATTTGTCACTTATATTGTTTTGTTTTATTAAACTACTTAAATATTTCTAATGGTTTGTTGGTTGGGTTAAAAGGGAGAAGGGTGGTAAAGGGGGGTGGGTTGAGTTTTCCACTTAAGCACACCATAAACCATTCTCCCAAATTGGAAGGAAAAGTGGGTAGAAAATGTGTCTTACATGCTTTACTATTTTACCCCTTTTTTTAGTCACAATTTTTTCTATCCACTTCTTAAGAAAGAAGAGCATAATAGTAAATTTATAAAAAGGCCTCACTACCATTTTCCCAAAACATGTCGAATTCACTAGAATCAAAAATAGTGAATCAAATAATGAGTTTTCATTCTAAAACATCTTCTAGTTAAAGTTTTCTTGGTCGGGACTTCTTCCGGTCTAGACCTTCTAGTTAAAGCTTACTAACCTTTTGGTTTTCTATGTTTTTTAGATTGATAGGGGGGAATGGTCAAAATCAAAGCTCCAAGAGCTCTCTTATTTACTACTTATTTTTGTTAATTTAGGAATTGACTAAACTTAAGTGAAAAATTACAACTTTGAAAGTTCAAATAGTGTATAAAACACCCTTGAACGTTTAGACTCCCAATAACAAAAATACCAATTCAAGCTTTATGACAAACAATAAGTGTGCGGAAAATGAACACAAGCTATAAACAGAATTGGTAAACAATCTAAGCCAATTAAAATCACATCCATAGCAGAAAATAAAAGGCAAAGATTAAGGGAAGAGAGATGCAAATACAAGGACAACACAACAATATGTTATCGAAGAGGAAACCGAAGCCCTTGGCGTAAAACCTCTCCGCCGCCCTCCAAGCGGTAAGTAATCCACTAGAAAATGTAGTTGGGATACATGAACAGCAATAGACCCTCCAAGCCTAATCTACCCAGTATACCTAAGTCCTCCAAGCTTCTTGCTCCAACGAGGTTGCGCCGAACCTATTTCTTTTCTAGCTTTCTGGATTCCATTACTTGACCATAGCATCAACCAATGTGAAATTGGTTCCTTCCTAACTGCTTCCCAAAACACCAAACAACCCTCTCACAGTAATGGATATGGTGAGAAAAGGTTTTGGTAAAAAGCCTCTCAAGGATTTAACAATGGAGAGGAAGAGAGTTGAGGAATTTGAAGAGTCTCTTATGTGAAGATTGTGAATGAATCAATCTTGTTTTACTCTAGGGTTTCTCTCTCAAAATTCTCTTTGGAAGCTCTCATTCTTTCGTGGGTATAAAGGGTATTTATACTAGGGTGAGAATGGAATGTGAAGAGTCAGGTTTTTCAAAACAAGGCTGGCTCGCGGCTTGACTGAGTCACGAGTTCCAGCCGCGAGATAACTGAACGGTCAGTTATCCTATTTTGTCCTGTAGTGCTCCAGCTAGCATGACGCTTTAACTTCTGGCATGCCTGGCACATGTGCAGCTTCTGGCAGCTTGCAGCCGCGAGTCACCCACGAGATCCAGTCGCAAGTCTCTGTTTTTCTTGCACACTCTTGAGCATTTCTTCACACTATTTCACTCACTACCCTTACAAGAATCCCACATAATACAGGGTTACTAATTGCTGAAATACAAAAAAATTTGGAACGAAATAAAGCCAACAAGATGGTTGATTAAATTCAACCTTACAATCTCCCCTTTTGGCTATTCCGTGACAAAACCCTAAAACAGATTCTAGACTTAACATGTGAGTTGGAAACAGTAACAACTCACTCACACCTAACTCTAGAAACTGTGAAGCTCTTGAATCATATGAACATGAATCTCCTGAAACACAACTATACACCATGATCATTGTATGCAGAAAAGCATGAAATGCATATGAAGCAGGCATAATGTGATCAAGCAAAGATGGATTAAAGAAACAAACTATGACTTGATCAAACAAGCAATCACTACAAAGTAGTGACCACAATGCTCATTCACACTTGGAATGAACACTTGGACATACAAACTAACAAGCTCAATGCAAATCACTTGCATGCCCAACACTCAACCAATGCATAATACACTAAGTATATGCATCTAAGAACAATCCTACAAAGACACAAAAGTGACAGTACTTAAAAGGAAAATGCATGACATTTAGTTAGAAGTACTGATTTAACAAAGCATAAAGCATGGTACAAACCATAAAGCCTACAGAATATGAAAACAAACCCTAAAAGCTTACAAAAGTAACATGGGTACAAACCACAAAATACTGGATATAAACTTAAACAATATAAACTAAAAGTGCTTAAAGTTTCTCCCCTTCAAAATGATGAGAAGCTGTGATGCATTTGGAACATATATACTTGTAACCTGAAACACTTGCACAAAACACATTAGACCCTCAAGGTAAAGCAAGTAATAAAATGACAAGTATAGTGTAACAAGTAAATTGCGATCAAGTAAACATGATGTGAAACATGTGAGCAACTTGATCATACACCAAAACAGTCATATAAAAATGACTACAATGATCACATAGCAAAGCAAATAATCATCCGAACATGCATTCAATGAAGCACAATAGCATAGGGATATATGCATGTCCAAAACACAAACATGATGCAATACAAGAAAACAAACATAAAGAGAAATAAACAAAATAAAGTTTTATTGTTAACTCAATGTCTTCTCCCCTTGGTATATGCAACTTCCCTATGGAATATCTCTCCTCCTACAAATGTGCATGAGAAATAGAATTTCTTCCCCTAAGGATGTGCACAAGAGTCGTATAGAAATGAAAAAACACTTCGATATACTTTCTAGAGTATACTCTTCCCCTCTTTGTCAGGAATAGACAAAGGGTCAAGGAGAAAAGAGGGAAAGAGATGAAGGTATGAACAATGATAATGATGCATGAGGGGTGCGAGATGAATGAGAAAATGAAGCTTAAACCTAAAACAAAGTAAAATGCTACGAAGTATAAGGTAAACATGACATGCTAGGATGAAGAAGCAAGGTATAGACCAATGCATGACAAGGGTAGCAAAGGTGTGTGCAAGAGGTGGCTATGTGCAATGCATGGAAAGGCACTTGTGGGGCAATGTGTGTTAAATACACAACTAATGAACCAAACATCTTCCTAATGAGGAAACATGAGAAACCTCAAAGTTTGATACTCATCAGAGTCCAAACAAGTGAAAAAATGCCTAAGAGGCATTTTATCAAACACCAAGCGTGCACACTATGAACAACAATGTAAAACAATGCATGAACATCATGAAATTCACCCTTAATACATGTTCTTTTTGCCACAAGGGGCCAACATCCAGTGCAAATCAACAAAAGAAACCAATCCCATGAAAAAATTTGACAAAAATTAAGTTTTCCCAACCCCTATGATGAAAATCCCAACCAAGAGCACAAAACTCTCCAAAACATAATCTAAGGATCAAAATTAATGAAAAGAGTTTATAATTATCTTAGAGATGTTAATGGAATGAAAAACCATTCAAATTGATTGGGTTTTGATGTAAAACTATTGAAAGAGGGGTTTTAGAGAGGATGGGAGAGGTTTAAAACAAGTTTCCCATAAAAAAGCTTTTTAAAAAGCTGATTCTGGGTGTTTCGCGACTGGCGAGTCGCAAGCTAATTCACGAGTGAGTCGCAAAACCATTCTGTGTAGAACTCGCGGCTTGCAAGTCACTAAAACGAGTAGCCAAAACTGGCAGCTCGCGCAAGTAGCCAGAATGAGTAGCCAAAATTCTGATACTTGTTTTTTAAAACAGAACATGTTTAAACAATGAAAAATAAAGTAAGCACTAAACATGAACACAAAGAGTGATACAAATCACTTTCAAAAACATATAAAATGATCAAAAATCTTTTTGGATTAATCCATATATGATTGAGCACACACACATCATATTTAGATAAGTACAATCTAATAAATGAATAAGACATTCATTGAACATTAGGCATGTGTGTTGTGTGTGTGTATCAAATGTGGAATAGTCCTTAGTCTAGAGTGAAACTTCAATGATCAATTCAATTAAGTCATACACAACTAGTACTAAGTCAAGTGGTCTATCTCAATTATAGAAATGAACATATATGACCTCCGACAAGAAAATGATTACATAAGATGAAGCTTTTCATTTGGCTTCTTTACAATTCATAACATTTGATCATTTTGAATCAAAACATCTCATTTTGAGATCGATGCCTGAAACTTGTGATATTTCAATTTGATGAACAAGCGTTTAGCTTTTTGGGCATCATACATTTTCATATAAGTTGTTTTCTCTTTTTCCTAGTCGAATACTAGTATGTGCGACGGCTTTTGCAACTCATTATCTCTTTTTATTTTGAGATTTACATTTATTGAGCTCTTTAAGCAATAAAAATAAAAGAGTGGGAAGAGATATAGGCTCAAGTCTACGCATGTATCAAAACCAACATGACTATTGACTAATCATTCATGATAAGCTTCAAGATCGATTTACAACAATCACATAAAGATGTCAAGATTTTTCCCATAAAGATATAAGTGCAAAAATAACAAGCTAAGCACGTAAATACACAAAGCTATTTGTACAAAGGTACAAGGCCAAACTCACATGTGATATGTGCTCAAACATATACGATCAAACTTTTTGAATTTTTCACTTTTTATGTGGTTTTGGATTTTTTACTCACACAAAACTGAAACATAAAAGTAAGATAAAAAACAAAACAATGCATACAAATGAATGCAGGATGCACAAAATGCATGAAGATATGACATTTAATGCATGAAAGGTCCTACAAAGATCGAAAGAATTAGATCAAGGACCAAAAGAGCAAAAACTCAACCATAGAAACCCTTCCTCATCCAAATGGAACAATTGTTTGGAATGAGTGTCTCAAGAGAGTGAGATGAGGGTTGGAAGAATGAGAAACGGAGATGCACATAGTCAAGAAGTTAAGAGCATTAAACATTTTCTTTAACAACATGTTATTTTCACTCAAAACCGATTTACTCTTTTTAGCACAATTTCCAAAAAACTCAAGTTTTTCTTTTCTTTTGATTCTTTTAAAAGCATGAAACTTAGAGCATTGAGGTCTTAGATGACCAAAGGCACCACAATGGTGACACATAATGTGTTTAGGTCCACTAGGCCTTTTGGGAAGGGATCTAGCAATATGGTATTGTTCCCTCTTCAACTTATGACATTGAGGTCTTATATGACCAATCACACCATAATGGTGGCAAGTTGGAACAAACTTAGATCCATCTAAAGCCTTAGGTTGAGACCTAAACAGAGGCTTTGACTTAACAGTCTTTCTCTGCACCTTTTGATTTCTTTTGTGTGGAGGAAAGTACACCGATTTGTCCTTAGAGGTAGAACACACAACAGGCACAAGATCGGGTACCACAACATGATTGCAACAAATATTATCATCCCTTTTATCAATGGGTTCAGCAATCAAACACTTAGCATGCATCTTAAGAGATTCATTTTCACATTTTAACTCATCAACAAGTTTGTTAGACAAAACAAGTTTAGCATCCAAGTCCATATTCAAACATTCAAACTCTTTTAGATTTTCAAGAGAATCTTCAGCAAGTTTTTTATATTTCTCAACCAATTTATTGGATTCATTAAGCTTAGCAATCAAATCATCCATTTTCACAAAATAACTTGCTCAAATTCTTTTGAAACTTCTTAGCATTTTTCTTCAAGAGTTTGTCATTTGGAATATCAACAACATCAAATGATTCATGCAACATAGCATCACAATCATTAGGATCCACACTCATAGAGGCATTTTCACAAACACGTGACATGCTACATTTATCATCAACCAAATTGTACAAAGAGCCATACAAGGCACAATCCATGGCAAATAAACACAAGGGGTCAAGGATCACACTTAGGTATTTAAACCACAAAAAGTGTATCCGCTCTGATACCAATTGAAAGTTCAAATAGTATATAAAACACCCTTGAACGTTTAGACTCCCAATAACAAAAATATCAATTCAAGCTTTATGACAAACAATAAGTGTGCGGAAAATGAACACAAGCTATAAACAGAATTGGTAAACAATCTAAGCCAATTAAAATCACATCTACAGCAGAAAATAAAAGGCAAAGATTAAGAGAAGAGAGATGCAAACACAAGGACAACACAACGATGTGTTATCGAAGAGGAAACTGAAACCCTCGGCATAAAACATCTCCGCCGCCCTCCAAGTGGTAAGTAATCCACTAGAAAATGTAGTTGAGATACATGAACAGTAATAGGCCCTCCAAGCCTAATCTACCCAATGTATCTAAGCCCTCCAAGCTTCTGGCTCCAACGAGGTTGCGCCGAACCTATTTCTTTTCTAGCTTTCTGGATTCCGCTACTTGACCATAGCATCAACCAATGTGAAATTGGTTCCTTTTTAACTGCTTCCCAAAATCCCAAACAGCCCTCTTACAGTAATGGATATGGTGAGAAAATGGTTTGGTAAAAAGCCTCTCAAAGATTTAACAATGGAGATGAAGAGAGTTGAGGAATTTGAAGAGTCTCTTATGTGAAGATTGTGGATGAATCAATCTTGTTTTACTCTAGGGTTTCTCTCTCAAAATTCTCTCTGGAATCTCTCATTCTTTCGTGGGTATAAGGGGTATTTATACTAGGGTGAGAATGGAATGTGAAGAGTCAGGTTTTTCAAAACAGGGCTGGCTCGCGGCTTAACTGAGTCGCAAGTTCCAGCCGCGAGGTAATTGAACGGCCAATTGTCCTATTTTGTCCTATAGTGCTTCAGCTAGCATGACGCTTCAACTTTTGGCATGCCTGGCACGTGTGCAGCTTCCGGCGGCTTGCAGCCGTGAGTCACCCGCCAGATCCAGTCGCAAGTCTCTGTTTTTCTTGCACACTCTTGAGCATTTCTTCACACTATCTCACTCACTACCCTTACAAGAATCTCACCTAAATACAGGGTTACTAATTGCTGAAATACAAGCAAATTTGGCACGGAATAAAGCCAACAAGATGGTTGATTAAATTCAACCTTACAAACTTGAAACCCTATAGTTGGTGGTTACTCCTAGAATGAATAAACAAATAAAAATATATACTTATCCACACAT
This sequence comes from Quercus lobata, assembly GCF_001633185.2. Taxonomy (NCBI): domain Eukaryota; kingdom Viridiplantae; phylum Streptophyta; class Magnoliopsida; order Fagales; family Fagaceae; genus Quercus; species Quercus lobata. The sequence goes on along the minus strand of NC_044906.1, from coordinate 41,283,614 downwards.
ATGGTTATCCACAGACTGATTAGACTCGAAGAAACTCGACTACCCATGGTTATCCAACCCAAACTCCAACTGATTTGATGAGCATGGTGATTGGTGATGACTTTGAAAGATGTAGATTTGATTAAGTTGATTTAAATGATAGTGAAAGAGCTTGAAACCCACCAAATCTAACCCATCCAGAAGCCCTTTCTTTCACCCTTTTTTCGGCGAATTCTTTGTTCATATGAGGGTTCCTTTACCATCCACAATAATATTCCAATTAGGGTTCTTTATTTTCGCCTTATTCTAGTAAGATTTCTCTCTCTCTCTCTCAATATAAGGAGATATCAGCCAGATCCGACTAGATCTCTCCGTTTATATGAGGGTTCCTTTATCGTCCACAATAATATTCTGATCAAAGTTTTTTGTTTTCGCTTTATTCCGATAATATTTTTCTATCTCTCTTCATCAATATTAGGAGATATCAGCCACATCCGGTTAGATCTCAACAGATCTGGGTAGATATGAAGAAATCTTGACAGGTTCAACCAGATCTGATGAAATCTTGACTAGATTTGGGAAAATCAACTCCCCCACCACAAATCCGACGAACCCGATACCAACTGCCATCCAATGAACCCTAATCCTACTCAATCTGATGTTCCTTCATGGTCAGTGATGAGTTTCGTTCTTCTTCACAAGAAGTGGTTGGGTCAAGTTTGGGTTAGGCACAAACTCAACCCAAATTGACCCGTGAACACCCTTACCAATACACATCACCCCAAGTGTCATACACATATTACACACATCAAACAAACTTATCACTAAGACTCCAAAAGGTAAAGTGGGGGTTGATCCCGAAATCCAATGTTGACACTATGGATAAGGAATGCCAAAAGAAGAAAAGAGAGGTAGGGAAGAAAATTTTTAAAGCCTAGTTCTGATATCATGTTAAAATCTAAGGAACAAAAGAGAGTGATGTAAATTTCATATTGAAAAAGAAAGGAATTAGGAGATAAGAAGAACACAAGGTTTAATATTGTTTCGGCTAACAACTTACCTCCATAGTGGAAAGCTTAAATGAGTACATTTTTTTACAATGATAAAATATGTTTATGATAAACCTTAAGTAGGGTATTCTGTAGGAGTTTGGTAAACCTTATACGTGCAAGTTAAATTTGTGCACTCGTATGAAGAATGGATGAGCTATCTAACAGTACATTTTGATGAAAAAACTCGAAAGTGATAAAAATGGAAGCTTTAACATCATAAAGTCAAGAGAAAAAAAAGCATTCCAAGGAAAGTAAAGAGAATAATGGAATGTACGTGGAAAACCCTTAAGAAGGGGTGAAAAACCACTGGTGAGCAAGGGTGAATGTCCCTTACTCCTTCAAGCTCTCTATTATGTAAAAAATGGAAGTTTTCCTTGTACAATGATGGTGTTCTTCCTAAAAAAGAGGTATTTTATCTACCTCACTTCCTTACAAACTTTCTACTCTTTTCTCTAATGTTCTCTCCTAGTTCTTGCCCTAATGGTCCAACAACATGTTCCTCTTATAGTCCAAGGAATGTTTCTAGGTATAAAAGATAGGTGTCAAACCATGATTCCCCCATTTGAACCCTAATACAACTGTTGTACTGTGTAATATCTGGTGGAGAGAAAGTGAGAACGCTGAAGTCAGGGTAGTAGCGTAGAGAGTAACCCTAACACTACGTAGGGAGCAATCCTTGGACAAGGAAAGGGACATCAGAGGCATTAAGAGTGATGCATGTGTCCTTGATAGTGGTCTAGCACAAGCACAACCAATAAAAAGAAGGGATTTCATAACCTCTAACCACAGGGGGTCACTATCTCTCTTTTGTAAGTGCTGGATATCCATGTCAGGTGCAAATCTCACTCTTCTCCAAAATGGTCACGCTGTTAGCACAAACCAAAGATCCTTTTCCCAAACCAATGTTTTCTCTCCTTTGCTCACGGCCATTCCACGTGTACAGTCTGGATCCAACCATGTCAGCATTCTCACATGCCTTGGCTGGTGTACTGTACATTAGCCCCCTGATTGTCAATGGCGCTTGGTGGCTAAAGTCTTTGATAGTCATATTGTATTAGACTTTAATGCTTAAGCAATTATGCCTCGTGATGTTTGAAATTGGACACGTGGCTTCTGCGGGTGCTTCTATCTGTTTTGGCATCACTTTGTTTCCTGCCCTTGGCAAATAGACATTACTATTCATAAATGTCGTGTCTTTTCACTTGATTCCGATTGGTGATTTAAAAAAGAAAAGATCTCCCTTTATTCTTCATTCCTTTTGTATCTGCACAACTTCTTCTTCTTTAGAGTAAAAGAATCCCCCTTTATCAATGAAATAGCCAACTTTTCTTCTACAGGTTCTAACTCTCCAAAAAATGACTCCACCTCCTCGAGCAATGACTCAAGTTCTTCCAATATCTACAATGCACCACCACCTAATCCTGAACCCATTCCCCTTCCTTCTCTCATTCCTTTTCCAATATTTCCCTTTCCCCCTCAAGTCTTCCTTCCTCAAGTTCAACCATGGGAAGGGAATGAAGAAGAAGAAAGGGGGGACTTTGAAGAGCTTCAGTTGAAGGCCAAAGAGGATGAAGCCTACAACGCCTTCATGGGGGCTACTTTGAGGGGTAGGAGAAGGTGCAGAGCTTTCCAAGCAGGCTTTGACTTAAGCACATCGGCCTCCAATGAGTCTAATTCTGACTTAGAGGAGTCAGATTCTTCTAATGACTCCAAATCTAGAGATGATGAAGGTAAGGAGGAGGAGGAAGAAGATGAGGAGGAAGAAGATGAGGAGGAAGAGGAGGAGGACATGGCTCCATACTACCCTCAGGAAGATTATGATTCTGAGGCAAATGAGGATGCCTACAAACCTCACTCTCCATAAGTTGTTCGCCTCTAAGTCTACAATTCTTTTTTTAGGTAGGGCATATTATAAGCCTTAGGTTGTAAGTCTTTTGTTTTGCAGTTGTATTGTTTATTTATTTATTTATTATTAATGCAAGAAAAGGGATGATAGGCCAAAAGGTTCATACAATGTAAATCTGCCTTTCTTTTTGGAAAGCATATATATGCTTAATATAAACAAATTTGTTTATTTTCAAATTTATTGTGTAATCAAAGTTTGTTTATTATTATTGCCATTATGTTGTTACCTTTTTCTTTTGGAATTGCTGCACAAAGGAACAACACATAAACATGTCAGTTAACCAAAACACAAGACAAGAGTAAAAATGAACCTGTTGGTGAAGCATCACACCTTTTCGTTGTCCCTGCAAAGGCCTTTTTTTTTTGCTTTTTGTTAATTGATTCTGTTAAAAACTAACTCTTCCCTTGTTAACATATGTCCATAAATTTGAAAAGGTTCCACTTTTGAACAGCTCTTTTTAAAGGGAAAGAGAGCTCTTGTTTGAAGTATAAAAGGAATGAAACTGCCTAGAGTATAAAAGAAAACAAATCTATCTCATTCCCCTGTTTTTCTCATTCTTTCCTTATCTTCTCTTCTTTAAATCAAAACTTCAGAATCCTCCACAAGCAAGAGAACCATGGGTTTCAAACGTAAACTGAGATCCAGTTTTTCGAAGATTACAAATCCTTTAACCCCTAAGATCAATAGGTCACAGCAAGAGGGAGAAGAGAATCCTTCCACAGAGGAGCAATGGATCATCCCCCCTTTTTTCAAAGACTACCTGTTTAACAAAAATTTCGATTGGGACTCTGTTCCCTATTTTTCAGATTCTCCTTACAAAGCATGTGGGGAGCCTAATGATCTATTGACTATGGATCTGGACTTGAAGCATATTCCTCGGCTTGGTACTTGTAGAGGAGATTTTGCTCCCACCACTGTTGTGGTCTTCAAATCTCATACCTCTGTTTCTAAAGGCTGGAGGAGTTGTTGTCAAAGGGTGTTGACACATCCTCCTTTCATGGATATCTTACAAAAAGTATGTCTTGTGCACACAGTGTTGGCATTCTCCAACTTGGACATCAGCAAGGATAATTAGAGTCTCCTTTCTCTTTTGTATCACTGGAATTCTACTACCCATACCTTCTTCATAGGGTGTCAAGAGGTCTCACCTTCTCTTGAAGATGTTTATGAGATATTACGACTCCCCCTGTTTGGTGATGAAGAAGTGGCCAACATTTCCCTGTCTCTTGATAAGGCCAAGGCTATGAAATTTCTTAAAGATGCAGTGAAGAAAACTCCAAAAAAGCCTATTCTGAAGGCGGCAAGGAAGGGAAAATCCTCCAGTGATGAAATGCCAAAAGACATCAGTTTGGTGTTAACAAAGGTTCCAGAGCCAACTTTTGGGGATGGATTATATATTTTTGGGGAGAATATGCTAATGGTGTAGATGAAGAAGCCAGCCCAGATTTTTTGAAGAAGGGTACAGACTTCGTTGTAGTAAAAGGTAACTCTAGCCCTTATGAACTTAAAGCTTTCATTGGTTTCTTGTTTTCTCCCCATCTATTTGAAAGGTATCCCCATGAAAAAATCTTAGGTAGACATTTCCCCTTAGCTGTTAAGTTAGCCAAAGGATATTCCTTTCCCTTTGCCCCTTATTTCTTAGGAACTTTATATTCTCATTTAGATCGTTTCACCCTTGACCTGCAATGTTCTTAAGGTAGATTTCAGATAGAAACATTTGCACCTATAGCATTTTTACAAATCTAGTTGTAGGAACACTTTAGGAACAATGCTTATGTCCCCAAAGCTTTGAATTCCTTTAAAACTAGCCTGCCATCACCCCAAGGATTGCCAAGATCATGGTGTTGGAATAAGGTTGTGGTATCCTCTAATAGCTTCCTTTGTAAGGTGCTGGATGACCCTACTAATTGGACAGCTAGACCTTATTCCCTTCTGGAGGGTGCCCTCCCTCTTTTGTTCCATTATCTGATGAATAAAACTACTTCTCGTTATAAAGATGTTCCTTGGTCTGAGGAGGAACTTTCTTTTATTGCATGCGCCTTTATTTCCCATTTTCAAGCACGCTTTCAGGATGATTTTGAAACCCAAGCTTATAATCCTTAAAGATTTGCCCGCCAATTTGGTTTTGACCAAGGTGTACTAGGACATCTCTCTACCCCAACCCTTCCTGCTATAGTAGCGTTATTGGCTTTTTAGAGAAAAAATATCATTATGGTGTTGGTGCCTGGTTCCAAAGTTCCTTTTGCCTCTCCCTCCAGAACTAGATTACCTTCACCTAAGTTTAAAGCATGGTGGTCTGGCATTAGGGAACGTGTTAGGAACTTTAGGGAGAGTGGGTCTCAACGTGTGGATATTCCACCCATCTTCCAAGGTGATTTGACTTTGAAACTCTCTACCAAAGCCAAACCTTCAGCCATCAAGAGAAAAGGGAAGAACCATGCTTCTACTGTGAAGAAACCAAGAGTACGTACCTTCTTCTTTTACTTTGTTATCTTTGTAATGTTCTTCCTTAATCAATGGCGTAGGTGACTTTACTTTCTCCTTTCTCTTTTTGGACGTTTGACAAGTTAAGGAACTTGTTCCTCAAACTTAAACCAAAGTGAAAACCACTCTTTTGGCACCGGAGGCCTCTGTACAAGAAGTGGTTTCTGAGGAGGAAACAAAATCTGATGCTAAAAGGGGGGATTCAAATTGGGTGTATACCGACAATTTCCAAGAAAAAGAAGATTTCACAGAAGTCACATCTAAAGATTAAGAGAGTGAAAGCACCGAGGCAGACCCCAATCCACTAATCTTATTGCTTTCTCCCGCTTTGAAAGTAGTGTGCTCTAAACTTCTTTCAAAGTATCCTGAGATAATGAGGGATAGTGACAAGTGGACACTACCTCCTAGGAGCTCTATGTTGGAAAACATTGGGTTTGTCGTGTCCCAATTATAGTATAAAGGTAAAGAGGACCATCTCACTCTCTCTTTTGATGAACTCCTTTCCACACTGACTGAAGTTGATGGCATAGGTTTCAATGTCAGGTGGCTGGTGAGCCGTGTCATGACATTGAGAGACCTAAAAAAGGTAGGGCACTTTGTTCATGCTTCTTTTTCCTCGCTTCAACAGTTGAGAGTTAAAAGAAACTCTTGTATCAACAAAGTAGATGAGACAAAGTTGGCCATGAAGGCATGCATCGCTTCAATCACTCAGCTCCAGGAATTCATAACCAAACTTCAAAGGGATTTGTCATTCACACAGGAAGACTATTCTGTCCTTCAAACTCAGTTAGAAGGTGTCAAAGCAGAACATGATTCTTTTGATGAAGAAATTAAAAAGTTGGAAAGTGAGCTAGGAGCTCTGAGCCATCCAGACTTCTCTCTTAAAAACATTAACTCTCTTACAAACATTATTTAATTTTCAAGTTGTAATATTTTATGGTCATAGGAGAACTATTTGTTTGTAAACTCTATTATTTTTGTTATTCAGTTAGGATATTGAACTTTGCATGCATATCATAAATAGTAGAATATAAGATAACTAAATGGAAAGGGTTTTATTTAATAGAGATAAAATTGTGGAATAGAAAGTATCAGATTACAAAACTAAGCATAGTACTTCTTAAGGTGAGCTCCGCTAATGGGGCTATATGCCTTCATACTTATCTGATCTTTCAGCCAATAATGTCAAGTCTGGTGTGCTTCTGCCACACCTTGTACATGAGTTGCTGTCTTCCAAACAAGTTCTCCTACTTGAAACTTTCTTTCTTTAACTTGGCCTTCATGCCTTGCCTTCATGCTTGCTTGGTAAAGGCTGTTATGAGAGGCAACATTGTCGCGTTTTTCTTCAATGACCTCCAGAATGTCTTCTCTGGGTATCTCTGCTGGCCTTACTAAATCTATTAGGATAATAGCATCTGTGCCATAGACTAGGGAAAAGGGTGAGACTCCTGTAGCTTGTGATTTGGCTGTTCTGTGAGCCCACAGCTTTGTAGGAAGTTCGTCTCTCCATTCTTTTCCATTCTTCTTAGTTATTTTTCCCAATATCTTTAGTAATATTTTGTTGGAGGTCTTAGCTTAACCATTTCCTTTGGGATAATAGGGTGTTGATGTGTGAGCTGTGGTGTATCATTCCGTTAAACAGTGCATATCCTTATTCAGGAATGGTGTGCCATTGTCCGAAATGAATCTACTTAGTACACCAAGACGACATATTATATTTTCCCTCAGAAAGTTAGCCACTAAACTAAATGTTGCTTTCTTCATGGCTACAGCTTCTACCCATTTTGTAAATAGCTTAATGGCTATCAATATCCAAGCACATCCTTCAAAGGGGGATTTATAGGACCTATGAATTCCAACCCCCAATTGTGGAAAGGATATGATGCCATAGTTGGGTGAAGGCTTTGGTGGTTGGTGTGTATTTCATGCCCTCACCTTTGACATTCTTGACACTTCTTGGTGAAATCTTGGGCATCTCTTTCATGGTGGGCCAGTAGTATCCTTGGTGCAAAGCTATTTGTCATAGCTTTCCACCAGAGTGTCCTGCTGGCTCTCCCTTGTGCAAATCAGAGAGAATACCCTTTACTTCTTTATTGGGAATGCACACTAACCATTTCCCTTGGAAGCTTTTCTTGAACAACTTCCCATCCACCATTTTGAATCTTGTTGATATTTCTTCAGTTTCTCTCTTTTTAACCAATCAGCAAGTAATACACCTTGTGAAAGGTATTTTACGTACGGATCTTGCCAATCTTCTTCTTGTATTTCACTGTTCATCAATTCTACTTGGTCTGGGGGAATAATAGAACAAGTATTGCAATTTCTTTGCTCTTCCTTAGCATCACTAGCCATCTCTGGCCAAAAGACCCCTAGCCTCTGCAATCTTTTGTATAGGCCGATATCGAGGTTTACCCCCACACATCTCGTGGTGCAACCTATGCAGTCGTGTTAGGCCTTCTTGTCTTGAGACACACCTCATCAACAACCCTTCTACTTCTTGCTTGCTCACTCCCAAGTGCAGGAGATCGTAACAATATAATTCTCAGAGTACCGAGGTCGAACCACAAGGAGTAGGGTAAATTCAAAGAAAATATAATTAAATAACAATTTGGGTGAATAAGAAAAATACTTTTGCTTGGTAATTGTTAACAAGAATAATAATAAAAACTGATTTAAATCAATAATGTAAATACTAGGACATCAGGGTGTTTCCCTATATTGATATGAAATTCTTTGTGATCTAAGAAAATATCTATTTCATAATTGATTGTTCAAAAACTTATGATTCGGTTGAACTTAGACAATTCAAGAACGCATGATAACCTCGATTGATAATGCGGTTAGAAAAGTTTTCAGAAAAACTCATTCACTTTAAAACCTGATTTCTATTTGAAACTATTAGAAATTCATCTAAACAATAAGAAAAACATGATTGAACTTATTGAAAGCATGAAAGAACTAATACATCAAAAGAAATCTAATTGTAACAATCAAATATGCTATTGATTAAATCCTAGAAAGAATCACATTGAATATTCATACCGTATAAAAGAAACATAACCCCTAGCCCTAGCAAAGCGTTTAGGCTGCCATTAGAGAAACAAAAATACAAGGTTTTCTCTGCCAAAATTCGTTCTACACAGCCTCCCTTCAAAACCCTAATGTCTAAGTGTCACTAGAAAATAAAACATTTACTATTTTAATTTCCGTCCAGGTTTACAGCGGTAACTTGTGAGTTAATTTCGGCCCTCAAAAATTGAGAATTTCGAAAAACTCAAAACTGGAAAGTTGTAGATATTTAAGTCACGGTTCCAACCTATCTGGACTTGCATCAATTGGATTTTTGAGGAGAGAGATACGCCCAAAATACTGATCAGTGCTCAAATCAGATTTTTCCTTTTCAGATTCTGCCTCTTTGATTTCTTTCCTTATTTGAAGCTTCCAATCATGGTAGACGATCCAAGCACTCCAGCTAAACCTCCTTAGACATTTAAGCATGGTCCTTTAACTCCACTTTAATTCTAGTTTGACCTCCATTCTCTCACAAATTCCTGTAAACTCATCTTTCTCACATAATTTCTTGAAAGTAGAAAATTACACATAATGAATAGCATTTTATTCAAGAAATTATGTAAAGATAAATAATAGGGACTAATGCAAATCATGGCTTAATTATACAAATTAAGCATAGTAATAAGGAGATAACACCCATATAAATATCTAATAAGTATACATTTTAAGGCATTATCACTTCTATGAAAAAAATATTCCCATTAATCTTAAGGAAGTCCTTCATGTTTGATGGCAAGTTCGATCCAATATCCCTTCCCTGGACCATTGACTTCAATAAGGGTTCTCACCAATCTTTTAGAAGGCACAATCCACCTTTGATCAAGCCAGGTTATTTCTCCACCCTAAGGGTCATCTTCTCTTTATTTAACACAGACTTGGTGGCTAGGGTGGCTAGTGAATCAGCCAACTTGTTCTCATTTCGATTAATCACTTTGCATTCTATGGATGTGAAATATTTCATAAGATCCTGCACTACAATCCTGTAAGCAACCAAGCTAGGATTCTTCACTCCATAGGTTCCCCCTACCTACTTAATGACTAACTTAGAATCCCTAAACACCTTTAATTTCCTTATGCCAAGTCTCTTGGTAGCTTTCAATCCCACTACTAGGGCTTCATATTCTGCTTCGTTGTTTGAATAGGAGAAATGTACCTTATAGGCAAACGTGTGTTCCTCCCTTGGTGACTTCAACACTACTCCTATCCCTCCTCCTATCCCTCCTCCCTAGGATGTAGACGAGTCATTGAAGTGCATAGACCATTCTTGCTCATTTGTCACCAAACCTTCCTATTAGGGAAGTGAGAAATCACTGGTCCCTGGGAAGTTGGCTAGCAAGTCGGCCACTACTTGCCCTTTAATGGCGGATGGCCTTATGCACTCAATATCATAGCACGCTGTTAGGATGGCCCATTGAGCCATTCTCCTAGACAACTGAGGGCGGGTTAGGAGGTACTTTATAGGATTACTCTTGGTCACTAATTGTACACAATGCCCTAGAAAGTAGTGATTAAACTTTGACATAGTAAAAGCTAAGGAAAGGCATCCCTTTTTAGCCGTGAAGTATCTCAATTTTAGTCCCTTTATAAGCCTGCTAATGTAGTATACTGGCCTCTCCATACCTCCCTACTCATGAGCTAATAACGCCCCGAGTGATGACTCTATAATTGCCATGTACAGCAAGAGAAGCTTACCAGGCAATGGAGCTACCATGGTATGAGGATCTGCCAAAATTGCTTGTATTTTCTTGAATGCCTTCTCACATTGATCACACCACACAAAGGCCACTCCTTTCTTGGTTTTTTTGACTAAAGGTTTCAAGATCTTAGCTAACCCAAGGATAAATCTTCTCAACTAAGACACTTTTCCCACAAAGCTCCTTAATTCTTTAAGGTTGTTGGCGGGGTAAAAGCAGCTATTGCCTTAGCTTTTGTGGGATCTAAATCAGTCTCACTGATGGACAAGGAATCCTAAGAACTTCTCTAAAGACACCCCGAAGGCGCACTTGGAAGGGTTCATTCTCAAGTTGTACTCCCTGCACCTCTCAAAGACCTGCCTCAGATGCAAAAAATGTTCAACCAAGCTCTTTGCCTTTACCACTAAATTATCCACATAATCCTCCACCTGCTCCACCTGCTTGTGCAACATGTCACCAAAGATTAGAGTCATAGTTCTCTGATAAGTGGCGCTAGCATTCTTCAATCCAAAAGACATCATTTTGTAATAGAAATTCCCAAAAGGTGTCCTAAAGACGTTTTTCTGAGCATTTGATGGCTCCATAAATATCTGATTATAACCACTGTAGCCATCCATGAAGGAAAAGCGTTCGTGTCCAACAGCTGCATCTACTAGAATATCAACATTGGGCAATGGGAACTTATCTATAGGGCATGCCCTATTAAGATCCCTAAAGTCCACACAAATTCCTATTTGCCCGCCTTTTTTCTTCACAGGAACTATATTGGCCAACCATTCTGGACATTTGATCTCTTCTATGAACCTTGCTTTCAAAAGTTTATTCACTTCAGCTTTAATCTTTTCCTCAACATCTAAGCAATATTTCCTTGCTGGCTACTTTACAGGCTTGGCTTTGGGGCAACATTCAGCTTATGTGTGACCACCTTTGGATCTAATTCAAGCATCTTATCATAGTCCCAAGCAAAGACATCTTTATACTCTTTTAACAAAGCTATCAATCTTCTCTTCTCCCCTTCTGGTAGACCTTTACTTATCTTAACCATTCTTTCTTTTCCTCCATCGTTGAGATTGACTTCAACGAGTTCCTCTTGAACATTCTTCACGATACCGTTCATACATTCAGGGGCTTCCTTAATAGGTTTTCCAGCCATGCATTCCCCTCTTGGCTGTTGAGCAAGGAAAAAGGGATTAGGCCTGCCATTCTCTCGACCCCCTTCCATCAACCATCAAAACTCATAGACCACCTTGCCATCAGGCTTGGTGATCCTCCTAATCTTAGGAGGTTTCTCAGATTTCATGACTTCCCTATCATCATCTTCCTCTTGTTCTAAAACAGTGGCATTGAAAGGAAGGATCCTTTTTTGTCCTTTAGGTTTGAATTCTTGATACAAGGCTACCTTTGCATAATGAAGTTCTACCCTATCATAAGGCATCCTAGTGGCCTCAATGGTCACTAGCCTTCCTCTCCAAACGGCCTTCATACACTGATGATATGTGGAAGCCACTGCTTTGTGTGCATTAAGCCAAGGGTGGCCCAGAATAACATGGTACAAAGTATCACCATTCATCACAACGATAAGAGCACGTGCTCTGATAGGTCCTACCCTCAAGTCTAAGGATACATGTCCTAGGGTATGCTGCTGCAATGATCCTATCCCTGCCACTTGGAGTGGTTCTCGAATGATTCTTTCTTGTGGAATGATTAAGGCATCAATGTTGGGAGAGGCTGAATATTGGTGGAGGCATCAGTATTTACTAAAACCCTCTTAATCTGGGAAGCTCCCAAAAAAGTAGTAACATACAAAGGCCTCTCGCCATCCACAACCCTATTGGCTAAATCTCTGGCAGATAAGGTCACTAATTTCCTGGTCTCTTGATATGCCACCTGCAATACACTTCCCTTAGAGGCAACTACTCCCTGGCTCCTTTCCACTACTCGAGTTAGGGCTTGAGCTACCTCTCTTCTAGCCAATGGCTTGAGGCCCATCCCTTTGAGAAAGGCATGCATTCTATCATCTTACTGAATTCGCAATGTCATCTCTTCATCCTGCTATGGTGTAGGTGCAACACTGCTACAGGCTATATTCTCAGCCTTTCCTTCCATAGGGTCCTCACATCCTATGAAGAAAGTCATTGCCACCTCGGGTCTATGCATTCTTTGATCTGCATGCTTTCCAATCTTGATGACCAAATCACCCTTGGCCACCTTTTCATGGAATGTGTTTCTTAGAGCATAGCAGTTCATGGTGTGGTGATCACTCCTTCTGTGGTATCAACAGTAAAGCGCACCTCGCTTTTCCTCTTCTATTGGTTCACACTTGCACTTAGGTAGGACAACCACACCATCCTTCACTTAGGCTTCAAAGATACTGTATAACACTTTCGCCGAGATAGAAAAAGGAGGAGGAATACCACTTCTCTATTTCTTTTTGCCTTTGGCAGCCTTCTTTGGCTCTTCTACCACAATTACCTCCACCTTTTTGCTCTCCTTCTTCCAAGGCTGTCTAGGGGTACTTATGGCTTGTGAAGTCGAACCTTTGAAGGGCTTCTTCACTAACATGCTCGTTCTCTTGGATGCTTCTACTAGCCTTATAAAACTTGAGATTTGTAAGTTCTTTAAGTAGGGACGATACTCATATAGCATGCCAACAATGCAAATGTCCACCAATCTTTCTTCCTCTACAGGATCATAGCACATCAAAGAGAAGTCTCTGAACCTACGGATGTGGTCTAGTAACTCCTCAGACACCTTCTACCTTTCCTGCTACATATTTGATAAAGTAAGCTTCTCATCCAAAGAGAAAAACTTCTTCATAAACTGGGTAGCCATGTCATTCCAACTCAAAATCGACCCTAGCAAAAGGCTGGTGTACCAGGTGAAGGCATGACCTTCCAAAGATTTGGAAAACTCCCTTAGCCTCATCTCGTGGTCATGTGAATGAGCTGTCAAGGCATCCACATACCTCCTAATATGCTCTCTGGCATTCCCAACCATGCCATCATACTTAGGGAAAACGGGAGGTGTGTAGTTGGTAGGATAAGATTTCCTAAATATCTCTTCAGGGTAAGGTCTTGTATCAATGTAAGTAGAGCTTTCTGCTTTTTTGGTCTCGAGCAGAATGGCTGCAATGTCTTCCCTAGTTAGGTAGGGAGATGCTTGAGGTCCCTTGGGCTGTGAGGGTACCCTTTGGTTGAGAAGATGGTCAAGATTCCACCTTTTAGTCTCTCCTTGAGGTCCTTAGCCACCTTGTGGTGTCCAAGGAGTAACTGTCCTCTAGCGTAAGGACTAGAGCTCTTCCCACATGGAGGCCTAAGAACGCTAAAGGTTCTCAATGGCTGCCATGAGCTTTCTGTTACCAGGCTGTCTGACCTCTTCAAATGATTCTGAGCCTTCATTTGCATAGAGACATTGTCTACATTTACTTCTGCTTGTTGGTTCTCTCTTGAGCCAGCCTAAGTGCTTGTGTTTTTCTTTCTTGGAGGCATCGAATGACCAAGGAGAAAGATAACTGAAAATAAGAATGCAGAAGAACAAATGGTATACAACTAAAAGGAAGAATAACCAGAGATTCTGGGTTCAATCCCTAGTGGAGTTGCCAAAAATGTATGTGCAAGTTAGATTTGTGCACTTGTATAAAGAATGGATGAGCTATCTAACTGTACATTTTGATGAAAAAGCTCAAAAGTGATAAAAATGAATGCTTTAGCATCATAAAGTTGAGAGAAAAAGAAAGCATTGCAAGGAAAGTAAAGAGAACAATGGAATGTATGTGGAAAGCCCTTAAGAAGGGGTGAAAAACCACGGGTGAGTAAGGGTGAATGTCCCTTACTCCTTCAAGCTCTCTGTTATGTGAAAAATGGAAGTTTTCCTTGTATAATGATTGTGTTCTTCCTAAAAGAGAGGCATTTTCTCTATCTCACTTCCTTACAAATTTTCTACTCTTTTCTCTAATGTTCTCTCCTGGTTCTTGCCCTAATGGTCCAGCAACATTTTCCTTTTATAGTCCAAGAAATGTTGCTAGGTACAAAAGACAGGTGTTAAACCATGATTTCCCCATTTAAACCCTAATATAGTTGTTGTACTATATAATAGATGGAGGAGAGAGATTGAGCACGTTGAAGTCAAGGTAGCGGTGTAGAGAGTGACCCTGTCACTACATGGGGAGCAATCCTTGGACAAGGAAAGGGACATCAGGAGCATTGAGAGTGATGCACATGTCCTTAACAGTGGTCCAATACAAGCATAGCCAATAAAAAGGGGGGATTTCATAGCCTTTGACCACAGGGGGTCACTATCTTCCTTTTTTGAGTGCTGGGTGTCCATATCAGGTGCAAATCTCACTCTTTCCTAAGATAGTCACACCATTGGCACGAACCAAAGATCGTTTCTCCCAACCAATGTTTCCTCTCCTTTGCTCACAGCTATTCCACATGTAAGGTCTGAATCTAACCATGTCAGCATTCTCACATGCCTTGACGAGTGTACTATACAAACCCTAATTAAACTTATAATAAATTTTCTCCTCTTCGATCAAAAAATTTTCCCACATAAATTTTACACTATATTTGACAAATTCCAACCCAAAAATCAGAATAAAAATCTCATATATAAGAATAAAATCAAGAACTTACTAAACAGCGGTAAAAAAAAATAGAAAATAAAATAAAATAAAGGAATTAAACCCAAGAAAGCCAACCATTCAATGCCCCGTTCATACTCTAGACAATGCACCAAAAATAATGGTAACAATTGATGGATAATAATGTAGAAAAAAAAAAAAAAAAAGAACAGAGCATTTTTATTGAGGGAAGTAGTATGGACTGTGGATTAATAAAGACAAAACCAACAGAGGCCTTAGTCAGCATGCCGTGGGAATTAAGTACTAAAAGCGGCTTTATTGACATGAAGTCCACAAAGATAAGTGGGTAGTTCCAGCTTAATTTGGGCTTAAGCCGTGAGGACAAGCTCGGCATTGACATCTTGCTTAAGCATTTATTGGACTTTAAAGTGTGTGTGGTTGATAGGGTTGTCCAAACCCGACCGGAGCCCAATAACCCGGCCAAACTACCTGACATTGACCCAATTCCGGCCCGAACTAAAGGTCCAGTGGATCAACGGTGGGTTTCCGTTCTCAAAAACCGACGTCGGCAGGTCGAGTGGCAAGTTTGCATCTCCAAAACCCGAGCAACCCGAACCCGAACGAAGCTATAAAAAAATCCGGCCAAATCTTGCAAAAACAAGCTAGATCCAACGAGATCTTGACCAGATCTGGCGAGATCTCAACCAAATCCGGCTAGATCTTGTAGGATTTAGCTAGATCCGAAAAAATCCAAGCAATTTTTAGCAGAAAATGCAAATTCTGGCGAGTTTTTCCACTTTCTGGCGAAAATTTCTAGTTTCCAGCAAGATTTTCCAGATTCCAATAGGTTTTTCCAGTTTCCGACGAGATTTTCCAGATTTCAGCAACGCTTTTTTTTTTTTTTTCAAATTTCGATGCCTTTTTTATTCCGGTGACCGACCCGGCCCAACCAATGCTCACCCTCACCCGAAACCGACTCAAATGATTTTCCCGGTCAGTTTCGGGTTCCTTCGCTATCTACCCGACGCCAGTGGGTCGAGTACGGGTTGGGTCCAAAACCAACTCGTGGACAGCCCTGGTGGTTGAGATAGGGTTTTATTATAACCATTCTCTTAGAAGAGCATCTTATAGGTTCAATATTATTAGGTAGAATTGTCTTTTTCTTTTTTGAGAATAGTAGAATTATCTTTTTAATTCCTATATTTTGGGTACTTTCAATTTAGTCAAGTTTTTTTAACTTCATCATTTTGGTCTTCAAGTGAGGGACAGGGACCAAAATGATAATAAATTGAAAAATATATAGATTAAAATGAAGTTATAAAAACTTAAAAACTAAATTAAAAATATTGCCAAAATATAGAGACAAAAAAAGAAAAAAAAAAAAAAGAGATAATTCTGTTATAATAACGAGTAATGCAAGTCAACTGGCTTGAACCCAATGAACATAAATATAGTACGACAGGTTATAGGTCAAGTGAGAGACGCACTTCAATGAGTGCTAGAGATAAACTATGATTATTATTACTATAATTATAATACAACTGAAAAAAAAAAAAAAAAATGGATAGTACAAACTTCCAAACAAAAATGAAAAGGAGTTCTAATTAAACAACATTTAAGATTTGTTTTCTCGAAGTTACCAGTTGAACAATCGCACTCATTTTGTACTGAATTTGGTCAGAGAATTAGGGATATCTTATAATAGTGGTATCTAACTACCTACTAAGATTTCCTCTCTGAGTCAATATATTTAGTAATTTACTTAGTTAAACAGGTACTGATAGTTTATGTTGTAGATAGCCTCCAATCTTAGTATGACCAAAATACGAAAACAAACATGCACATGTTAACAAAGACATGCACGACTAAGCAAGCACAGAGACAAACACATATTGGCAAAATGTCCAAAAGTGCATGCATATTTCTATTGTTGCGTTTGAAAAATCTCCATGAATAATGTGCCTTAATTTGCTTAATCTGGCAAAAGGACGAAGTTGCGCATATTATCCGCTTAGTGCCTCTGGGATTCATCTACCTACCTGATCCATGAGAACGATAATATTGCAATCTCATATTTTCTCTTTTGGTAACACTGTTCCTCTTCATGAAAATACTGTTTTACACCTAGATATATATACTGGTATCTCCTCCTACCAAATCTCGGCACGCGGCTAAGACCTAATCGCTAAAAAAAGAAACAAAACTCACAGTTGCACCACTGTGGAAAGTCGTCATTGGCTATTGAGACAAGCACTTATACTCCATTTGTTTTTTTACAAAAACGTTACTTGAAAAATGTTTTCCACATTTTTAGTATTTGGTGCGACTGAAAATATAAGGAAATGGAAAATGAACAGAAAACAAGCTCAATATAGCAAAAAATATATTTTTTGCTTTTTAAGAGGGGGAAATATTATTTTAAAATGTTGCCGACTCAAAAATCCACAACAAGTGAACTTCACACTACAAAAAACTCTCCTAACAGTAAGTTAGTAACTTCTCTCTCTCTTCACAAACCAACCATTAAACATCGATGATAATTTGTTGACTAATAGTTGACCAGCATTTACTTTTTCCCAAATGGCCTTTTTATTTCTCTTTTGGCTTAAAGTAGTTGTTTTTTTACCTAATTTTTCTGGTAGATTCCGAATTGGGTTTCGTTTCCCCATTTGACTCCTAAATGATCCAAAAAATAAGAAAATATTCTCATTTAGGCTTTTTGCTTTCATAAATGAATTTTTTATTTATAAAATTATTTGGAATTATAAGAATTATTGATGTTTTTTCATATGGCTAATTTGATAGTTGTGGGGAATTTGAACTCTAATTCTCTTAATTAATAAAAGATAGCAAATTATTCTACATGAGGTTCTTGATAGAATTGATGAATTTAAATATTTAATTATTTAACAATTATTCTACTATTCAAACTTTCATGTTTCTTCTTCTTCTTCAATAAATATATATATATATATATATATATATTTCTGGAAGGATTAAATGTGCAAATTAAATTGCTTATAATCAATTATTCTGGTAGGAATACAACAAATATACCTAACATTTAAGGTTGTTTCCTGCTCATAACACATAAATTCGAATACTTAAAAAACTTAATTACAATTCCCTAGGTACAATATTAGGATCCCCATTAAATTAAAGCATATATTTCCATTGCATTTAATTATTCTTAGAAATCAATGATAATGATAATATTTTTTGTATTTTATTATTCAATACAAAAAGATGTTTGGATTTAATTGAAAATTTTAAAATATTATATCGAAGGTATTTTACTTGAAATTTATCTCTTTTTTTTGCGTAAATTATAGCATTTACGAACCTCCACCCCCAAATAATAATAATAATAATAAACAGCAAAAAAAGCATGCAACTATATATATACCCATTGGCTTACGAACCAATAGTGTTATGCACCCTATCCACCTGAAAATTTTGTGGAGTTACGCACGCCGAGAGAGAGAAAACTGAGAAAAGGTTGTCCAACCAAATTGGCAAATTGGAACCCTAAGGCTAAACCAAACTTGTCCAAAAACATTTTGGCAACTCTGAGCCAAACTCATGCTGGCCCATCCTCCTATATAATAATTACCCACGATCTCGAAACTTAGTGGAAAAACTCAGGTCGCATATTTTATTGTCTCCCCTATTATTTGATAAAACCTACAAAAACTCGTACGTCACCACCATCGCCTATATTTCTCCTTAAATTTCAACCCTCCACCATCATAAAAGAAAAATAAATATTAGAGAACCACAACTCTATACCTATCATTTCCACTCTTAGTTCTTTGTGTATGTGTGAGAAAGAGAGAGATATGGCTGAAGAATGCATAGAAAGCTCTGTTGCTACCTCTTCCTCTACACCTACAAACTGGTGGGATATCCCTGGTGCTTCCTCTCTTCCTGCATGGAATAATAACCCTAACTCATGGCACCATCAAAACCCTAACTCCAACTCTTCTTGTGAGGAGGATGTTTCAATATCCACATCGTTTACTAATGCTTCCAACCACTCGGGCTTGACTGTCGAATCCTCTCGCCGGCTTGCTGAGCCTGCTTCGTCCAACGATTTGATTGGAGAACATGCCTCTGATAATAATCTTTGGAGCCATGTTCTTTTGTAAGTTTATTACACTAATTATTGCACCCTTTAAATAATAAGAAATAAATATAGTTATAATAGAACATGAATATATTTCCATGACTACCGACTAGTTTCTATTATATCTTGATGTTTGTTTGATAATTTAGTTGAGTGGAATGAAGAATCTTTTAGAAAAAGAAAAAGAGATTGGTGCTCTAATGGGTAGGTGTACATTAAGGTGGTAGGTTAGGTTTTCCACTTTGCTTCCCACTTTTCTACCTTTTTCTTTTCTTTTCTTTTCTTTTTCTTTGAAAACACGAGGAGCTTTCTTTCCCTATTTCCTGATTTACCTACTAACAAATTGGTATTGTTATTTATGGTAAGAATTATGCTTATTCTGAATCTTGTTTTTGTTATGGACGTAAGTTATCAAGTTGAACCATGTTAATTTTTTGTATTCTTTTTATTTTTTATATTTCTTATTTATAATCAATTCTTTGTATTCTCTTTGTTTCTCTTGTTTCATTTTCTCTACGTTGTTTTATTTTCTTTCATCTATTTTCATAAATGAAAATTAGTTCTCCATGACCAGCCTATGTTACTAGCTTGGGTTATAGTGCGAAATGATAGTTTAGTTGTTTTTCTTGTGAAATCTCACTGACTTATATGAATATTGAACCTTGCAGAAGTGTTGGAAGCAATGGAGAATTGCAAAACAATCAAGATGTAGAAGAGAACTTTGTTGATGCATTATCATCCAAGAGTATGTCAACTGGGATGTTTGAGCCTGCCTGTGACTACTTGAAGAAATTGGACAACAGCTGGGAATTCACAAACTCTACATCATTCAACAATTTTGAAAAGCATATAAATGGGTTCAATGATAGCGTACTTGATAATGAAAGGTTAAACAAGTTGTCCAATCTAGTTAGCACTTGGTCTATTGCCCCTCCAGACCCTGATGTCAATCGCCAATTTGACCCCCAAACATGCAATATATCTTTGAGTTCTTCCATGGATCATTACTCACAACCTGATCTTTGTCACATGAAGCATGCCTTTGCTGATTCCACATCATGTGACTTGGGAACAACTAGGAATTCTTCTTTATTTCCATGTTATAGTCATGATATGAAAGTTGAGAATGAACGCCGTGAGACTGAAGCCCCAGTTGCTTTATTACGAAGATCATTCAACAGTAATGGTGTTGGATATCAAATTGGAGTTAACAGCTCCTTGATGGGAGATAATCCCAGATCATACTTCTATGGGATGCCTAATTCTTCTCCTTGCAGAAGCATAAAAAGCTTTGCAGATGTTATATCTTTCAGTAATCGCATGGGCAAGCCCTTGATGGACATTCATGCACCTAACAACTGTTTCAAATCTTTGAACACCTCTGATTATAAGAAGCAAGGGCTGCAAACTTCTATGGTAACTATTTTTACCTTTTTGGCCTCATTCCTTTATACCTAATTACCTATATAGTAGTTTTAACAAGGTACCATGAATATTGATATTTAAAACTAATAATCATATCATGTATATATTTAACACTTTTGATATAGATACTATTGGATACGATGAATATCTATAAAAAAATCTCTCTCACTCACTTTCTTCATGAAAATAAAAGCTTCTTAATTAGTTATTATTTTACGTTTTAGCATTTTCTATATATTTTTAAACTAAAATAAGCATAATATGTGGTTGAAAATATTAATTTATAAAAATTAATTATCCTTATTTTATCGAATCCTAATTCTTCAAAAATTGACCTATCCTTGTGTCTATATATATATACGATACCTGTAACCATATTAAAGCTTCCTAGGTGTACTTTCATGACTCTTGATCCATCAAGGGTTTTTTTGTTAATTTTTTTTTTTTATTGTCTCTATAATTTGTTCTTTGTAACAAATGTTTCAGTTGAGAAATTCAAGTTGCTCCATGCAGACTAGAAATAATGGAAAAGGACAGGGAATTGCAAATGAAGGAAAAAGGAAAAGGTCTGAAGATGGTTCAGAATCAGCCCTGAAAAAACCAAAGCAAGAGAGTCCTACAGCTTCATCAGTAAAGGTATATAATGAAAACGTTATTTTTCAGGTTTAAAATAAAATATTAAATATATATATATATATATATATAAATTAGTAGAAGAAGAATCTTGTAGATTACTTGAAAGAAACCTTTTTCATACTTAATAGGTGCAGGCACCAAAAGTCAAGCTTGGAGACAGAATCACGGCCCTTCAGCAAATTGTGTCACCTTTTGGAAAGGTTAGCACATGAGCACTATGACTTTCTTTCTTTCTTTTTTCCTTATCCTTTTTTGTTCTCCCATTTTAAAACATTAGCTTTATTATCAATTTATGTTTCAATTGATTTTCAGACTGATACTGCATCGGTGCTCTTTGAAGCTATTCAATATATTAAGTTTCTACAAGAACAAGTACAGGTGATTTAATCATTTGAACTCTTCCTTTTTATTTCAGCAGTAGTAGCAGCAGCATCAATTATAAGTATTTTCATTGCCACCATATACTATTTCTATATAAATTAACGCAAGAAGATATTAATGACACAAGCAATGAAAAAACTAAAGACTATGAGGATGACATTGACTAAAAAAATAGACTTCTATACTTGTCCCCTATTTGAATGAAGTGGGACGAGTAGCTGTAAAAGTCTTAGCACCAAAACAAAACCAACAAAAGAAATGATCCTGTTCCTGAAGTAGGAGCAGCACTTATCATATCAGTACTATTTACATTCTTTGTGACAAAATAAACACCGAGCCTATTGTTTGTTTGCAATTTCTCTATAAACATAAGAATTAAATCAATATTGATAATGCTACCTTTTGATACGTTTTGCAGCTACTGAGTAACCCTTATATGAAGACGAATTCGCACAAGGTAAATTAAAATAACCAAGGCTGTAATTAAGTACGTGTTAATCACTTTCTAGGACTTGAAAATAGAACTCAGAAATGATTCTTCTCTTGGTGATAATTTCAGGATCCATGGGGAAGCTTGGATAGGAAAGAAAAGGGAGACACAAAGCTTGATCTCAGGAGCAGAGGTCTTTGTTTAGTTCCTACCTCATGTACCCCTCAAATTTACCGTGAGAACACAGGATCAGACTACTGGAGTACACCAACATATAGAGGGAGTTTGTATAGGTGAACTTAATAAGTCTATACCTAGTTTAAATATCTTGCAATCCATTGTACCTTTGTTAGCAGAGGTGCACTTAATTAAGCAGCTCAAGAAATTAAAAATAAAATGTAATGTTAAATCAATGGTAAATCAAGAGAAGCATTAGGTTTCTTGGTTGCCATGGTAGGCACTTCGTGTTTGTGTATCTTTTTGCCAAATTTAAGCAAAAAAATCAAAACAATTACAAAAAGAGGTTTTCACACCCCCCCCAAAAAAAAAAGGGAGAGAGAGGGGCATAAGATTTACATGGGTTGGACTTAAACGTCTACATTCACAGGTAAACACGGAGAATTTTCATTTACAAAATATGGAATTTATAATGGTAGCAAAACCAATAATAGAATCGAAATACTAAATATACGCTTAAAGAACTCTCTACAACAATTAGTACATGCTGAAGAATTTCTAGTTACTTTTGCTAGTTTCTTGTATTGCCACATAGAAAGAATTATCAACGGGCCGCCAGAATAATATAGAATCATTAGATGCTTTGTTATAATAACACTATGTCAAAGTAGTCAATATGGTATCAATCCTACCTATGGTATGTACTGTATTGGATATTAACTGATATTGATTCTTTTCTAAAACATAGCAGATAAAATATCGAACTATATCGATTAAGCTATGGAGTATGGATATTGTGTTTCGGTCTATATTAATGTTTTTGGCCTATATAATTAAAAAATAATTTTAAAAAATTAAAAATTTATATATTATAGAACATGTAAATTAAGATAATTCATTAGGTTAATATATATACTTAAGCTAATATTTGAGCTTATCAAATATATTGGTACTGACCAGTACCAATTACCAAAATATTTCATTCACCTAACCAAACTAAAACAACCTCTCGGAGGATATTGACTACCATATGTTATATACCAAACTATTATTATTATTATTATTATTATTTGATAATTGGAGAGGAGGGATTTGAACTTTAAATACTTTTATTAGAAATACCAAGAAATGCTAATTAAGGTACAAAACTCTTGGCCAAATCTATAGTAGCTCTTAAATATTAAAAGATCCATTATATGGCCTTCATTGCTCATCATCTAGCTAGAGTTGTCATATATTTACTATAACTATAATAACAACATATGAAATATTCGTTCAAGTATAAACCATAACATATACCAACTTCCAATTGCACCGACATAAGGAATAGGAGACATGAGCTTCTCCTGAATCTCCTCAGATTTTGGTGGCAAAATTATAAATAGCTTGTGATTTTAGGATATTACAAATTTTAATTCATAAATTTTATAATTTGATTCGTTAACTTTTAAACATTCCAAAAATTTGTATATTATATTGTTGATAAACTTGCATACGACAATAATATTATTCATTATCATATTATTTTGTAAATTTTTATAATAAAATTGATAATAATTCTAATTTTTTTTGCTTAGATCACCGATATATATCAACTTTTACAACAGAACAATAAAGTAAAGAAATAATGACTTAAACTTCTTCTTTTCTTAATTACTTTAAATATGCAAATTCACATGAATTTTCATATCCTCTCATACATGGAATTTTCATTCACTCGTTAGGACCCACCACAAGAAAAAGAAGAAAAAGGGGTGTGAAAACTTTAATGCTTATAATTACTGTTAAATATGTAGATTTGATAGGTGACGTTCATGTATGGTTAAACTCAAGATAAGTTCCTATCAAAAAAAAAAATCTCAAGATTAGTTGGGCCGGGTTCACATTATCCAAAAAGAAAAGTTCAAGGCATGTTCACAGTAAAATAGACTCATCTTGACTTTCTTGGGCCTTTGAAGATTTTGCAACGTTGGTTTATAAGGTCAACCTAGTACAATCATTTTAGGGAGACTTTTAATCAGTTGAGAGACAGAGTCTGTAGTCATGTAAAAAGTTACGGGTAATTTCAAAAAGTCAGAAGAAAATTTAGCTTCAAAGGTAAATTTCTTTTTTTTTTTTTTTTTCAAACTTTTTTTATATATTTTTATTAAATGTTAATTTTAACAAATTAACTGTTAGATTGCTTTTTAACATTATATTTTCAATGTTTGTAAAATTTTAAGAATGTCAAAATCAATAGTTATATTATCAAATAAATGTTTAAATTTTAAACTTTTGTAATCTTAAACTATGCATAAATATGTTTATGTTATCAAACAAATTTTTAAATTTTAAGTTTTTGTAATTTTAAATTATGCATTAAAAATATATTTGTGAATCGAATAGTAATTAACATATAATTTGAACAAAATTTGACATGAATTTTTAATAACATAAAAAACATGCAATAATTAAATTTTCAAAATATATAATCATATTAATTTGCTAGTAGGAGTTTGAAGGATTTATCTCCAAATTAATAAGTTTAGAGGGAAATTTTTTCCAGTTTCAAATCATTTTGGAACTATCTTCTCCTAACTTATTATGTGGCCATTGAAGAGATAATCTATATATAGTTTCAGTCACATGAAATTTTTAATTAATCATGATTTGTTAAAATAATACACATATATAGTCTTATAAAAATATTATAAATCACTACCTTATGAGTTGGAGAATATTCCTCTAATATGATTAAAGCTAAACTTTGTCCTTTAAAGTCCACGATCACTTTTTTTTTTTTTTAATATCTTTTGGCTCACTCAAAATGGCATCATAATTAATTGTTCTATGATTCATTTAACTTCCACCACCGTGTCAACAATAGATGGATAATGAAGTATAATGCAATAAAAATTAAGTTTATATATGTGGTAGATATATATAACACTTTAACATATATAAATGGAGGACTTTTTTTTATAAACTTTAGAAAATTACCCTAAACTTTGAAAGTGTAAATTGCAATTTAGTCCAACAAGGATCTGTTGGATATGCATCTGTGATAACATACTGGTGACCATCTGGAGGCAATTAGCGGTTGGAGTAAGGTGGTGAATGGAGAATGGTAATGAAAATCCTGGCGGGTTGGCTCGAAAACATAACTTGCTCATTCAAAAAAAAAATATATATATATATATATATTTCTACGCGTATTAATTTCGGTTAATTCAATTCTTTATGCTCTATAAGATCACACTTGTTAGGACTGAAAGATTAGTATGTCAGCTTGATTCTCTAATTAACAAAGTGTAGTGCTAGGCTTCACTAGATAGGCCAGAATTATCCTTTGCAACTACACTTTTATCAATAATCACTTGGTAAGTTGTGAGTCATGACTCATGACGTATTCTTATCATATCAATCTGTAAAAATGATCACTAAACTATTTGAATGAAGAATGGTGGAGCAGCCAGCTTATATGCTTTTCAATGTGGCCGCCCTCATTATTTTGTCCTAGTGTGTGAACGAATTGTAATTTTTCCAATGCCACAAAACTAATTTCTAGAAGTATATATGTTCATGAAGGGAAAAAGTGAATGCCAATTAGCAAAAGTTCAAAGGGGAGATGAGAATAAAGAGCAAAAACCAGAGTACTAGCATTTCAAGATGTTGTTGATGATGCTTATAATGAGAATAGAAGAGACTATTGCGTCTTGACCACTACTTTTAGAGGAGAATTATGTACTTTCCTAATGGCTGAGAGCAGAGCCAGCCTCAGATTAATCTGATTAATCTGAGAATTATGTACTTTTTTAATGTTAATTAAATTTTTTTATTATTATTTTAATGACCACGTAAGTATTTTTGTGCCAACTATGCGCTCTATGTGTCATGTAGACAATTTTCATTAATGAAATAACGGTAGGGATGACACTAAAAATGATTTCAAAATTTTAAAAATCAAAATAGGAAGAAAAAAAATGTGAGGAGGAAAATAGAAACAAATCCAAAATGTAGGAGGCAAAAATGCTAAGATTTAATAGAATAAAAAAATTAAAAGTAAAATATATATATATATATATATATATATATCCGGATCTTAGTCCTCGTTTTATAGGCAAGATAAAGCAGTGCTCAAAATCTCGTGGATGCTTGGCAGAACATCAATCATGCGGAGTTGGAGACTAGAGACCTACTCATTTAAAATCAGAATATTTGCAATTTCGGATCAACTTGTCCACGATCGGAATTAATGCTCGCAAGTGTTGTACAAAGGCTAGTTGTAGACCAAAGAAAGGGACTTTAGCCTAACTATAATGTTTGGCGTATGTTTGTAAATCATACTTGAGTTAAAAACCAAAATTTGAAATCTTCTAGAGAAGTATGCAGCACGGATGCAAATATCGATGGACATGACACAACCTGGGCATAGACAACAAATCCTAAAAAAAGGGGTCTCATCCACTTGCGAGCATATGTCCAAAACATATGTCCAAACACACACGTTTGGGTATTAAAATCACTTGATGTCCATTTATGAATGGACCAGGCTCTAAGAGAGTAGGTCCCCCCCTAATGTAAACACAAAATTTCAAGTTTGGAAATTAAACTATTGAAAGTGCCACAAATGTAAATATAAATTGATGAATAATTGGGTAAAATTCTATGTAATTTATTCTATTATAAGGGAATAATTCTATGATTCAATCACTTTGAGAGAGGGGAAAAAAAAAAAAAGTCTTTGATTCAAGAATTGTGCCAATGCAAATATTGATTCAAACAAAAGATGTCCTTTGTTTCAATAGGAAAATAGACTGTGAGGTCTTTGGAACAAAATTGCAATTAATTTCTACTTGTGCACTTGTTTGAGACTCTTCGTTGTTCTCGATCTTTGTGCTCTAGGAATATGCTTTGTATTTGAAGACTTGTAAGTAGAGATTCTTTTGAGCTTTAAAGCTGGAATCCTACACATCTTTGACGGATCTAAGTTACATAAGCTTTTGAAGGCCTTGGAGTTTGATTCTAGTAAAACACTGAGACTTGGGATCATGATTTGAATGAATCTTTCTTCAAATGTTTTTCGAATTCAAAAGTTTCAATTGAATGAAGTTTTGAATGATGAAGTTCTTGGAGGTTTTAGAGGTTGATTCCAGCAAAGCTTCAAAACTTTTGAGAATATTCCTTCTATAAGAAATGATTAATTATGTGCTTCTAAGTCTTGAGGAGGTTCAATGACAAATAATTAATTTTGATAGGCAACACATGTAATAGTTTAAATGGAGGGATTTTAAGTCTCGTTCTCTAGGAAATATATGGCATCATTTAATTTTTCAAAGTGTCTTAATTTTTAGTAGTAAATGGAAATATATAATCAAACTACTTCTGTTACTTTAAATTAAAATATTAACATGTTATTGGCACTTTTTTTTTTTTTTTTTTTGGTAATTTTCAATTGGTGTCACTTGAAGAATTTTTGTGAGTCTCAAAATAACAATAGTGGGCATTAAGTAGCACATGACACTTTATAATTGGCAATTTTGAACATACAACATGGACTTAGTGGTATGATGTGTCAAATTGTGATTGGTTGAGAAATTTCATCTTTACACTTAATTTTACCTAGTAAAATCTCTTGACTTCATTCATGAATCTTAAGATCATCTCATATATGCCACAATTATTTCTCCTTTTTTCTTGTGCCACTCATTCATCAAAAATGCAGAAGAACAAGTGGAGGCCTCCCTTAATGTGCTTCTAAAATTATTTATTTCAATAAGTGTAAGAGTACAAACATTCTCATAACTTTTTTTTTTTACAAAATGATGATATGGACAATGATGATTGATGCATAAAAATCGTGGTCTCAATGGTAAGGTCATATAAAAGAAATGTTATTCTAACCACAATTGATCACCTTATAAAATTGTGAAATATATTTATAAAAATATTCATGTTTCTATGATTACACTATTTATTTATATGCTTGTTTGGTAATTTAATTATGGGTCCGACTCCCCTCCCATTTAGAATCCTCATGTTTTCTCCAGTTTTTATATAGATGATTGACACGTGCAAATGACACATCCAAAGGTAAAAAAAAAACACCACGTCAACTACGAATTTTCTCTCAATTTTTGGGTCTTTCTCTTTCATTCTCTCTTTCTTTCCTTCTCTCTGCCTCTTCCTAGCTATCTCTCCAACATTATCACCGCCGCCTATACATTAGAGGCATCAAGATCAAAACTTGGGAAAAAGTGAATTCTGAAAGCTAAGAGAAAACCCAAGTCTGATTTTTTATTTTTTGGTTGACAAAACCCAAGTTTGCTTTCCTTTCAATCTTAATATACAACTAAAGCTGAGAAAAGAAAATCATGGAGGGATAAAAATCAATTGAAGTTTTTGACGTCGAATAGATTTGGCCATTCGATGATAACATGTTGGGTCTTCAATTAGCCCAAATCAACAAGAAATATACAATAAATTATGCGACTAAACCACTGCTTAAAACAATGAAGAAAAAAAAGACAAAAAAAAAAAAATTAAAAACAAGATCAAGATAGAACAGATGATGGTTTAACAAGTAAAATGAAAATAGCTCTACAAAAGGAGGACAATAACCTACAAGTCCTGTACACCCACCTTGCACAATAGAGCTTCTTTGGCTTTTCACAAAAAGATCTTTTATTCTTTTTTGATTTCCTCATTTATTGTCCCACTTTTACCCCTTTTTTGTAGAGAGCTATGATCTTGGGGTCTTTGATTCTCAAGCGACATTGATGATGTTGGAGAGTGGGGCAAAGAGAGAGAAAAGGAAAGAAAGAATGAATGAATGAGAAAGACCCAAAAATTGAGAGAAAATTCATAGTTGACGTGGTGTTTTTTTAACCTTTGGATGTGTCATTTGCCACGTGTCAGTCATCTAGACAAAAACTGGAGAAAAAATGAGGATTTTAAACGGGAGGGGAGCCAAACCCTTTAATCCCCACACCTTCTGGAATTAGAACAAATACAATCTTCTTTCTTCTTTTAGGGGGTCTTGGAAATCTACTATATAACTTTTTTTTTCCTATTTTTTCATCAAAAAAGTGAAAATGCTCTCTCTCTCTCTCTCGGAATTGTGTGAAGGGGTACTGATCTCGCTCATGCCTATGTGTTCATCATTTGGTACCTTGAGCTTGATAGAAGGGCGACCAAGGGTGAATGCCATGCGACAACCACTAGCTCCTCGTGCAATTGCAAGAAGTTTATGGAAGTAAACAGTCACTTGGGGGGCCATTGGTAGACCTATTTACAATGCAAAAGTAAAATGTATAACTAACATAGTTGGAGATGAAAAGGAGAATGGGTCCCTCCGGGTGTGCCAAAAATTATGTTGACAAAAATTGTTAACTCATGTTTAACAAAAATTGTCAAATTATGTTTAACAAACATTATCAAATTATGTTTAACAAGAATTGTTAAATTATGGTTAACAAGAATTGTCAAATTATGGTTAACAAGAATTTTCCAATTATATTTAACAAAAATTGTGAAATTATGTTTAACAAGAATTGCTATTTAGTAAAATTCATCAAGCATAATTTCATCCATATGCCTTTTGGCGTATGAGTTTTATTGATTTGAGTAGTGCCCATTCAAGATAATGTATCTCTTAATTACAATCCCTTATTTCAAGAGAATACATTTTGATTCCAACCATGTCACCTTTGTACATAAGTTTATTTATTTTCATGCTTGAGGGGATATGTGCTTTTATTTATTTGTACATGGGTTGCCTACGTTCCCTTGATGGGGATCAAGCAAATTCGTAGTTCTTAATGTTGAGGTTTTAGATTTAAAATCCTCAAATATGGCTTTCTCCAATTTAAATGGTGGACATTTAAGTCAAGTACTTGATGTTTAATTAAGCATTGACTTCATTTTGTTTTGGATGAGATAATTGATTTTAATCTCAAGATCCATTGAATTAGTTTGAAGAAGTTAGAAACTTGAAAGTGATTAGGAATGTCAAGAATCCTATTTTATTTTTATGAACAAGTTTTGGGAATTGGAAAAATTACTCAAATCAATTTTTATGGTCATTTTATTTTGAGAATTATTAAATCCAATCTTGATTAAGAAATTAGGAATCCCAAAGAATTAGTCATGTTGGAATTTGAAGGAATTAGAATCCCCACTTTATTTAAAATAATTTTAGGAGTCAAGTCTCCATTGTGTTGGGTTAAGATAGCTTGACCCCGGTTAATTAATTCAGTTACCCAAGTTGATTAATTAGGTTCAACTGCATGCAAATTGTGGAGGCACCAACAAATCACCAAAAATACTAAATGCAACAGAAAATAAATTTGACATGGTGTTTTGTTGACAAATGGAGAAAATCTCACAATGCAAAAACCCCACCAGATGATTTTAAGGTCACCACTTCCAAGATTCCACTAATCAACAATCAAGCGATTACAAATATAAGAAATCTTACCAACTACCCTAGCGTATCCTAAAATACCAACCTACAGTTGAACTTTCGCTCCAATACCTAATTGGACTTGATCTTGTAGTAGCCTTCTTTCCCTTGATGCACAAACCTCCAATTTGTAACTAACTCATTTGCACGAGTCCTAGTACGTGACTATCTCTAGCAACTTGAATGGTTGTTATTGGTTGCAAAGTTCTTTACTTCATCAATAATAAAGTTCAAGAAACACTTGGTTTCAAAACCCAATAACGTACAAACGCAATAGCTTCTTACAAAGAAATTAAGCACTTTTTCACTATATCCATATATTACAGCTTTTAAAATAAGTCTTATATATGTCTAGGATTGTAAGAAAAGAAACCCTACACATACACATAAGCATGGGCCAAATTTCAGATCTAGAAATTCTTAAATCGTAATTCTCGATAGAACGAGCTGGTGTCAAGCTATCTATCGAGTTTCGAATTAAGTCTCAATAGCAGCTATCTGTAGAGAATTAATGAGCAGCTTTTCTTCACTTGTTTCTTGGATCAATCTTCATATCTTTAATATTTGACTTGAATAACATGTTTCTTGAAGTACTAAACCCATCTTAGATCTACCCAATTACAAATAAAGTGCATTTTGTCAAAAAATTAGCCAATTATAAAAAATATGACCCTAACAATCTCCCTCTTTGGCAATCCATGACAAAACCATAAACAACAATTATAAGAGAAGTCTAACACAACTATCCCATAAATTACAATAGTACATAAGTCTAACCCTACTATAAACTCTAGAGAAACTTTGCAAGATGAGAGATCATGGCATGGTAGCTTGCAACCTGACTTAACTGAAATACTTAAACAAGATTTATCAAGGCATCAAGTGTGAAACATAGACAAGTTGTATAAAAGAAGAAACATGTGTATAAAAAGAGAAAAGAAACAACACATGTGAGATAAGGTGAAAAACATACATCATCATATATATATAGAAAGAAGAATACAATGTATGTAAAAATGGTCATAAGACCGTGGTACATGAAGTGAGAAAAGATACATCAAAACCTTACTACATCCCTCAAAGCAATATCCTCCTATCTAGTATATCCTATGCTAGCTCTTCCCTTAACATAATGACTACTCTCATATACAAACTACTCCCCCTTTTTGTTACGAGTGACAAAGGGTGTATCACTGAGAGATCGTCATCTCATCATCATTAGAAGAGCTAAAACCATCAACATCATCATCATTATCTCCACCAGAAGAGGACTCCTCAACAAGCTCAGGTGAAGGTAAAGGCACGAAACCACTAAGGCGAGACTGGCAACAAGCGATGTGACTGATTCTGGTGTTCATCTGACACATCTTATCAGATAGATGGTCGAGACGACTACTAAAATCAGCACGCATGTGCTAAAGCTAATCCATGATGTCAACAAGAGAGACATCTACCTTAGAAGAGGAAGAAAGGGCAAATGAAGAAGAGGGTCGAGGGGTAGAGGCTGCATCTGTTGTCTCCACATGAGGCTGTTTTGTAGCTAGCTACGCTGTACTCCTCCGAATAGACTCCTTGCTAATAGCACCCATGACATAGAAAAAAGGAGAGGGAGGAATGGTGACGTGCATGTGTATGAGGATGCATGTGATAGCTGAAGGAAAGATGAGCTTCTCATGTGTAGCTATGTCTCGATAGACCTCTATAATAGACTCTATAATGTGTGACGAAAAATCTATAAGAGATACTCCATGAGAGAAAGAAGAAAACGAGCACAAGGCTCAGTGATAATGTTTTAGTGTGACTGTGGAGTGAGAACAAAGGTCATCACCATATTAAGGATCTTTGAACCCTTAGCAAACTCAGTTGTGGAGAAATTTAGAGAACCTCCCCACAACATGGTCTTCTCACAAAATAGTGAGGCTAACTCGTCTCTAGAGATAGAAGAGAGACACTTATGACTAGGGTAATTCGGATGATCCACCCTAGAGATGCATAGTACCTCGAAAATGAGCTTGAGGGTAACTATGATACGTGTGCCACAGAATACTGTAGTAAACCGAGACACAAAAGTATCAATGGCGTGCATATTGGAGCAAAACTCATGTATGAACACGTAGGGACACCTCAAGGGTTTCTCATATAGAGAAGCCCATCCCTGAGAGCGAAATGCACTGGGTAGAGGAGTGTCTGGAAAGTCAGACAAAATGACTTGGTGTTCTGAATGAATCGCCTGGTCAGAGAAGTTCTCATCAAAGTCCTTTTGGGCATCTTCGTTATGAAAATGAACAGAGGGAGGAATAGAAGAAGACAAAGAAGAGGAACAACGATGTGAGATCGGGTTCCGGGAGGGGTTTGACTTTTTAGGTGCCATAGACAATAAACTAAACGAGAAGAGGGAAGAAAAAGAAAACATGAACACAATAGAAAGTTCAGGAAATAAGGAAAGAAAGAACTTCGCATGGTAATGCATGAGCATATGACGTGCAAAAGTATATTACATCATAGGTAAAAACTCAA
This sequence comes from Quercus lobata, assembly GCF_001633185.2. Lineage (NCBI taxonomy): Eukaryota > Viridiplantae > Streptophyta > Magnoliopsida > Fagales > Fagaceae > Quercus > Quercus lobata. Next base: position 41,250,710 of record NC_044906.1, on the reverse strand, counting down.
TCCAATCTAACAGCACTCACAAGATATAATCAGTCACACAATCCTAGAATGCATGAAACAATGTTGTAATGCACATAGAATACAATGCATGAACATGTGATAACAATTAAACAAAACTCATCCCAAAAATTTTAGCAAAAACACAAAAACCCCAATATTTTCCCAAAGCTAGAAAACCTAGGTCTAAATGCATGAAAAAGGTGAAAAAGAGAGGATTAAGAACAATTACCAAGAAATTGAAGCTTGGGTAAGGCCAAAATCTTGAAGGGAAGAGAGATATTGGTGAAAAATGAGTGTTTGGGTCGAAAGAGAAGAGAAAGGTATTGAGATGTTTGAGAATGAGCAAAATTAGGTCGTACCTCAACTATATATAGAAAAACACAGCTTAATAGATCGAGGAAGTGTCCACGGCAAAAAGGTCTCGATAGATCAAAGAGGTGTTGAGAAGCTATCGAGCTGACAGAAGCTCCAGGAAATTAGCTCGAAAGATCGAGTTCTTTGTCGAGAGGTGTCAAGAACAAACCTAGAAATCTCGATAAAAGAGGCTGTGTTGAGCTACTGTCGAGATGCTGTCGAGGAGGTATCGAGCAGCTATCAAGAAGCCAAAACCAAGGTTTTTCAAGGAGGAAAAACAACACAAGATGTATGCAACAAGATAGATAATATAACAAACATCCAAGCAGCATACTAAACACTCAAACACACTATCAACTCTAGATGCATAGCATTCCTAGATCAAAACACTCTAAACAAGTCTAACAAAACTTATTTTCAAAAACAAGTTTAGACAGTTTAGTAAGCATATATTACCATATGTATTCCTTGTGATGGCTAAATCACATTGTACTTGCACGTGTATCAAGAGAAGTAAAGAATATGCGTGTTATGTGTGAAAACTTTGCAAGAAAGCATAAGTGATTCATATTATGAAGAGTAATGATATAAGAAGATCAATTACACCCATACACAATCATAACTATTTGATGGGGACCATCACCTTTGAGGTACATCATATAACTCCCACATCTCCTAGAAACACGCTTGCAATCATATTAAAAGCATTTTGATTCTTTTTTCTTTTCATGTTCTTTGCATATTTTTTTTTCTTTTAAGCATATCATGCATAGGCATATAGGAGAGAGAAAAGAAAATACCCAATTATGTAAGCTAAGCATCCTGATTTTGCTTTGCAAGTGCTATACCTTATTGAGCATGGCTTTTATGAATTACAAACAGATGTTTTATGATTGACGAGTTTTAGTGGTGAGATAATTATTTATGCATTTTTCTTATGATTTTTTTTTTCCTTCCTGTTAAAAAGAGTGATATGAATATGAATGATAAAAGATCAACCAACCATACCCATCACAAAAATGAGCCACAAAGCTCACATTGCTTAGTTATGCATTGAGATGCTCATCTAAGCTACAAGTGATACAAAGTTTGGTGAAGTCCTTCTTCTTCTTACCATCCTTGCCTTTCAACTTAGGCTTAGAAGGAAACTTCAGCCATATTGGTATCAACACTGGTTGTACCAAGGATGCCTTCCACTGCCACTAATTCATTCATTAATTCAGACAAGGTATAAATCTTTTTGTTCATATTATAATTAATTAGTCTGAATTCTTTGAATGATTCTGGCAAGGATTGGAGTATCATATCTGTTTAGGATTCTCCATCAATGTCAGCACCTAAAACCTCTAGTGTATTCAGATAAAAGATCATCTTAAGACAATGCTCTCTTATAGGAGTCCCTTAAGCCATTTTGGTATTCAAGATAAGCCTCATAGTGTTTTGCCTAGCTGAACAGCCTTGCTCACCAAACAAGGTATAAATCTTTTTGTTCATATTATAATTAATTAGTCTGAATTCTTTGAATGATTCTGGCAAGGATTGGAGTATCATATCTGTTTAGGATTCTCCATCAATGTCAGCACCTAAAACCTCTAGTGTATTCAGATAAAAGATCATCTTAAGACAATGCTCTCTTATAGGAGTCCCTTAAGCCATTTTGGTATTCAAGATAAGCCTCATAGTGTTTTGCCTAGCTGAACAGCCTTGCTCACCAAACATTTCCTTCAAACTTAACATTATGTCTAAAACTAGTTCCACATCCTACATTTGATGTTGTAGAACATTTGAAATAGATGCTAGGATATAGCACCTAGCCATCTCATTAGATTTCTGCCAACGATCATGTAAGGTTGAATTTAATCAACCATTTTATTGGCTTTATTCCGTGCCAAATTTGCTTGTATTTCAGCATTTAGTAACCCTGTATTTAGGTGGGTTTGTTGTAAGGGTAGTGAGTGAGATAAAGTGTTGATTGCTCAAGAGTGTACAAGAAAACAGAGACTCGCGGCTTGTTCTCGCGGGTGGCTCGCGGCTTCAAGCCGCCAGACGCAGCACACGTGCCAAGCGTGCCAGAAGGTGAACAGTCATGCTAGCTGGAGCACTACAGGACAAAACAGGACAACTGGCCATACGGTTATCTTGCGACTGGATCTCGCGACTCAGTCAAGTCGCGAGGTCAAGCAGCGAGCCACCCCTGTTTTGTAAAACCTGACGTTTCACATTCTTCACTCACTCTAGTATAAATACCCCTTATACCCACAAATGAAAGAGAGCTTCTAGAGAGAATTTTGAGAGAGAAACCCTAAAGAAAAACAAGATTGATTCACTTACAATATATACATTAGAGTCTCTTCAAATTCCTCAACTCTCTTCCTCTCTATTGTCAAATTCTTGAGAGGCATTTTACCAAAACCTTGTTCTCACCATATTCATCACTGTGAGAGGACTGTTTGGTTTTCTGGGAAGCAGTTAGGAAGGAACCAATCTACATTGGTTGATGCTACGGTCTTGTAGCGGGATCCGGGAAGCTAGAAAAGAAAAAGGTTCGACGCAACCTCGTTGGAGCAAGAAGCTTGGAGGGCTTAGGTGCACTAGGTAGAGTAGGCTTGGAGGGTCTATTACTGTCCATGTATCCCAACTACATTTTCTAGTGGATTGTTTACCGCTTGGAGGACGGCGGAGAGGTTTTACGCCGAGGGCTTCGGTTTCCTCTTCGATAACACATCGCGTGTTGTCTTTGTGTTTGCATCTTCCTTCCCTTTTATCTTTGTCTTTTTATTATCTGCTGTGGGTTGTGATTTTAATTTGGCTTAGATAGTTTTTCCAATTCTATAGTATAGCTTATGTTCATTTTCCGCACACTAGTTGTTTGACATAATGCTTGAATTGGTTAAGTTGTAAATTGGGGGTCTAAACGTTCAAGGGTGTTTATACATATATTTGAACTTTCAGATCATATCACTGTTTTTCCTCAAAAGGAGCAACTAATGAAGGAAAGTTTGGACATGCTTGATTAAGCACAAATTTGTGCTCTTCAACGGTGAGGACAATGTCTAAGTTTCTTTTCTAGTCAACATAGTTTGATCCAGTCAGTTTGTTTTGATTAAGAATAATAATAAGTGGGCTAAAAGATGCCATGATTAAATCTGAAAACAATAAACATGAATATAATAAATAAACTGGACATTATCTATTTAGTCTATAAACATATAGTATGGAACATCAATAAAACCATAATATAAAATATGCAACGACAACCCAATCCCATATTCAATATCCCTCAGCATAGAGTGAACATTAAATACTATGATTGATTGAAAATATCTTTCATTATTAGTGCTATCTTGATAACTCTTACCAAACATTAATTATATGTTGTTATTCATTTAGCCTCTAAATAATAATAGTAAGAACTCAGCATAAATGATACTATAATATTTAGTCTAGTGTACACCATTACCTAGAGTCATGTGTAGCCACATTTCATCTATCATCAAAAGTTTAATCTAGTAGTTCCATGAAACAGAACACCGTCCGCATGGAATGCAAGGCTTGAGGACAAGACGAGGTGTTTGCTCACACCACTCTAAAACTAGAAGTTCAACCTTGTAGCACTATGAAATAAACACCCTCCACATGGAATGCAAGGCTTAAGGCCAAGACAAGGTGCCTACTTCACTCTACTATGAACTGGTAATGAAGGCCGTGGGAGTCAACCCTTGAATCTCTCTCCCACTAGAAATTTTAAAAGAAAGGTTTTTATTTGGAAAAAAAAAAAGTGTAATCTCATCACACATGGCTTTGCACTTTATCTATGTTTTAACACTTAGTGAAATTTCAAAAAACAGTTCATTCGATCGGTCGAAGGTATTTCTTGATTGATCGAAATATTTTAATAAATCCATTTCAAAGTTTCTAGATAACTCAATCAATTCTCAATTCCTATTCAATCAATCGAAAGGAACATCTGATTGATTAAAAGGAATTCTCGATCGATCTAAAAATTGAAGAAATTCATCACAAAGTCTCTGGATGACTCGATCGATTCTTGATTTTTGTTCGATCGATCAAAAGGAATTCTCAATCGGTCGAGACTCATGAAACTGAATTTTTCATATTTTTTCTAGTAGCTGTTTTTGACGTTTCACTTGAACAAAACATAGTTCCTTGATCATATTAGAATGAGATTGAGATCAAAACTAAATTCCATTGATGCTATAGTCTCTAAATTCATTATAACAGGGTTAAAATCAAACTTAAACAACATCATAACATCAATATTAGTTTTATCAAACAATAGTTCTAAAATATGCAGAAAAATTACTGCTGAATTTTCAAAAACATGAAAACAGTTTTCTTTGATTCTAAAACTCACTCAACACATTATACAAACACAAGATTAAAGACCGCTCTGATACCAAATGTTGGAAAAACACTTGGAAAATACAATTTTTTATCTCATACAAAAACACGCAGCAGAATATATAGGAATCTTCTTCATTCATGTGAGATAGCATGCAAAGTCTAAATTTTAGAAACAAAGAACAAGAAAGCGTACCTTGATGCAGCGAAATTCAAAATAAATAAAGATTGGACTTGTGTAGCCTATCAATCTTCACTCTAATTTCACAATGTATCCAAAATGTGTGATCTCTCAATTAGTTCTATATGTACTTATTCAAGAGAATAACCAAGTGTCTCTTTTAAAAAATAAATAAATAAAAAAACTCCGAATCTTTCTCCTTTTTAATCATACATATATTTCTGCACTTAGCAATTACTTTATTTAATAACTCTTATTAAATAAATAACTGATTATCTAATTGGGTTAGCCTTTTGGGCCAACCCAATTAGGCTTTAGTGTGTGACTTGGAGTGGGACCAAAAGGGACAAATAAAGCTCTAGCTCCAATGGGCTTTGGACTTATCTGTCAACTCTTAATAAGCCCAAAGTTACCATTAATTATATTCAATACCACTATATAAATATAATTGCACTCTAAGTTTTATTAATAAATTATGTCCCAAGACTTTATTAAACATATAATCCCTTCATTAAAATATTCGTAGTAATACAAAGTCATAATATATAATTGTTACTTTAGAGATTACTACATCTTGATCTTTGAGTACCCGGTTTAATCTTTTAAGTTATTCACATATACTTTATGAAATCTAATTTCATAAAATACAAACTTTAGTAACTCTTTACTAAAGTGGTTAGGCCTAACACTTTGAATAACCAAACTCATTAAACTTATCTCAATAAAATATTTTATATCTCTATAAAGAGACTGAATTCCATCTTGAGAATATGTGTTCTTTCAACATTATGTGTGGTTGCCCAACAAACTGAGATTTTAACCATTTGTCTAGATCTCACTCCTAATATATTAAAGCAACTTACATTTCATGATCGGGTTCATTATTCCCTCAAGATTAAGAATTTATGTAAATGAGAAATCATGAGATTTATTATTCATTTGACAGTCGTTAATAGAATAATAAATCTCATAACGGTCCAGTTCAATATATTTTATACACTTAAAACATATTAATATATCAACTAAAAGTCTTCACTTCCATAATTAAGACAAATCATCTTAATTAACGTGTTACAGTCTTCGCAGATGAAATGCCCAATTTCATCACCGACTACAAACTAAGATTTTGAGTTTACAAAGAACTTATGATTTATATCTTCTGTGACTAAATCACATACAATGCATCTCAAGAACTATATAATAATGTCCAAACATTCATGCTACCATTATTTTAGATAATAATAAAACAAGTTTATTACATATAATATAATGTCATACATAGCATACAATAGGATTTTAGGGCACTAATCCTAACATTTATCCTCTCAACCAAAAGAAACTCTTATTAATGAACAACAATACAATCAAATTTATGTAGAAGATGAAAGGGTTGCCAAGGGTTCTCCAAAGAATAGCAGCAACTCTTATTCCCATTTGCATCTAATCTGATGAGTGTGCTTAAAATCATAGTTCAGTACCAAACTTCCATGGAGTCGTTTCAATACAAACCTCTCAACCAAAACATAACAACCAAATTTCTTCCACCCACCTATCCCCCCAAACTCCTCTACTCTTTTCACTGTCACATGCCTTTCATTCCCCCCAACCCACCCAGCCCTTTCCTGCTCCCACTTCATTCTCTCAACTATTGCTAGACTCAAAGCCACACTGCTTTGTTGTCCCACATTACTAGAACTCCTAAACCACACCAACCCGTCAGCCACATTTCTATCATCAATTTGAGCTTCTCTTCCAGAAACTGTAACCACTTCTACTTGAACAACAGCATCCACAACCACAGTATTACCATAACTATAATTATTCTCACATGAAAATATTTGTTCCCATTTTTGCTCAAGTGTCATCTCATAATATATTGATTTTCCCATGTTATCCTTCAATGTCTTTATTCCTTCCTTAATAAACATGAAGGGACAGTACCATTTTCCCACAACCACAGGTTGTGAGCTAATATTGGATAATGGTAAGTTGAATTCTGGTAGGCGCACACGGAGGGCAGTGTCTAGGCCTTGTGCTTCACCTAAATCGAAATCAGGGGAAGTTGAGGCACATACTTTCCACCCTTTTTTCCCCAAAAAATATGGAGGAATTCCATCTAGAGCTATGGATTTGGCAACAAAACCACCCCAATTATTCATGGTCCCTCCTTGACGACACATTTCAAATTGCTGATTTACATTATTGGGATCCAAACATTGTGTTGGTAAATCACAAGTGTTGCTACTGAAACAGCAGACGTCCGTATGATCCTCCTTTGAATTTGTGAACGCCTCCCTAGAAAACAATTGGAATATGAATTAGAGCAACTAATTAGTAAAACATGTCTTCTTCTTGGTAAGTAAATTTATATTAAAACTAAAGAAAACCAAGAACAACATCACTGGGGCATATAGGGCCAGGCATACCCCAGGGAAGAAAACAAACTTGCATTGACACTAGTCGACTAGAGGACTATGAACCAGAAACGCATCTTAACTTAAACACAAGTACACAACAAAAGGATTTGGCTTAGTCTGCAAAAGAAAAACTAAACTAAACTATACGGTGTCAATATGATAATAGTTTTATCTCAATTACTCCGTCTTTGTTGTACAGTAAGCAACAAGATGACCATGTTAAATGTCTAGGAATGGCTTTCTAAAAACAGAGAAGTATTTCGCCAAGAAGGGGAATTGCTGTCGATATCTAATTAGTTCCCAAGCATTGCTGATAGAGAAGCATCTATCCGGGTCTCCCACCCCCATGTCATCAATCTTAAACTTTCTGTTTTCATTTTTCTTAAAATTGCTAGGCACTCCACTACGTATATTCAGCAGCCAGAAATTCCTATCATTGGGCAAACAAGTCACCAATAATATTGCCTATCAGTGGTAAAATGCAAGTTGCCAAAACAGGCAAAATTAATTAATGTTGGAGCTAGAATTTATGTCATCAATGATAGGCTTAGATCTATCTTATTAATTAGGTCATCTTAACAGCTGGTTTTAAAACAATTGTTAATAAATTATTTTAAAAAACTTCTGACACTACTTTCATAAGATATATAGAAAACAGTAAAAAAAAAAAATTAATTGGTTTTTTTTCTCATGAAATATTTCTAAAAATATTTCCTAAACCAATCTACTTAGTCATCAATTAACTTTTCCCTTACTTTATATGGCCTGGCAGCCTACAATTCAGGTCGTTCAGTGCTCCTAGTTGCATCAGTCTTGGGCAATTCTTTTGCATCAGGATAGGTAATTAAATTGTAAACAAAGATAGTTTCAACATATAATAAACAAATATCAATAATGAGTAATGATAGTCATAATCTTAAGGGAAAAAGTACGTAATTTGCTTGTAAGAAAATAATTATGAAATCAACTAATTAGGCTAATAAAAAGTGATAAAAAGAATTTCGAATCAATTACAAGATAAAGTTTAACTATAAAATTGATTATAACCTAAAACTACAATTTTACTCAATATCTTTTTTTATTGGAGGTGAATTTTGACAAATTCACTATTGAATTACATTTTCTTCTTAAATTCTTCATACTTGCAAAATCTTTAGAAAATTAAATATTAATAGCTATGTCATTAATAAATTATTTAAATCACAAGTTTTTGTAGTTTAAAATTATACACAAAATATAAACTTATAAACCATATAGTATATAATATCTGATTATTACAAAATCTGACATTTGTATTAAAAGCGTAAATAACACGTAATTCAACGTTTAGATTTTCAAAATATGTAGTAATATTAATTTTTTAAAAGAAGTTGTAGCCTTATTAGGCTAGAACGAATTTTATAACTAAATATTATCCTTAGAAAAGATATTCGGCTACTAAAACTAACCTACAGAGAAACGAGAAATCAGCAATAAGACTATGACATAAGTAAGCGTTGTTTGTGATAAGTAATGCATACCCTTTATCCTTCCCGTGTGGTTGTATCGCATAGTAGAGGTTGGAAGACAGTGGCTGATTAAGGACTGGAATGAAGATAACATTCTGAAAATGATGAGCTGTGTTACACGCGACCCCGATGCCTGTTGTGTATCGATGTTCTAGGCTCTTGTTCTGGGGAAAAGGAAGGTCCTTGATGTCATTACTCCTAAACAATCCGAAACATGAAGTGGGTTCAGCTTCTTCATCTTGGATGACCAAAATACCAGAACTCGGACCCTCTGGCGGAGACGAGGAAAGCGCATCAGGAGACTTTCTGTATAATGAAAGAGGCCTTGTCACATACATCTCTCAAGAGTTCAAATGAACTTTGATTTTTGCTTTACCACAATTTCTTTTTGGCTTTGTAGCTTGTTCTTTGTGGTCTTTGCTTGAGTTACCGCTTAGCTGACCTGACTCCCGTATATGTAGGCGCCTTTATCATGATTGTTTTTATTATTATACTGGTGTGTCCAATTATTCTTAGTATGTCCAAATTGACTTTGACCAAATTTATTTAAGACTTGGCCTTAGCCACTTGCAAAATGGCATTACCAGAACTAGTCACTGTCAACATGGAAAGAGTCCAATATCCTCTCATTAAACCAAGACTTTTTTTTTCCCTTCGACAATGAGAAAAATAATTATAGATCAGTTGATTACATAGAGGGAAGCACAGATAACTGAAGGATTGGAATCATTCAAATAAGGAGGAATTCATCCCGTCTTGTGAGTATTGTTGGTATAGGTGTGTGTTCCAAACACTTCTATTCTTATTTATTTTTTAGTTGTTGGAAATTTATGAGAAAAAAAGTCATTGGATAATTATGAAAAAAATAGACGTTAGGCAATAATTGATAATATAGTCGTTGAGCTTTTAAGGGTTATTAGTAACCAATAACTATAGACTGTTATCTTCATAAGTAGTCTATATAATACTCATCATAACACCTTTTCTAAAGGGTCTTTTTACTACTCTATATTTTAGATATATACAACTCTACTATCTTTCTCTCCCACATATTTTTTCTACAAGAATATTTTTTTTTTTATAAGAATATTTTTTTTTTTTTTTAGAAAATGCAATAGAATGTTGTTCTTAAACCTTTTGTGAGTGGAAGTGTGTACATTACAAAGGTCGACGCTATAGTCTAATCTTAGAGGGTTGTTTGACCAAGAGAACTAATCGCACCAAATTTTACTTTGAGTAGCACGAATCAACCTTTAAGGACAACACTCTTTACGTAATTCTATAATATTGTGAGATTGTTCCTAAATTTACTTAAATTTATATTATTATTGCTTATTTACATTCTTGCTAATTATTTGGGATATTGTTTGTTGTATCAAACTTGTTTATTCATTATTATTTTTCCAACAATCTTAAAGGTTGATTTAGTTTCTCAAAATGGATAAACAATCTTAGAGTCATTTCAAAAATTACCAAGCTTGAACCTTTTGATGAAAATAATTTTAAACATTAGAAAGAAAGAGTTTTGCCCATCTTGGAATTTACTAAAATTGATAGCGTTCTCCATGAACCCAAACCCGATGATCTTGAAAAATTAGCAAAGTGGTTAAAAATAAATAAATTATGTACACATACTATTAAGTGTGGTTTAGCTAATAAGTTATTTGATAATTATTGTCATTTTACTTATGTTAAAGATTTATAGGATAAACTTAATGGTCGTTATTGGTTTGAGGATGAGGGTGCTAAAAAATTTGCTACGGCTAAATATATGTCTTTTCAAATGTGTGAAGAAAAAATTGTTTCTAACCAAATTGAAGATTTTCAAAAATTAGTTTCTGACTTAGCCAAAGAGGGTGATAATTTACTTGAAAGGTTTGTGGCTCATGGCTTTGTTTATAAGTTGCCAGACTCTTGAAAATAGTATAAGCACCAGTATAACCATCATAGAACTTATTTAAATTTTCAACAAACTATTGTCAATATTCAAATAGAAGAGACTAATAAAATGTCCGAAATTTCTTCTAAAACAAAGAATTTGCTTCCAAGGCTAATATTGTAGAGAGAGAACCCTTTAGACCTCCACAAAACAATAAGAAATATGATCCTAGAGGCAAAGGAAAGTTTTATAACAAAAATAACCCAAATCCTCAAATCCAAAAGAAAAAGTGTAATTGTTTCAATTGTGCTAGGACAGGTCATTATACAGCAATTTGTAGAGTGAGAGGCAACTTCAAAAACAATAACAACAATAAAGGCTCAACATCAAACAAAGCAAATGTGGTGGAAACCGAAGAGGTCATTGCGGCAGTGGTGTCCGAGGCACATTTGGTCTCAAGTGTGAAAGGATAGGTAGTAGATTCAACTTACACAAGACATATTGGTGCATTCAAATAGTAGTTTACTTCCTACACTCCAATAGTGGAAGGCACCGAGTTTGTTTATGTTGTGGACAATAGGCTTGTACCAATGATTGGCAAAGGGAAGGTACTCTTGAAGCTAACTTTCGGTAAAACTCTTTCACTGACCAATGTCCTCCATATACCTCATTTTCGACACAATCTCATCTCAGTACGTTTGCTTGGTAAAGCTGGTATTAAAGTTCTATTTGATGGTGGCATAGTTATTTTATCTAAAAATGAAATCTTTGTTGGTAAAGGTTATGATAATGATTATCTTTTTGTACTTAATGTTGATCAAGTCATTAATGAAAATGGTTCATCTTCTTTTTCTTACTTGGTTGATTCTATTGATGTGTGGCATGGTAGACTTGGACATATAAGTCTTGGTTACATAAAGAAAATGAAAGAATGTGGAATCATAAACTCACTAAGTGAAGTAAACATGGAAATATGTGAAATTTGTGCCGAAACTAAAATCACTAAGAAACCTCATAAATCTGTAACAAGAGAATCCAAACACCTTAGTTTGGTACATAGTGATGTTGGAAAAATATATGTTTGTATCGCATACAAAACATACGCAGCAAAAAAAATTAATGAATCTATTTTATTCACGATTGATAACATGTACTATGTAAATTTCAGAATATAAGAACAAAAGAGTATACCTTGATGATGTGAAATTCAAAACCAAAGATTAGAAGTACTTAGGAACACTCTTAATCTTTACTTCCACTTGTGCCTAAAAAGTGTGGTCTCTCAATCAGTTTATATGAATGTGTTTAAGAGAGAATAAGAGAGTGTCCAACACTCACATACAAACCATTTCATTCTCTTACAAAATTCTATATGTTTCTCTCTTTGTATCTAACTGATTATCTAATTGGGCTAGCCTTTTGGGCTATTCCGATTTGGCTTAAGTACGTGACTTGGAGTGGGACCAAAAGGGAACAAATAAGACACTAGCTCCAATAGGCATTGGGTTTTTATGTTAACTCTTGACAAGTCCAAAGTTATCATTAATTATATTTAATATCACTATATAAATATAATTGCACTTTAGACCTTATTAATAAATCATATCCCAAGACTTTATTGTACATGCAACATCTTCATAAAATATTCATAGTAATATAAAGTCATGAATATAGACTGCCACTTTGAAGTTACTACATCTTAATCCTTGAGTACCCGGTTTAATCCTTTAAGTTATTCATCACATATTTATAAAATCAAATTTCATAAATATATACTTTAGTAACTCCTTAGTAAAGTGATTAGGCCTAACACTCTGAATAACCAAATCCATTAAACTTATCTCATGGGAATATTTTATATCTCCATTAAGAGATTATAAATTTCATCTTGAGAATATATGTTTCATCAATACTAAATGTGGCTGCCCAACATACTGAGGTTTTGATTGTGACTTTATATCTCACTCCTGATATATCAAAGCAACCTACACTTCATGATCAGGTCCATTATTCTCTCAGAATTAAGAGTTCATGTAAATAGAAGTCATGAGATTTATTATTCATTTGACAGTCATTAGGAGAATAATAAATCTCACAGTGGTCCAATTCAATATGTCTTAACTCTTAAAACATATCAACATAACAACTAGAAGTCTCCACTTCCATGATCAAGACAAATCAACTTAGTTGATATGTTATAGTCTTCGCAAATGAAATGCCCAATTTTATCACCAACTATGAACTAAAATTCTGAGTTTACAAAGAACTTGTGATTTATATCTTCTGTGACTAAATTACATACTATGCATCTTATGAACCATATGATAATTTTCAAATATTCATGTTACCATTATTTTAGATAATAATAAAACAACTTTATTAATTACAACATTAAGTCATACATAATGTCATACATAATATTATACATAGCATTATACAATAGGATTTAAGGGTACTAATCCTAACAAGTGACTTGGGTGATTTAAAACACAAAATGATTAGAGGTGGTAAAAAATTTTATGTAATCTTAATGACCATTCTAGATTCACTAAACTTTATTTACTAAAAACCAAAGATGAAGTTTTGGAAATTTTTATAAAGTATAAAAATGAAGTTGAGAACCAAAAGAATAAAAAGATTAAAAGACTTAAAACTGATAGAGGAGGTGAATATGAGTCCAAGTCTTTTAAAGAATTTTGAGAACAAAATGGCATAATTCATGAGGTAATTCCTCCTTATTCACCTAAATCTAATGGAATAGCCGAAAGGAAAAATAGAACTCTTAAAGAGATGATGAACACTATGCTTGTTAGTTCTAGGCTATCTTCCAATATGTGGGGGGAAGACATTCTTTCAGCTTGCCATATACAGAATAAAGTACCTCATAAGAAAACTGGTAAAACTTCTTATGAACTTTTGGAAAAACGTAAGCCTAACTTGGAATACCTTAAAGTGTGGGGGTGTTTGGCTAAGGTTATACTGCTTGAGCCTAAAAAGAGAAAACTTGGTTCTCGAACATGTGGTTGTATGTTTATTGGATATGCTAGCAATAGTTCATATTATAGATTTCTAATTATCAAGAGTGATATTTTAGAATCTTATGCTATTATTGAATCTAAAAATGCTATAATTTTTGAACATTTGTTTCCTTTAAAAAATAAGGAAAAAGTATTGCATGAATCTGTTGATACTTCT